>NC_134877.1:19274270-19464270 GCF_041734735.1 Babylonia areolata | reverse complement strand
TCCTCTTCGATAGGAAAAACAAATAAAACTGCACGCAGGAAAAAAATAACAAAAAAATGGTGGCGCTGTAGTGTAGCGACGCGTTCTCCCAGGGGGAGAGCAGCCCGAATTTCATACAGAAAAATCTGTTGTGATAAAAAGAAATACAATACAAGTCAAGATGGGCAGAGATGTGAGCACACATCAGGTCCGGAGAAGAAGAAAGACAAACGGCAGCGGTAGTAAAAAATCATAATTATAGCAACAATAATAGTAATGAAAATCAGCTATAGTAACAGACAACAATAACAACAGCAGCAATACTAGTAATGTAAACCAGCTATAGTAACAAACAACAACAAAAATAACAGCAATACTAGTAATGCAAATCAGCTATAGTAACAAACAAACAACAACAAAAATAACAGCAAAACTAGTTAATGTAAACCAGCTATAGTAACAAACAACAAACAAAAATAACAGCAATACTACACACACACACACACACACACACACACACACACACACACACATATATATATATATATATATATATATATATATATATATAATAGTAATGAAAATAAGCTATAGTAACAGACAACAATAACAGCAATACTAGCAAACGCAAAGGGACATGTTACTACTTCTGCTTCTGCCTTTTCCCACGCCACTCTAGATCTTTGTTCTTCTCCAGACCATCTGTGACCCACAATCTGATCAGTACTCATCTTTGCCCATTTGCTTTTTCTGCTGATTATTTGTAAAAAAATACTCATAACTTTTCTTAAGCTTGGCCTCTATTTGTGGTCAGAAACGTTGACACTTGTTATTGAAATGAGTCTGGTTTCACAACCTACATTTTTTTCCCCACACTTTCTCCGTTTTTTTAAACAGTTCATATCCATTTTTAAACAGTTCATGACAGCAACGTTAGTCACTCGCCGTTCAACCACTCCCAACAGATGGATGTTCAGGACTTGGAAAAGAAGCCCGTTGTTCTTGCCCATGCGGGGGATGTCTTAGCGTTCGAAGGGGATCGAGTTACTGAGGTCATTTACAAACACGTCATGGTGAAAATTCAACAAGTTGCAACTCACTGCATTTGAAATTGCTTGTCAAAAAGCACAAAATGCGAGTACGACCCGACATAATGTGTGCCTTCGCATAAGTCGTGCTCTGCTTTTTTTTTTTTTTTTTTGTTTTTTTTTTTGCACAATCCCAGTTCTTCAATGCGCACATGCCTTTCTCTCTCCCCCCCACCCCACCCCCTGCCCTCTCACCCCTCTTTTTTCCAAACGATTTTTAAAGTTTCTTGTCGTCTTTCTTCTTCTTATTATTATTATTTTTCTTCTTCTTCTCAGAACGTCTTCCCTCTTCTTTTTCTGTGGTTCCATATTGTTTTACGAGTGGGCAAAAGTTTGTTGTTGTTTTTCTTTCTCTTTCAGTCTCAGAACTTTGTCTTCTGTATGTGTTTGTGTGACCTGAGCTGGATTTTTACACATGCCTTATAAAAGTCTCAGGGTTGACGCTGTCGAAACTCCAATCTTGGAGCCCGTTCATACATCCTGTGTATTGTGTTGCTTGTTTTTATTCCCGTAATGCACTGAAATATATTCCGTTGATTTTCAATTTTATGATGTGTGTTTTAACGAGTGGACTTTCTACTTGCGAGACACTTTTTTTTTCTTCAAAAACATCAGGTCTGTACATAACATGATTATATCAGTATGATTATCTGAAGATCAAACAACCAAACAAAAACAAAAAAAAGAAAGAAAAATAAAAGAAAAATGTAACATCCAAGCGTTGCGAAGATTCAATCCATGGCTTTCTATCAAACGCACCGACCTCTTGGCTATAACTGTGACAACAAACACGCTCTGTCACCAGAAAGCGTGAACGCAGTAAAAAGAAGAAGAGATTTCTGCCATGTCCCTGCTCACCTCTCTGATAATGACACAGAGAAAACCAACCTGTTGACAGCAGACGGCAGCATGTCAGCCCAAGTGTCGTTGATTCCTCGTTGTGCTTGCTCAGCGCGCTGTTCGTATCGACCAACACAGTCACCGCAGCCCACATTCCCGTTTAGCAACACTTTCGTATGTAGCCCCCGTTAGTTTTGACCCCGGGGTCTCTCTAACTGGCTTGAAATGACACCCCCCCCCCCCTCCCCCCCCCCAACCCACCCCTCTCCCCACACACACTGGTCGGTAGTTATGGGGGCCATTCTGGGTCAGCTGGAAAGGACCATCAAGGGGGTGGGGTGTGGGGTGGGGGGTCATTTGGTGGCTCACTTACAATGGAGCCCCCAATGGAGCTCCCTACTTATTTGACAGTGAAGGGGGAAGGGGGCATCTTAGGCAAGCTTCGATGATCCTGGGTTAACTTGAGTCTGATCCAGAAAGACCCCCCCCCAACCGTCCCTTTCCACTTGATAGTGGAGGCCTACCCCTCTTCTCCTGGGTGAGGGAGATGCATCATTCTGAGCCAGGTAGAATTGACCACCTGCCTATTCCCGTTCCCACCTCTGTGATATACATTTCATGTGATTTCTTGTCTTTGATATCTGCTGTTCGGGCTGTTTTTTCTTCACCTTGTCCGTTCTGGATCCAGGTTAGTCCTGATGACCCCGGGGTGGTAAGAGTGGCGGCGATAGTCCAGGCAGCGAAAGCCAAGACGGTGAAAATCCATTGCACCTTAGAAACACCCCTACCCTTATATCCGCCACCTTGTGGTCGGGAAGGAATCAGGACAAGCAAGCCTAAAAAGTCATGCTGCACCCTTATTATTATTTTTTTTTTTTTTATATAGAAAATTATATATACATACATAATTATATATATATATGAATTATATATATACATGTAATAGCTGGGAGGGCGGGGGGCTAGTGCAAACTAGCCAAGAGCTACCACACCCCTCATGTGCGCCATGTGGTGGTGTGAAGAGAAGGGGTGAGGTCAGTACAAGTTGAGATCTACCCTCCTTCTGATCCCACCACGTGTTGATGTGGAGGAAAGGCGTCAGTGCATGCTCACCAAAACCGATCCCCACCCCCCCCACCCCCCCACCCCACCCCCCCACTCGTTTTACTGCCATCAAACTGCAACAAGGAGGGAGGAGGAGTGAGGGGACAATACCAGCTAATTCAGAACGACTCCATTCCTCAACTCCAACTGCATCGTAACATGAAGAAGTCTCAGTGTCGAGGCTAACCGAGAATGAGAATGACCCCACCCCCCGGGACATAATTCAACAGGGGGTAGTTTAAGGATGTTACACCGGGCAATAGACTTGACTTGACACAACGGATGACTTGAGGCATCGATCACTGAGACAGGGACGCTAAACAGGCGTGTCTGACGGCACACTTCCACTGATGCCAGATTGCTGAGATGAGATCATTGTGACGCAACGACATAGACACCCCAACCCTCTGCAAGCACTGGGAGTTCGTTTGGCCGCAAAAAGAAAGGGGGGGGGGGGTAAGGGGGGGAGGGGGGACTCAGTGTGTGATCATGTCCTGATAGTCAGATGATACAGTGTGTGATCAGACTGACTGTGTTGTCACACTAAGTAGGCAAGCTGTGTGATGATAATTAGCCGATGGGTTGTGTGATCAGATAGACTACGTGACTATAATTAATTTTGTTCACCGAGTTGATGGAGTGTGTTGTGATCACATCTAGATACAATTAGTTTAGTTGATAAACTGTGTGATCACAGTTAGACAGTAGTGTACATAATCATACACGGTGAACAGATTGTGCGATCATGACTAGTCTGTAGATAGACTGTAATCATCATCAAAAGTGAGCTGTGTCACCACAGTTTGTCAGTAGAACGACTGCGACCATATCAGTTAGTACAATAGACTGTGAGACCTTGATTAGTTACAGGACAGACTGTGCAATCATAATCAATAGATAGACTGTACTCATGATTAGTCGGTAAATATACTGTGTTATGATAATAATTCAGTGGACTGTAAGATCACAACAATCGGTAGGCAGACTGTGCAGCCATATCTAGTCAGCAGAGAGACTGTGATATCACAATTCGTCAACAGACACAAGTTATGATTATATTTTTGGACAGAAAATATGATCATGATTCGCAGACTCGGGACAGACCATATCATAATGTCTAGTGAATAAACTTCACACATCAGTATTTTGATAATGTAAACTTCACAAATCAGTGATAGCTTTCCGTTCATTAAAATCTATCTCACATAAAACTATTATGTACATGAAAATTTCACACCTGTTTTATGTTTAAATGTATATAAACCTTGCACATCAATTTTACGTTTTTAACGTAAACTTTACACGTCAATGTTACGTGTACCTAAACTCCGCACATCAGTTGTACGTTTATGCAAATTTCACACGTCGGTGGTACGTTTATGTAAACATCACACAGCAGCATTACTATTTGTAGCTAAACACTTCTGTATGTTTACATAAATAAACACGCCAGCAGTATATTAACTTCACACTCCTCCATTATTGTCCTGCACAGACGACAGAGATGTCTCAGTTATGTGTCTGCTCCATCTCTATGCGGTCTTCGACACAACAGATCATAATATTCTTCTTAACCGTCTCCAGCATAGTTTTGTAATCTCCAGCACAGCTCTCGACTGGTTTAAATCTTACCTCTCCAATCGCACTCAAAGGATGTTCGTTTCCAATTCTCATTTTGAATCAAGACCACGTCAGTAATTTGTGTAAACTGCAAACTTCCAACTAAGGAAAAATCCTTATCTTTCGACCGTATCCAACTATTGAAGCAACCACTCAAGCATTTTCAGAAAGTCAAAGAAGGACCCCGTTACCCCACTTTTACGTCAACTTCATTGGCTACCTATCCAGTACAGAATTGAAATCAAAATTGCCATATTGGCTTATCGCCACTTTGAATGATCTCTCCCTTCTTACTTATCTACTGTCCTTTATCCTTGCACCCTTTCTCGTCCTCTCAGGTCTTCTGCTGAAAAGCTCCTTCGAGTCCCCAAAACTCTTCAAAGACATTTGGCCAAAGGGCCTTTCAGTACCAAGCACCTTCTGTCTGGATTTCTCTTCCTCTGGATCTCCGTCACATATCAACACTGTCCTCTCTCTTTCAAATCAAACTTGAAAACCCATCTGTTCAAACGGCCCACTTTGCCCTTTACTTAAGTCATCATGAGAGTGTGTGTCTGTGGGTGGATGTTTGTGTGTGCGCGGGCGTGTGTGTGTGTGTGTGCGAGCGTGTATGCGCGCGCGTGTGTGTAGGGCATTTTTGTTGTGTGTGTGTGTGTGTGTGTAAATGACATCATCATCATCATCGTGTTCTTATTCTTCACTCTCTACATTTTATCTTTCTCTGACTCCTTTTCAAAGAACTAATTGAGAGATCTGCTTACCTTCCCGCATTGACCAACTTGATGTATTTTCCGAGGGCTTGGAATGGTGTTTTCACACGACAATGATGACACAAGAAGTAAACGAACACCACTTGATAACAACACTAGAGGATGGCGAACACAACTTGAGAAGTTAAGACACGTACTGAGACTGCATGACGAACAGTGCTTTCTTCTGTCGGCCCCTTGAATTTAGAAAATACCATACCATCGACGCGCTGATTGACTTTTGTGTCTGGTATGCTTCTAAGATTTATTTCACAGCTGTCATGGCCTACCCCCCCTACCCCCTCCCCCCCCCCATATATGTGTGTGTGTGTGTGAGAGAGAGAGAGACAGACAGACAGACAGACAGACAGTCTTAAGAGTGATACCAAAATCGATCATTTAATTCGTCGACGCATCTTTGAAGATCTCTTTCAAATTACTTGATCAACACTGACCTGGCTGAATTCGGTGCAAGACAGCATGGGTCATTCTCACGGCTATATGTAACAAAGCAGCATGGGTCATTCTCATGGCTACATGTGACAAGACAGCATGGGTCGTTCTCACGGCTATATGTGACAAAGCAGCATGGGTCGTTCTCACGGCTGTATGTGACAAAGCAGCATGGGTCATTCTCATGGCTACATGTGACAAGACAGCATGGGTCGTTCTCATGGCTGACGCTGCATCCAGTATAACACAAACTTGATATTTTTTTCCTCACATGTGATTTGCGCATTTTGCTTATCTCGAGATAATCGTTTTCTGTGCACATTATTTTCTTTCTTTACAGTTTATTAACTTAGGAGGCTAGACATTTGGCATTTTTTTCTAGCAGCCACGTGGACTGTGGGCTAGCAGAGTTGAAATATCGCCACCCCAGATTAACATCTGGCGCCATCGATGGGCTGGTGAGTTAGTTCACTGACTAAGGAGCAGTTAACACTGTATATTATTTACAATGATTGCTACCATTACTGGCTGCCGACATGTGGACGTCAATCACGGTCGTTCAATGCGTGAACTTCGAGGACAAAGTCAAGTTCGATTAGAGCGATGTGGAATGTGTGAGGAAGGCGTGGTTTACTTCTGTGTCCAGCACTTTGCCCAATTCAGGGACTGCTGGCATGAGCGACAACTGCACGCGTTTCTCCAAATTCAGTGATGCAGCCTTGTCTGTAACTTTGTTGAATTTTCCCTATAAAAAAAACAAAAAACACCTATATACATATACTTATTTTTAAATGGAAAAAGTCATAGTTTTAAGCACAACGCTGCATCTCTCATGCTTATGAAAGATGAGGAAGAATTAATGTGACAATGTGAGATAAGTTCTTCTCAATCCAATTCAATGTTTCTTAATGCTGTGGTATTTTCAGATGTGCCAGCAAGTAGGAATAGGAGCTAATGGTAATGATGTTGTCACCATAAAACGGGCAATAATCATGATGCTGGTAGTGGTAGATTGCACAGAATGAGTATTCAGATAGACTGATGGAGTCGTTTGTCATCACGAGTGGTTGTGATGATTTCTTCATGCTCAAGATCCATCATCAAGGACGTTCGCAATTATTTTGTTTTCACCTCTGTGTGTGTGTGTGTGCACGTGTGTTTTGTGTGTGTGTGTGTATGTGCACACAAGTTCTCAATTTCCCCTTGTCCTTGTGCATATCTTTCACACACGCAGCCACACCCAGCCTACAGTCACAAAGCCAGCAAGCAGACTACACAGAACTATCAATGTTAGGTTGTTAGGAGGCCAGACACCAGCGAAGACCCTGCATTTCTAGTGGTGTTCAGTGATGATTATTCTGAAGCATCATATATGGGATACCACCTAAAACGCCATGTAATGACAACTGAGAACCAGACTGAATGAATGCCTCCTGGAAACCGTGGTCATACATCTGTCCTTGGACTGTGCCCATGAATCTGCCCAAGATAATGATTTGACTCACCACAAGCACAGAAGTGATGGGGGATCAAGACTTAAGTCAGCAAAGGAGCAGGAAATGGGAACAAGGATGAGAATGACACCAGAACCTTTGGAGGCTCAAAAGGGTTTGGGTCAACGTGACAATGTCAAAGCTGCACTCTTTGCTCACTTTCATACTAAATCACAGCATCAACCAGGCAGCTAGTCACCTGCACAGTTGGTTAGCATATTTGAGCAGCAACACTCCAAATGATGTATCCTTGATGTGGATGACACTAGACAGTGTGGTCCCAGTCTTCCCATATGAGTTATAGCACACTCAGTTATGTAAAAGAGCTGACCAGCGATTATGTGCTTCTGATGCAGATCAAACCCGTGTTCTCCCAATCATCAGTCCATGATGTTAACTTCTATGCCATAGCAGATGGCTGATCTGAAATAACATCATTGAAAATAAAGAACCCACAGCACACTTGTGAGAAAATATATGTTCTTTATTCAAACTCTGATTCAAAAACAGTCATGCCAAAAACACGCACCTATCTGGAGGATGTGTTCACATGTTCCACATGTGTGTATATAACTTGCAAAATAACAAACCTACACTTACTAGACAAAGCATGGGAAAATTATTGACATTCAATACGCTCAAAAAGAGCAAGTAAAGCTGAATAAATAATACATAAAATAATCCAAAAGCACACATTTTTTTGTGCATATAAACTGTGTAGTATTGTGACAGCTGAATGATTTCTTGGGACCTGTTAAGTATCGTCTGATATATATAGATATAGATAGATAGATAGATAGATAAGGTAATATAAATTGGACAGAAAATTGACCGGTCACTCCCCCTTTTGTCTTTTCCAGGTGTCAGAAGGGGAATCGCCTGATCACTGCTCAATGATATTGCTGTTCAATGTGTGGTTGGGGTGTGGGGTGTGTGACTGTTTACTGATGGCAACAGAAATGTCTCTTCTTTCAATGGAAACTGAAAACGTAATTGAAACAGTAAGAGTATGTGCAGCACTTCCATTTGATGTTGCAGTTTCAGTTTCAAGGATGCATCAAAGCATGTGGACTGATCCATATGGGCTACACCACATCTGCTTTGAACAAAAAAGGGAAGAAAAAAAAACCCATTCATGTTGAAGGGCAGTTCAGGATGTGCACACAACACATCACAGCTAGCTACTGAACAGCACATACGTCAACAATAAACAACTGATGTTCCCAGATGGAAGATCCCAAAAAGGGATTATTCCCACTACTTCTCCTAATACTGATTGTTCTTCCTGCAGACTGAGCAAGCAACAGCTGATCCAGTAAGTCTTGAAGGAAGACTGACCAAAGGCCACACCCAACCCCTGCACTCAATCTTTGTAGGTACCGAAGCAAGGGAACGTTCGTAGGCGCAGTCGTTCAACTTGGGTCCTGAGAGCAGACATTTCCTGGGCCTGGGCCTGCGCAAGGTTCACCAGCTGGCGACGGTACAACACCTGGCGATACCTCTGTTCAGCATCAGTGTCCACATTCCGTGACACTGTCAACAATACACAGCCACCATGTCACACAACTCCTCATCCAGCCATTATCCATTGCTTTACAATGTCAAGTTAACATCAGGAAACCAAGGAGTGAGTTTCTTAGAGTTTGGTCTCTGACGAAAGCTAGGTGCTATATCTCCATCTACCCCACAACTACATGCATACTGTAACTCCCCACGACCAAAACTACATAAGACCGCTACAGTTAAAAAAAAAAATATTAAAAAGGGTTGTTCACTAAAACAGTGAAAGCGATGGAGATTTGATGATTTAATTGGTCAAACAAAACTTTGTTTTCATGCCTCCGGAATCTGTAAACGGCTAACCTTTGAACGACTGAACAACACTGCTACATGCAAGAGTACAGACCAGCCTACAGTGACAAGACAATGCAGACACACAGTCTGTGTGAACATGGAACCATCAATAATACATAGAAAAAAAAGCAACCCCCACCCTATCCCCCCCATTCCAAAGAAAAAAAGAAAAGAAAGCCATGCCCAGGGATGGCTATGAACACTATCAATACTGAAAGAACCAGTCTGGGTATTGTGAGCACCAACAATGGAATAACTGGTCAGTTCACTGTACATTTTTATTTTGTGCTGAAAGGTTATGCACTGTAGCCACTTTGAATGTTAATGAAGCTGGTTCTTTTGATTAGCGTGCACAACTGTGGATTTGGGTGGGTTTTTTTTCTTCCTTTCTTTAGTTTGCGAAAGAGGGGTTATAACCTTTTCTTGAATAAAACGATACTGTTAAAAAAATATACACACAAACCTGATCAAAGCAACAGCAATATTAGCAGGAACTTGAACTGATAAATACAGGGTGCTGTCTAGGTAAGGTAAAAAAAAAACTGAAGCGAAGGAACTATGGACACAAAAAGGGAAAGTACTGACCAAAAATCCCTGCAAGGTTGCGACGTTCACTGACGGTCACATTGAGATCTGCCAAGACGGTGTTCTTCAGCCTGTAGCCAGTATCCCTCTGCTGCATGGTTTTCTCTAATTTGGCTAAGGAGCGTTGCTTCTCTGCCATCACTTTTTCATGGAACTGAAAGCAAGCAGGCAATAAACCTGAGTGGGTAAATGTGTGTGTGTGTGTGTGTGTGTGTGTGTTACAGAGAGAGAGAGCCCACTGGCAGATTAAAAATTTGTGTGCGTATGTAGATGAATGTGGAATGACATGTCAAGTACAAATATGGCATATTGTATCTGTATCTTTTGGTGCTTTGTTTTGGTACATTGTACAAAATGAATGAATAAGTATGTTTGGAAAAACAACAACAAAAAACATGATAATAACAATAATTCAATTTATAAAGCGCCTTTCCATGTAAAACATGCTCAGCTGAGATGTACAATGTAAAAACTGACCTTTAAAAACATGCATTCAAACACTAAAGTGAAAAAACTTTCATGCACAACCCTTTACAGTCAGCCGACCAAACACTCAAACACAAATTTATGTACATACACACACAAACACGCACACACACAATCATTACAGACTATACACACTCATTATACATGTCACATGAATATGCCTAAATAATGCATTATCATATCACAATACTTAAAACTACCCCTGACATCACAACACACCAAAAACCATATCACAGTACTAAAAATTTACTTCCAAATCCTTAACACTGGTCACACACATCACAATACATAAAAAATCTACATTCTAAAGTACAAAATTCAAAAGCAATCACACCCTCCTCCTTCCCCACAACACATCACCATACACAAACAGGTCCTCATTTGTATGGATCATGCTAGGTGAAGTTGAAAAAGGTGCGTCTTGAAATTCCTTTTAAAATTTGAAAAACACTGGGGTTTTCTGAAGGAAAGAGGCAGGGAGTTCCAGACCATGGGGGCAAAGACAGAGAAAGATTTTTTGCCAAAGGTCTGAAGGGAGAACTGAGGAACTGTCAGCAGAGAGGTGTCAACTGAGTGCAGTGACCTAGAAGGATGGAAATCTGAAAGATACGGTGGCATATTATTTTGACAGAGACACTGAAAGCGAAGACAAGCTACTTTGTATAGAATTCTTGCTTTAACAATGCTGAAATATGTAGCATTACTGTCAACAATACACATTAATGGTACCATTCAGGAGTAGGCAGAAAAGGGTGCATACTTTTACAGACTCTGATTTCCAGTGTCTGGCAAACAAATGCTCACAATGGAACTTTCACCACTGCTTACTGATGAACCCAGCTCACCGATGAAACTGTTCTGACAATTTCGTGTTGTATTGTTCAGTAATAGCATCCTGATACATTGTTACACAACTGGATGATGTATCCTATTTTTATATAAAATTACACCAATATTAATGTCTGTAGGCATTATCATCTTTAATGTAGTTATTGTTGTTGATGTCATTACTGGGGGGATCATTAAGTAGCTGAACTGAGAAAAACTACAAGAACAATAGTGTCACACTTTGCATCATTCAATAGAGCAATGATGTCAAAGCTAAAATGTCAAATATCACTTCACTCCAGGAAACCTATTTTGCTTGGGAAGGCAAAATATGGGTTACTGGCAATGGCTCTCTTGCAGGAAACATGACCCTTTCACAGCATAATTTACATGCTGTAACATATGACTTAAACCAGGGAAATGATTCAATAAAAACCTTTTAATTTTGTTACATTGCTTTGGCATGCAACATTGCTTTGGCATGGAACATTCATGCTGAACAATAGTTTTCAACTGGTTTAAAAAAAAGTTAAATTTGGAAGATCTATACTTGAAGATTTTAACCATTGTGGTCATCCAGTAACAGTTGCCACTCCAGAAAAGATGACCCAGTAAGGTCAATGATTAAGGAGAATTCAAGAATTACTCAAGATGACATAGATAATACAATGAACATTTCAACATGAATTATCAATGTCATTCTCAATGATCATTTTTGTATTGGGAACCATTGTGCCTGTTGGGTCCCACTTAACTTGAATGATGAAAAAAACACCGCAAGGCTTGACTGGTACACACACATGATCCAAAAATTTTATGGCGGAAGATCAAACCAATTTTGGATATTGTAGACTGAGAGGAGACATGCGTACTTCTGTATGATACCGAAAATAAAACAATGGTCAGCAGTCTGGGTCTTCCCAAGTGATAACCTGTCTGTAAAATTCAAAGGATCCAGAAGAGCAAACAAATAAATGGTGGCGTGTTTCTTCACTAAGTCCAGCCAGATAGCCACAGAACCACTTCAGGATAGAAAGACAATGATCAGAGACAGGAATGTCAACCACTTCCTACCTATGTATTCAAGGCATGGTGCTGACAGTGTCCCCCCACTGGAATCCGGGGTGACCTACTGTATTGTAACAATGCCAGTGTACACACTGTAGCAGCAACTCTTGAGTTTCTGGCAGAAAACAGTGCACTGTTGATCACATATCCCTTAAATTCTGATCTGACCTCTTGCAATATGTTGCACAATTATGGAAGGGGAGGCAGTTCCAGACTGCTAAAAGTACTTGAGTTTTCTTGAAGGGCATTATTTGGGGTACACCTAAATCAGTGTGATGGGGTGCCACAGACAGTTGTTCCAAAGAGTGGGAAAATGTGTAAAAGCTGAAGAAGGATGCATTGAAAAGGTGGCATGGTCATTTTATGTGTATGTATGCCCAAACAACTGCATTCTGATATTTATCGAAACTCCCTCATATAGTTCTTTTTCTCAATCATTTTGGAACACAGAAATAAAAGAAAGAAGAAAAGAAGGAAAGAAAGACAGGCAGACAGACAGAACACAGGAAAAAAGTGAAGACAACTAATATTTTCCACACCTTCTTCTGTAGAGCAATGGTTTGTTCCATGATGGACATATCCTTGGCTTTCTTTTCATCATAATCAGTTTCTTTCAGAAACTGAAAAAACAACAACAAAAAACACACAGAAACTGAAAGGTGAAAGGTGGCAAAAGCTATCCCATCTGATCAATCCATCAATCATTTTAATCACATAATTTGCTGTGCTCTGATGGAAGCTTATACATCTGCATGAAAAACCAGTGAGATTAAGACCTTCCAAAGTCATACAGACTGGAGAGAAAGGTGGTGGATGAAGAGAAGTGCAGGTAAACAATTGAACAACTGTCCTGTTGTAATCATCAGTGTTATCTGAATACACAATCACACAGATAAGGAGCAGTCTGGCCATACATCTGATATATCAGTCTGGCTTCATGCACCACCGCCCCTCGTGTCCCTACTCACAGCCTGTACTTCACGTGTGACCTTCGTGAACTGGATGTCCTGCAGCTCCGTCTCAATGTCCTCCTTCTCCATGGCCATCTTCTTGTGCTCCCTGCACGCCACCAAACCTTGCACATCTCACTGCTGCCACACGACTAGTCACATCCACTCAGGACATGCTTGAAGGACTCTGTGTGTGTGTGTGTGTGTGTGTGTGTGAATGCAATCGTAAATACATTCACACAAACACACACTCCTACCACATGACAAAACGTCCAATATAAAATAAGCACAAAAATGATTACATAGGCAAACTAAACCCATATATCATGAAAAAAAAAAGTAAACAGATATCTGGTTGGGATTTAAGTTTATGTTTGGTTATGTCTTTGTGTATGCAAGTGCATATGCACAACACCAATGCTGAGTGAGGTCACAAGAATGAGTGCATACATGTGTATTTCACTCATGTGTGCTTTGACCTATATGCTTTGTTTAATTTTGTTCTCTTTCTGTGAGGAAGGTCACTGGGAAGGGAGGGGTTGTATGTCTGGATGTATGATTTTCTGATGGTTTAAAACAAACATCAACAGCACTAACCATTCCAGCTGCATGATGCCTTTCCTGTACTCCTTGCTGTCATTCATGAAGGCAATCTTCTCCTCACCCAGTTTCTGCCGACAAAACACACAAGAGTTAGGTGTACAGTTTGACCTGCTCATACCTTCCGTTGATCTTCTAACATGTGTGTGGAAACAAGCAAGCACAAAACACTTGCCTGTGTAGTTGAACTATGCAGACAACTCAATACACAAGTACTGTTCATATCACATTCAAGGTGATCAGTATCACATCTCATGAATAACTGAATCTGTAACTTGCTTCTGTTCAGATACAACAAATGTCAGAAATGTCTTAACAAAATGGACTGAACTGTAAAGTTTCTATGCTTGCTAAACAATGACTGTAAAAGTAGCCTTCCACACGTTAGTACATCTACCTAACAATTTAAACAATCCACAGAAGCAATGTTTTCCAAGATAGCAAATAACAGCTTACTCTCTGGTCCACAAGTTATGTGACATTACAAGTAAGACTATTAAGGCAAAATACCTCCTCCGCTTGTAATTATTGCTGACTTACTCAAACGTCATCGGAAAAATTGTAATTATCATAGCCTCATGGAGACAGGAGAAACATTATTTTAAAATCTAAAAATTTGGTTTCATATGGCATACTTGCCATGACTTATCAGTGCAGGTAAAAGATTTTAAGTGATCGACTGCACCCAGATGCCAAAGTCAAGCATGTGTATTCATAAAACTCTTTTCAGAAGACATGGCTCCTCATAAACAAGGATTTCATGATATGAACACACAAGTCTGAAAGGAAATAAATTCTACACGTGTCACGTTGGTTGCAAACAAGACATGTGGGCTGAAGTGGTCCTCAAGGGTTGATACCCTGATTCGACCGGCCAACTGCGGCACAGGTCTATGGCAGCATGCAACAAGGGAGCACAGCAGGCAAGCTACCCTGATCAGAGTGTTGAGCTTTTCCACAGAGGAGCGGGTGACCAGCAGGCAGTCCTCATAGCTGGGCACAAAGTCCACAGGATCCACCTCCACCTGACCCTGCTTCAAGAGCAGCTGAACCTCCACGTCCAGCATGAACCTGATCTGGTCTTCCCTAATGCTGGGGATATAAAGGCATAGGAGTTAAGTCCAACTGAAAAAGGATACCTCAAACACCATGCTCACAAGAAACATTTTAGCTTTGTCACAGGCTACATGCATGCTGGCCACTGACACAAAAGATCCAAGTTTAGTTGATGAAATGTTTCACTGGTCAGACTTAGGATGCTGTGCCAGACTGACTTGTTCAGAAAACATGAAATGGTCTTTTATGGTCAGTTTGACAATGACTTACAACGGAGCTGACTTTTGAGTTGAAATGCCTTGCAGATAGTGAGTATTTATGTGGGTGAGAGTCAGTGACCACATTTCATATTTCTGCCCATTTCACTCATTAAGTTCTGTATTTGCACACACACACACACACACACACACACACATATGCGCATATACACTAACACATGTGCATAAACACACACACACATACAAGCTCACTCAAGATGGTGAACATACCAACTCACATACAAACAAAATACACACACACACACTTACACACCAACAAGAGTACAAACACATACACACATAAACAAACCCAGAGGAAAATGATCATATTGAAATGCCGACAAAACACGAGAAGAAAACAAAGACAGCATGAAAGCAGCACAAGGAGTGACGACAGACTTTGTCAACAGCTTGATAGTGTCGTCCACTTCTCTCTTCAGGGCTGCATCCTCTGCAATCCGCTTTTGCAAGAAAGTTTGCATGTCTGCCATCACCTGCCCTTGCAATTTTATCTGAAGCAAGCACAAATAAAATGTGTGGGTGTGTATGTATTATGCTTTCACAACAAAGTGAGGTGGTCAAACAAACTGTGCACACATCACAAATTAGTTTTCCTCTTCAGTTACACACGGTTTTCTCCTTCATCTACATATGTGTGAACAAATTTCCACATATATGTATCACAATCATGTGACGTTATATATCACCAAACAGAACCATCACACAACTGCAGGGACACTGCACAGTAAACCACATGAAGCATGCCAAACACCAAACCACCCACCTTGTTCTCACTGGCAAGTTTGGTGCTTCGATAGTCACACAGTCGTTGCCACACGGATGGGTCGCAGGAATCGGGCTTCTGGTTGTCCAGCTCACTGAGGCCAGGGTTGGGCAAGATCTGCATCTCTATCATCTGTCGGTGCAGCTGATCCCCAAAGGGATTGGGGTTCTTTCCACCTGGGGTGCCTGGATCATGGCCCTTCTTGACCACTCTGGCAAAGATGCACTTCATTTTTTTTCTGGGTTCCTGGGTGCCCTGGCAAACACTATATACTGGGCAGGAAAACTACATACTGGGCAGGAAAACTACATATCAACTAGGCTGGCAAACACTACATACTGGCAGGAAAACTACATATCACCTAGACTGGCAAACACTACATACTGGGCAGGAAAACTACATATCACCTAGACTGGCAAACTCTACATACTGGGCAGGAAAACTACATATCAACTAGGCTGGCAAACACTACATACTGGCAGGAAAACTACATATCACCTAGACTGGCAAACACTACATACTGGGCAGGAAAACTACATATCAACTAGGCTGGCAAACACTACATAGTGACAGGAAAACTACATACTGGGCAGGAAAACTACATATCAACTATGCTGGCAAACACTACATAGTGACAGGAAAACTACATACTGGACAGGAAAACTACATATCAACTAGGCTGGCAAACACTACATACTGGGCAGGAAAACTACATATCAACTAGGCTGGCAAACACTACATAGTGACAGGAAAACTACATACTGGGCAGGAAAACTACATATCAACTAGGCTGGCAAACACTACATACTGGGCAGGAAAACTACATATCAACTAGGCTGGCAAACACTACATAGTGACAGGAAAACTACATATCAACTAGGCTGGCACACTACATACTGGCAGGAAAACTACATACTGGGCAGGAAAACTACATATCAACTAGGCTGGCAAACACTACATAGTGACAGGAAAACTACATACTGGGCAGGAAAACTACATATCAACTAGGCTGGCAAACACTACATACTGGGCAGGAAAACTACATATCACCTAGGCTGGCAAACACTACATACTGGCAGGAAAACTACATACTGGGCAGGAAAACTACATATCAACTAGGCTGGCAAACACTACATACTGGCAGGAAAACTACATACTGGGCAGGAAAACTACATACTAGGCTGGCAAACACTACATACTGGACAGGAAAACTACATATCAACTAGGCTGGCAAACACTACATACTGGGCAGGAAAACTACATATCACCTCAGCTGGCAAACACTACATACTGGGCAGGAAAACTACATATCAACTAGGCTGACAAACACTACATACTGGGCAGGAAAACTACATACTGGCAGGAAAACTACATATCACCTAGACTGGCAAACACTATATACTGGGCAGGAAAACTACATATCACCTAGACTGGCAAACACTATATACTGGGCAGGAAAACTACATATCAACTAGGCTGGCAAACACTACATACTGGGCAGGAAAACTACATATCACCTCAGCTGGCAAACACTACATACTGGGCAGGAAAACTACATATCAACTAGGCTGACAAACACTACATAACAGGCTGACAAAAAGTATAAAAAGTACACACCAGGCTGGGATATACTATATTCTAGGCTGGCAAACACAACATACACTAAATGCTAGACAGGCAAAGATTATATACTAGGCTGGCAAAGACTACATACTACTACCAATAATAATAATAATGGTTACTTCTATAACATACTATCCAGATATCTGTTCACAAATACTTTTGTTTACATAACACATTACATCTATGTTACATACACGCACCAAAAAAAATGAACACACACACACATGCATATACACACACACAATGCATACATATATTTTGACATACATATGTACATAGCAGCTACCCTCAACACTCAAACACAAACATACATAAATAGATGCACGTGTGCGCGCGCGCGCACACGCACACACACACACACACACATAAACAAACACATTCATATACATGCAAGTATTTATGTACACATACATATGTATACACACATAGTCAAGCACAGCTCGCGCAAAAGAAGTGGAGCTGCCACAACTACGAACTTGATGCTGAGGGAAGAGGTGAGTTTTGAGACCAGATTTGAAAGATGTAAGGGAATCAGAATGACGGAGGTTATCAGGGAGCTTGTTCCATGTCTTTGGCGATTGAAAAGAAAACGATCTGTGTCCATAGGTCTTACTTCTGACGTGAGGTATCCTGAGAGGTCGAGTATCAGAGGAGGAGGGACGGAGCTGGTGAGAAGGAGTTTTGATATGGAAGAGATCAGATTGATACTTGGGGCCAAACCTGCTGACAGCAGAAAAGGTCAGAGAGAATAGCTTATAGTCTATTCGATCAGAAACGGGCAACCAGTGGAGAGACTGAAGGAGAGGTGAAACATGGTCAAATTTAGAAGCTCTGCAAATGAGTCTGGCAATGTTATTCTGAATTCGTTGAAGTCTGTCTGACAGATATTTGGGAAGGCACATACTAGACAGACAAACACTACATACTATGCTGGTAAATACTACACACTGTGATGGCAGACACTACACACTGGACTGGCAAACATAACATACTGGGCTGGCAAACATTACATACTGGACTGGCAAACACTACATACTGGACTGGCAAACACTACATACTGGGCTGGCAAACATTACATACTGGGCTGGCAAACACTACATACTGGGCTGGCAAACATTACATACTGGGCTGGAAACAATACATACTGGGCTGGCAAACATACTAAGCTGGCAAATATTACATACTGGGCTAGCAAACAATACATACTGGGCTGGCAAGCACTTCCTGCTAGGCTGGCAAACATCACCTACTAGGCTGACAAACACAACATACTGGGCTGGCAAACACTTCATGCAAGGCTGGCAAACACAACCTACTAGGCTGGCAAACACTACATACTAGGCTGGCAAACACTACATACTTGGCTGCCAAAACACTACTTATTTAGCTGGCAAACACTTCATGCTAGACTGGCAAAAGCTACATCCCGTGTTCTTTCCGGAAGCCACACTGGCTCTCTGGTAGGAGACCTTGCTCAAGGTGCGCTATGAGACGGTTGAGTAGTACTCTGGCCAGAGTCTTGCCTGCGATGGACAGCAGGGATATTCCACGATGGTTGTCACAGGCCTGACGATTTCCTTTGCGCTTGTACAGGTGCATGATGGAAGCATCTTTGAAGTCCTGTGAAACTGCCTCATGCTGCCAGATGAGCTGGAATAGCTGATGAAGCTTCTCAGTCAGCGCCATACCACCTTCTTTGTAGACCTCAGCTGGAATGGAGTCTGAGCCAGGGGCTTTGCCATTGGATAGCAGACGGATAGCTTTCTGGGTCTCCTCCAAAGTTGGAATGGCATCCAACGACTCACTGACTGGCACCTGGGGGAGTCGGTCGATGGCTTCATCATTGATGGTGGAAGGGCGGTTCAGTACGCTGTCAAAGTGTTCAGCCCATCTCTCAAGGATCCTGTCCTTGTCAGTGATTAGGGCAGAACCATCAGCACTGAGGAGTGGAGCAGATCCGGAGGTGGTGGGATCGTAGACTTCTTTCAGGCCGTTATAGAAGTTCTTCATGTCGTTCCTGTCTGCAAAGCCCTGGATCTCATCAGCTTTGTTGCTCAACCAGGGATCCTGCATCTGCCGCAACTTCAGCTGGATGGTGCTGTGTGCGCTCAGCATATACACATCAGTCAACACACCTTCCTCCCCAACTCTCCCTACACACACATACACATCAGTCAACACACCTTCCTCCCCAACTCTCCCTACACACACATACACATCAGTCAACACACCTTCCTCCCCAACTCTCCCTACACACACATACACATCAGGACACACTGGTCGTTAAAAACAGTGCACCAGCTACTATCACATAATAACATATCATCATGAACATGTCAATACAAAACAATACATAAAGAAATAAAATAAGATAAAAATGAATAAACGAGTATAATAAAATTTGAATGCAGTACCATAATAAGATAATAACTTCATTATAAAAAAAAAAAAAGCAATGAAAAAAACAAAACAACCAACCTTTTACATTGAATTTAAAATGGAAATGGCATTTGGAAAAAAAAAAAAAAAAATTGTACACATTTTTCTATGCGATATTCTGTATTGTCTACTAGAAGGTAAAATCTCAACTTGAAGTTGATGACAGATGAGGATGATGGCCATGCTGCCAAGGAGATTCCTTTTAGTTTGGTAGTATGTGACAGGCCTGACTAAGCACGCTGAGTTACAAGCGTATATGGAGGTGTCTGAATAGCGATATATGGACTTGTCTGCAGTGATGCCTCCTTGAGTTACTGAACTAAACTGAACTGACGGAGGTGTGCCACATGCTTCCTTTTATAACGCATCCCAGCATCAACCAGGTTTGAACCAGGTCTAGGAGACACAGACTTGTGCAGTGCTGGTCAGTAAATTTGATACATCCATGAGGTTGATAACACTCAAACATGTGGTCCCAGTCTTCCTAACTGAGCCCATTGCATGCTCAGCTCTGGGTACGAGCTGGACATGGGCTGGACAATCTCATGATGATATGCCTCTGATGGGGTTTGAACATCCTCCCGGTTATCAGTCCGTGACACCACCTGGCAACAATGGTCAGTAAGATTGATTTATTATTAACTAGGGAGTATACACACACCTCGGGCGCTTGCGAAAGTGGCGATATAAGGTGTCAACCATATTATGAGGAAGGTCTTGAAATTCCCGCCTGAATCCCTTGTCAAGCAGTTTGTCCTCAGCCAGCAACACCTCATAGTCACTGTGACCAGTGTCCACCTGCTTCTGGCACCGCTTCACTGTGTCGCTGCTGTGATTCTGCACTCACAGCACAGTGGCCTCACATGAGACACAAGAAGGATAAGCAACCCAGAATAATCCTGCTTGGCCTATATATTTGCATATATTATATCTAAATCTGCTGTGTGTGTGTGTGTGTGTGTGTGTGTGTGTGTGTATCTAGATTTGTGATTCCACAGACCTTTTTGCAAAACACTCAAATGAAGCAGGGATGTCTGATTTTTGTGGTTGTCTTCATAACTTTTTCCCCTTTTCCAAATGGACTCTTGCAACACAATTAGAACACTGTGCAAAAAATAGCTTTAAAGACTGTAAAAAAAAAAAAAGTGTCACCCTGACAAGCGTATTTGTGTAACAGGTACATTAGCAGTGTGGGACTTCCATCCTATAATCCATGAGGTATATGGTTCAAATCCCAGCAGTGACTGGAGACGTTTTTACAGTCCCCCATGTGACGTGTCATATTGTAGCATTTCTATAGCCTATTTTTATCTAAGGCTATACATATCCAACTGTTCCGAAAAAAAAAAATCTCAAACCTGTTAGATTTTGCATCAACAGGATAGTTGCATGACATCTACTGACAAAGGATCTGCTCCCAGAGGCGATGATCTGGGTCTGTACCCAGTTCGTGGGTTGGGCAATTTTTATCCATACTGATTTTGGCATGCAGCATGTGGTGAGTCTGTTTTCTCCTCTGTATGCACACAACCAACTGCTGTTCTGCAGAATGTTCACAGCATGCAGGGTTTGCTTGTGTGATTGGTAAGTGTACTTCCCGACAGGCTTACAGCGGTCATATAACAGAACTTTGGCAGCCCTTTTAACTATTTTCCACTAATCCTTTCTGAGTTCCGTCACTCAAGCGTTTCAGGGATAGCAGATGAGCCATCTCCACTCTGTTAAAATTATAAGACAGATGAATTCAGTGATATACCTCTCCATGATGCTCTGACATTTCACAATATTCTTAATCACACAATTTCCAGGTAAAAAAACAACAACACTACAAAAAACCAACCACACCAGGTGTCCAAACGTGAATCATGGTCCATGTTTATCCAAACCTGACAATTTGCTGGAATAACAATTGTATTTATACATATCCATATGTATAAATCCTTTCTCTTCATCATTCATGTTTTCATTTTGGGATGCCTCTTTCTCAACCTATTAACAACCAAAATACATCATGCGTATACATATAAAAAAATTCTGGCTGGAACAACCATTGTGTCCATACCTATCCATTCTCTTAATGTTTCTGAACAGGGATATCTCTTTCTCAATATGTCTCCATTCAACATACATCATGCATACACATGCCATGTTTTCCCGCCTAAAAGGCAAAACCTGTTTCACTATATTCCGACCTCTTGGTAGAGCAAGATGCTTTGCAAATCAAACAAATATCGGCATCATTTCCAAACCAACATTGCGCAAATTTCTTCAAAACGGAACAGAGTCTCTGTGGGCTTTTCCAAATACAATAGACTGAGCAACACACTAGACGCCACGTTCTTGGCATCAGAGATCTTTTCCCATCCCTCTTGCGGCCAATCAGTGGCAGCCTCTGTACGTCTGTGTATGTGTGTGTTTGTGTGCATGTGTGGGTCTGTATTTTTGAGTGCGTTTGTGCATGCGCGAGAGTGTAAGTGTACACAAGTGTCAGTAGAGTTCTGTGCACGTGCGTGCATGCGTGTGTGGTGTGTGTGTGTGTGTGTGTTGTGTGAGGGGGAGGTGGGGGTGCAGGGAGGAGGTGGGGTAGAGGATGAGGTATGTGAGTGTATGCATGCCTACACTGTGGGAGCAACAGGATATTGGAACGTATATATATATATATATCTTTGTATATATGTGTGTGGAGATATGGGCATATGTGTGTGTGCTTGTACAAGTAAGTGTTCATCTGTGTGTGTGTGTGTGTGTGTGTGTGTGTGTGTGTGTGTGTGCCGTGGAAGCTGTGATACGTAGACTAGAAATGAGTGTGTGGAGGAGGGGGGTAGAGGAGGTGCAGGGTAATGTGTGTGGTATGTGTGTGTGTGTGTGTGTGTGTGTGTGTGTGTTGGAGCTCATGTACGTTTATATGTATTTGACTGTGCTTTCATATCTGTGAAACTGCATTTTCGGTGCATATCTGTTATGCATGTGTGGGTGTATATGTGAATGTGTGTCTTCATGTTTTACATCTATTTGCTTATTTATCATCATTGTTATCTTATTTATTTATTTATTTTTTATATTATAGTTATTATTTATTTATTTATTTATTTATTTGTGTAAGCTTATCTATTATCTATTCACCTTTTTTTTTCTTTTTTTTTTTCCTCAAGGCCTAAGCGCGTTGGGTTACGCTGCTGGTCAGGCATCTGCTTGGCAGATGTGGTGTAGCGTATATGGATTTGTCTGAACGCAGTGACGCATCCTTGAGCTACTGAAACTGAAACTGAAACTCCGACCTCTGCGCCTTATCGGTTTGAAAGTGCCATATCTGTGCGCAAAACTTGAACACAACATGGGCACATAGGACACAACAAACTTGCAAAACTCACAAAACAAATGAATACTCCCAATAGATCACACAGCACTTTAACTTCCACAGTAGTTACAATCACACTTACAGTCCCGATCTGACAGTCACAGTAAGAATCTCTTGTCAAACCATAAATCATGTCCAAGACCACTCGAATAGCATATGATGCCAAATTCAAACAAAGCTGTTGCACTTGCTAACGAAAAAGGAGAAAAAGAAAATTGCAAAGGTGCCTTCAAACTGAGAATCAATGAGTCAAACATCCGCAAGCAGAGAAAACAAAAGACTGAATAGTATTGGGCGCAGATGGCACAATGACATCAATTCCGAAGATGATGTCACAACTCAGGGAGCAACTTCTGGAATTTCTATAGAGGTTCTGGATATTTTCCCTGTTTTTGTCTTAAACTGAGTGCTTGGACTTCTCACGATTTTCAGCGACAGAGGAATGATCTAACCTTAAATGAGTTGCAAACCCAATGTCTAGCATCTCTGACTTTGTCTATTTTTTTCATTGACTTTGTAACTTGTAATTTTTCTCCTACTTTACGGACCTGACATGTGCAATTGCGAGAGAGTGTGATGTTTGAATTCTCATGTCATTTTTTTTTCTCAGTGCATGTGCACCTCATCAGATGTATGCCCCTTATCTGTGACCAAATTTAAAAAAAAAAAAAGTTTGGGGTGCACCTCATGTACTGTAACGCTTTGCAGGCCGGAAATTACAGTTTTTTTTGTTTTGGCAACTGACAGTTTCCCATGGTGAAGATAAACTGAGTCAGTCAATCTACTAAAAACTTTGCAAATCATCTAGGTCTCCAATTTTTCTTTCTCTTTTTTCCCCTTCCCCTTTCATATACTGGAAATGAAATGAATAAGAAAATGAATTACCTTCATTTTCAACAACCTTCCCATCTTCTCATGAATTGCCCTGTCCCAAGTCATTAGCTCTTCCTCTCTCAGCAGTAACAGGCGAAGGCGTAGAACTTTCAGCTCTTCCTGCAGCATAATACACTGTTTGCACTTCTTTGAACACCACTAACACCACACACTGTTAGCACTTCTTTGAACACCACTAACACCACACACTGTTAGCACTTCTTTGAACACCACTAACACCACACACTGTTAGCACTTCTTTGAACACCACAAACGCTACACACTGTTAGCACTTCTTTGAACACCACAAACACTACACACTGTTAGCACTTCTTTGAACACCACAAACGCTACACACTGTTAGCACTTCTTTGAACACCACAAACGCTACACACTGTTAGCGCTTCTTTGAACACCACAAGTGCTACACACTGTTAGCGCTTCTTTGAACACCACAAACGCTACACACTGTTAGCACTTCTTTGAACACCACAAGTGCTACACACTGTTAGCGCTTCTTTGAACACCACAAACGCTACACACTGTTAGCACTTCTTTGAACACCACAAACGCTACACACTGTTAGCGCTTCTTTGAACACCACAAACGCTACACACTGTTAGCACTTCTTTGAACACCACAAACGCTACACACTGTTAGCGCTTCTTTGAACACCACAAGTGCTACACACTGTTAGCACTTCTTTGAACACCACAAACGCTACACACTGTTAGCGCTTCTTTGAACACCACAAGTGCAGGGTAATGTGTGCATGTATGTGTGTGTTGGTGCTCATGTACGTTAATGTGTATTTGATTATGCTTTCATATCTGTGAAACTGTATGTCTGTTGCATATCTGTTATGCATGTGTGTGTGTGTGTGTGTGTGTGTGCGTGCGTGTGTGTGAATGTGTGTCTGCGTGTTTCACATTTATTTGCTAATTTATCTCTTTTCTTTTGTAATATCATTATTATTAGTAGTAGTATTTTATTTAATTTAATTTTATTTATTTTTTGTTATTTTATTTTTGTTATTTTTGTTATTTTCTCGAGGCCTGACTAAGAGCATTGGGTTACGCTGCTGGTCAGGCACCTGCTTGGCAGATGTGGTGTAGCGTATATGGATTTGACCGAACGCAGTGACGCCTCCTTGATACTGAACACCACAAATGCTACACACTGTTAGCTCTTCTTTGAAAACCACAAACACAACACACTGTTAGCACTTCTTTGAACACCACAAACGCAACACACTGTTGGTACTTCTTTGAACACCACAAATGCTACACACTGTTAGCACTTCTTTGAACACCACAAACACAACACACTGTTAGCACTTCTTTGAACACCACAAACGCTACACACTGTTAGCACTTCTTTGAACACTACAAATGCTACACACTGTTAGCACTTCTTTGAACACCACTAACATCACACAGTGTTAGCACTTCTTTGAACACCACTAACATCACACAGTGTTAGCACTTCTTTGAATACCACTAACATCACACACTGTTAGCACTTCTTTGAACACCACTAACACCACACACTGTTAGCACTTCTTTGAACACCACTAACACCACACACTGTTAGCACTTCTTTGAACACCACTAACATCACACAGTGTTAGCACTTCTTTGAACACCACTAACATCACACAGCGTTAGCACTTCTTTGAACACCACTAACATCACACAGTGTTAGCACTTCTTTGAACACCACTAACATCACACAGTGTTAGCACTTCTTTGAACACCACTAACATCACACAGTGTTAGCACTTCTTTGAACACCACTAACACCACACAGTGTTAGCACTTCTTTGAACACTACAAACACTATCAATTCTGGTTACAACACCACAAACAGTATTGGTTCTTTCCACAACACCACACACACTATCAGCACAAAAGCACACACAATCAGTTATTTCTACAAAACCACACAAACAACACACTATCAGCACAAAAGCACACACAATCAGTTATTTCTACAAAACCACACAAACAATCAGCTCTTTCTACAACACCACACACACTATCAGTACAAAACCACACACAATCAGTTATTTCTACAAAACCACACAAACAATCAGCTCTTTCTACAACACCACACACACTATCACTACAACACCACGCACAATCAGTTATTTCTACAAAACCACACAAACAATCAGCTCTTTCTACAACGCCACACACACTATCACTACAACACCACACACACACTTTCAGCTCTTTCTACAACACCACACAATCAGCTCTTTCTACAACACCACACACACTATCACTACAACACCACACACACTATAAGCTCTTTCTACAACACCACACACACTATCAGCTCTTTCTACAACACCACACACACTATAAGCTCTTTCTACAACACCACACACACTATCAACTCTTTCTACAACACTACACACACTATCAACTCTTTCTACAACACCACACACACTATCAGTACACCACACATACTATCAGCTCTTTCTACAACACCACTCACACTATCAGTACACCACACTATCAGCTCTTTCTACAACACCACTCACACTATCAACTCTTTCTACAACACCACACACACTATCAACTCTTTCTACAACACCACACACACTATCAGCTCTTTCTACAACACCACACACACTATCAACTCTTTCTACAACACCACACACACTATCAGTACACCACACACACTATCAGCTCTTTCTACAACACCACACACACTATCAGTACACCACACATACTATCAGCTCTTTCTACAACACCACTCACACTATCAGCTCTTTCTACAACACCACACACACTATAAGCTCTTCCTACAACACCACACACACTATCAGTTCTTTCTACAGCACCACACAATCAGCTCTTTCTACTATAATACACACACTATTAGCACACACACACACACACACACACACACACACACACACAACCTGGAAGACAACCAGTGTGGCACTGAACTTCTGTGTGAAGAGCTCTTTATGGGCTTCATCAAATGATTCCATGTTACTGGCAATTCCTTCTTGCAGTTTCTTCAATTCTGACTCCAGTTGCTGCAAACACACACACATACATGCACTCACATTTTTTATGGGCACATTCACATTATCCCTTTCACCGCCAGTCAAATTACAGTACAAAATTCCCTTGTGGTATAAACACAGAAAAGACAGTGGCTAAGAATAGCTGGGGATTCCCCCTGCGATGTATAGAAAATATGGCTTATCCTACCACCCAACAATAAGAGCAGTAAGTTCATGGATAACAGACCAATGAATGGTCACCTTTCAGTGACATGGGTCCTCTACCACGCCTATGCATAAATGCAAGCTTGGCGGTGAAAGGAATAAATCATATTAAATCCTGTCGCTGAAAGCCCAGTTTCCAGTTTATGGAGAAATCAAAGCATGTGGACTGATCCGTTTATGCTACAAAACATACAAGAAAAGAGCTGGTACCTAACATACACATAAAACCAACACACAGGCCCAGCCTCTAAAGCTTACCCTAGGCTTGTGTAAAAAAAACAACCACCACCATGAAATGAACTTAAAATAATTAAACAAAATAAACAAATAAAGAAATACATCATGAAAAATATGACAAATACAAATGGTTGAAATAAAACAAGAACAAGAATGGGTCATGTTAAGAAAATAAGAATGGGCCACATTCAGCGAACTTGTGCACACCCACAGGTGCGAATACTCACACAAGTGTGCAAATGCACATACACCGATTTTACACAGAAACACATACTGCATGTGCAACAGTTTGCAGACTCACAGACAAAGGAAAAATCACAGGGTGTCTATTGTACACAAATCGATCTATGTACATGGTCATGCTTTTAAACAATGAAAAAAAAAACAAAAAAAACCCAATAATTTGTCTGTGAGTCTGCAAACTGTTGCATATGCAGTATGTGTTTCTGTGTAAAATCACAGATTCCCTCATCCCCACCCTGCCCATTTCCCCCTTCCCTCCCCTATCCGTCTTTTTCCCCTTCCCCCACCCCCCTTTCCTCTCACTTTCTAGATTCTCTCTCACTTCCTTCACCCATCCACCTTTTCCAACCAGCAATGAACTGTTCTCAAGACAAGTGAATTGTATTCAACAGCCAGAAAACTGCACTTGTGACTGCTGCTATCTTCAGCTGCTTTGAAGACTCTACGAGTTGAAGAAAACAACTTCTCTTCTCCCAAGTGGGTTCATAGTTTTTTCCTCTTGTTTTTTGTATCCAATAACAATGTTCATCTCATTTGTTTTCTCCAGTTTTTACTACCAGTATGTGTAGATGAGTACGGCATGGGTGCATGCGCATTGTTAAGTGTAAGTGGAATTTGACTTCACTGACATGATCATTCTTTACTAATGAAAACATGCTCTTTCCATGACAGGCAATGGTTGGTTGTGTCCAAGCTGACGTATCACCACACGTGCTTGAGTACCTGCAAAGTGACTTGCTCACACTGTGTACATTAGCCATGTTGTCCACCTTGCTGACAGCATGCAAACCAGTCAAGGCAAACAAATAAAGCTCCACTTATGTTCACCAGTGATCAGGGTTCGAGGCCCCGTTTCAGCATGGTGTTGTGTCCTTGGGAAAGGCAATTACTCTCATTTTTCCTCACTCCGGAGTACCCTGGTATGGACGGGTATGTGAGCTTGGTTGGGGATGGGTTAAAGTGGTGGAAGGTGAGAACTGAGCCCTGCCTTCCCATGTCCAGCACCAGACACAGCTGAAAAAAAATTCACTGCCCCTATAGCTGCAAAAGGCTGTCAAAGGCTACAGGATCTTATCTTAACCTTTTGAATTCCTCTCCTCCTGTGGAAAGCCCCTTGGCAGCATCTCCATCTTCACTGACTCCATGTCCACACTCCAGGCCCTTGACTCCCCTGATCCTAGTCCACTGATCCAGTCCCTTAAGGCCTCCCTTGCAACCCTTACCCAAACAGCCCCAACGACCCTCCAGTGGGTGCCTGCACATGTAGGCCTCCCAGGCAACGAGCGTGCAGACCACCTTGCTAAGGAGGGAAGCCAGCTCACACAGCCAACCGTTCCTGCCATGTATGAGGAAGCAAAAACTCTCCTCCGCAGCAGATTCCGAAGAGGCTGGGTCACCCTGAACGGAGGCTACCAGGCATACCAGGATCCCATCAGGACACTGGAGAGGAGACCCCAGCCTACCATCTACCGCCTTTGCACAGGACACTGCGGCCTCCAAGCACACCTGAAGAGGATTGGAGTGGCAGCCACATCCCTATGTGATTGCGGCCAAGCTGACCAGACCTCATCCCATATTCTCCAAGACTGCCCCCTGTATGAGAAGATGCGGCAGCAGTCCTGGCCTGGGGGTGCTGACCTCAACACCAAGCTCTGGGGGACGGTAGCCGATATTTGCCGGACATCCGAGTTTGTGGCATCCCTCGGACTTCGACCCTGATTGTGTAGCTGTCAAACGCAAAAGAAAGAAAGAAAGAAATCTTAACCTTTCGAATGACTCAGAATGATAGTATTGTATTGTACTATTGTATTACTCTTTTTTGTCACAACAGATTTCTCTGTGTGAAATTAAGGCTGCTCTCCCAAGGGAGAGCGCATTGCTACACTGAGAGCGCCACCCCCTTTTTTTTTCTTTTTTTTTTCCTGCCTGCAGTTTTTCTTAGTTGTTTTACCTATTGAACTGGATTTTTTCTACAGTATTTTGCCAGGATCAACCCTTCTGTTGCCGTGGGTTCTTTTACGTGTGCTAAGTGCATGCTGCACATGGAACCTCGGTTTACTGTCTCATTCTAATGACTATATAGAGTATCAGCTGGCCTTATTCCATGCCGAAGACTAAAACAGGACACTGATTCTGGGGAGATCCCACCTTCCTGTATGTCTCTCTGTCCCTTTGAAGCTCCTTCACTTTGACTTCGTACTCTTGGGCCATCCTGACCTCGTCCAGTGTATAATCAGTCGTTTCCTTCTCCTTCATGAACTGTGGCATGGGTATCTCCTGCACACACAGCGAAACACCAGGTCCCACTCACTGCAAGAAAAGCTGGACTTCACAAATAACTGTGCAGTGTTCAAGGCACATTCAACATGATGGAGAACCACGTGGAGAAATCAGGTGATGTGTCAATACAGAAACAAAGGATATCTTCTATCTATGAAATATTATCAAATGTAAGTAATACAAGCATTTACAATATTAATGTGGCCAAGTGTTTGAAACTGATACAATGTAATGTGTACTTGTAAAATGCTTACTGTGTTCTTTTCTTTGGCTATTGTTACTTGTGGCTATGGTTGTTATTTTCTGGTGTGTGTGTGTGTGTGTGTGTGTGTGCGTGAACCTCCCCCTCACCCCCCCCCCCCCAAAAAAAAACAACCTTGGTGATGTGGAGATATATAACTTTCTGTGCAAGGGACAAAAAAACAACAACAACAAAAACAACAAAACAAACTCATGGCAAAATAACTGTGAGAAGCATTTTCACATTAATAAATTTTTGCTTTGCTACCATTCTGAGAATGGCGTCTCTGGATATTTCCAGCACCCCTCCCATCATCTCCTCCAATGCCCTCTCTCTGGGGTTGTCCATGTTAGCCAGTCGGGCCAGTTCTTCTTTGGCCTTCCGCTCTTCCTCCAGGTTTTTCAGCTCATATTCTGACAGCCACTTCTCTGCTGTTATCTGAACAGGAAATGGTAATGGTTGTATTACTTCTACTAATGATCACTGTGCCTTTGAAACACAGTTTGTACATATAAAACTCTCCCCTTCACATCCACCCAAATCCATTACACACAACATTTTACAAAAAAAGTTTGGAACAGATGCAATTCCTTTAGAACGAGAAATTTCCTCATCATTACAACAAAGTCAATTCAAAACATATACAACCCTTCCTTTTGTACTAAATGTAGCTTTTCACTACTTTGTTCAAATAAATCAGCACTTGATAGTGCTGTTCACACACACACACACACACAACTTTAATAAATAAATACATAGATTACTGAATAAATAAATAAACAATGAATAAATACTAAGAAAATGAAAAACAACAAGTGTCTGTACCAGAAACATCTTGTTAAAGTGTCAAGTTAAAGTGTCACACTGGCATAATGATGCAGGTCTTGGTCCTTAAACAGTTTGCTTCACAGGTAGACAGTTAACAGGGTTTTCTACATACTTTCCATTTACTCTGACTAAAACCTAAATGAAAATAAATTTTTAAAAATCTTGAGAACTTGGTTACCCTCAAATTTCACCCGTGATTACATACGTGCTGAAAAGCAGGCAGCCCCTGCTGCCACACTTCATGGTATGTCGGCTTTCCTACCTCACTATCATGAACTACCATCAGCTGCTCTGGTTTCTCGTCTATGCTGAACTCTGGCTGCACCAAGCTGTCTGTCCTCTCCAGGCTCTTCAAGATCTGGGACACACGCTTGTTCTTCTCTTTGATTCTCTCAATCTCCTGCTCTTTCCGTAAAAACACTTCATCGAACTGTTTGTTGAAGATCTTCTTGGCTTTGTAGATGGCATCCTGTAAAGAAAAGAAAAGAGCCATGTTACAACACTGAAAAGTTGCAACATGACAAAAGTAAAAAAATTAAATTTAAAATTAAATTTTAAAAAAAATAAAATAAAAAGTATGAATTCAGTCCTTAAGACCTGGAAAAGAAACAAACTGCTTTCTGATGTTGGATCATTCAAGTTGTTGCTGTCACAGTCTCCTTCACAAGCACCGTTGGAAAGTGATGCTATGTTTAAAATTAGTTCTTGCTTTGCATCATGAGGAAAATGCATGTAAATATTTGAATGTGCTGCTTGCTGAATGCGAAAAACATATGCTGAAGTTTGAGAGGAACTGAAATCAGAGATGCTAATACAAACTTTGACCATGAGAGAACTGGGGCAGACTGCCACCAAACGAAACTGGGACATAACTCTGAAAAAAAGTAGTCTGTGGAATATGACCAGACAGTTTCAGTTTCAGTTTCAGTAGCTCAAGGAGGTGTCACCCTGGATATCAATGTGTACCCAACAGACACTGGAAATTACAACCAAGTTTTACTGAATATGTAATATCAGTATTGAAAAAGTACCATCAGTATTGGCTACGCATTACCACTACTGGATATGAACTACCACTACTGGATGTGAATTACCACTTCCACTACTGGTAGCCAGTTGGGCTTGCCACATTTTCAGGATGTCTGATCGTTGACTGCCAAAACAGTTGCTGTACTGAGCAATGAATGCTCAGTTTGGGGGCTGAAGAAACATTCTAAAGAACGCCATCCCAGAAGAACTGCTTGCTCCGGACCACACAACCTTGCGAAGTACGAGAGTGTACACAGCAGAAAACGAAAGCACCAAAGAGGCTCAGAGGACACGTGCTGCACACAAGGCTCAAGCTAACTCAGCAACATCTACCCACACGTGCCCCACATGGGGGTGATCTTTCCGTGCTTGGACAGTGTCTTACCAGTCACATATTCCCCATCTGACGCTGAAGTCGTGGTCATCTTCAAATCCAAAAGATGAACAAACATCACCACTGTTGGGTATGTACTACCACCAATGGGAATGCACCACCACTATTGTACATCCTCTATCACTATTGGGCATGCACTCCCACTTTCAGATACTTTCTACCACTACTGGGTATCCACTACTACTACTGGACATGCACTACCATTATTTGATATGCATTACCACTTTTGGATATGCATTACCACTATCAGGTGTGGAATGCAGCTACTGTGTATGCACTATTGAACATGTACTACCCCTTTTGGACATGCACTACCACTATTGGGTATGCACTGCCACTACTGTTAATTGTTAATTATTGCTTATAGTCCAGCTGACCGCACAGGGCCATACCTGGACTGTCAAACCATACAAATGCTCAATGCTCAATCGCGTCAACACAAAACTATCAGATACCCACGCCAAAAAACCCTACAAGATAAACCTACAAAACACATGACAAATTATCCTAACCATTTAGCTCCTCATGGCAAATAAAATTAGGCTGTGCTGAGGACGCCAGACATTCCCCAGATTACAAAAAAAAATTAAAAAGGAAAAAATAATACTTCAAAGCCAAACAAAAAAATACATACAAAGCCATACAGGCAAATAACACTGCAGAATGGGCAGCTAGTGCCCATCCCAGTGTTTACATCTCACGACCTATTAGCCAGAGGAAACAGCACAGATGGTACATCACTGACTGCGGAAAAGAGAAAAAATAGTGTCAAGGCTTGCTCGAAAAAAAGAAAGGGGAATGGACTGGGAAGGCAGAAAAAGGAGACAACAGTGAAGGAAGAAAAAAGGCAGAAACAAAGAGAGCGACACAAAAGAGGGAATTTCTAGCACATAATTTCCAGAAGGTGGGGATGCTATTCATACTGAACGACGGGAGGACTGCCACGACTGGACATGCTCTACTGGAAATACACTACCACTTTTGGGTATGCACTAAAGCTACTGGTTATGAAGAGAAGGTGAGAAGGAAGACTGTCACCAAACAGAAGCTGAACCTAACACTGAACACATTACACTGAATGGACTATAATATGCACTGTAAACGGTGCACTAAGTTCAACACCACTGAGTGAACTGAGTGAAGCAATGGCTTCAAGAACAGCAAGTTGACCAAGAAGGAGCAGAACATGTCTGAGGGAGACGAATAAACCCTTTCAAGGCCCGAAGCAGAGAAATAAATCCAGCCCTACAGATGGGACTGTCGGCAGGTTTGAGAAAATGGGACTTGAAATAAGACTAGTAAAATGTAGCATAAGTGAATCCATCGTAAGGTTATCATATGGTATGGATTCAGTGGTACTGGTTGTGAGGAAAAAAACCAGCAGAGTCTTTGCAGAGTTCAGTGCAAAAGGCTCTGCTGGCAAGAGAACTGACAGTGTCCCCACTGTGAACAACAAGGTCAGAGCAACATCTGGGATTTGGAAGACCACGATGATCCTACAATGGACCTAATGACAATGTCCACATTCTGGAAATGTAAGAGAACATGAATTCCAAGACATTCATGTTTGTGCTAGAAGTGAGGACTGAATGCACTCTCACAGGCAGGGATTTTAGGTTCAGAATTCAAATTTGATACGACAGTTCAGTGACAGTTATGTCTTCAATTGTTATAGAAAGCCTCACCAGGCTTACAGCACACAGAGATGGTGCAAAATTACCAGTCAAGAGTACAAGATCACCTCTGATTTACCTTCAAATATTTACATGGACACAGTGCAGCATGAGGGAGAAGTTTTTGTCACACGTGCAACAGTCCAGCATTGTACTATTTGGAAAAGTATTTATGACATTGCCAAAAATTCACAGCAATGCAAACAAGATTTAACAAATGATTTTTTCTTAACTCTCTTTGCATGCACACATATTTCTTTTAAATATGGGTATCAGATAAAAGAAGACAATTTACCAATGCAAAGTTTTTGACACTTTCAAGGACTTGGTTGAAAGTAACACACACAAATTCATGGGGAATTATTTTTTGCTGTGAAGTCATCACACACACACACACACACACACACACACACACAGAGTGCACATCATTTCCAGGTCCTATTCACACTAGAATTGGACAAGAAAAAAACAACATCAAGTAACTCATTTGAATGGACCTGCATGCCATCAACTGTTAATGTATTCATGTTTTGAACATGTCCCTGCACATGACCCTAACCTTGACAAGAGTGTACTGCATTGTGTTGCCTACCTCTATGAAAACAATCTGTCTGATCTTCTGGTCCCGCAAATGAAGCGTAAACTGATCATAAAACAAATCCAGGTCTTTCACCATTTCCTCGTCAGTTAAATATGTGGGAACTGCAAAACAACAACAACATAGTAATCATGAAATAAGGAAACGAAAAGTATCATTTTCACTTTCTCTACTCAGGCAATCAAACTAACAGCCACAGCTGACCCATGAACACAAGCTGCAATACTGTACTGATACACAGCTAAAGGGTCAGGGACGAGAATAAAGACAAAAACAGGGCAAACAACAACAAAAATATCTATTAGAAAACACACAGGTTTGTATAGTTGGGGTGTGTGTGTGCAAGTGTTCTATATGCATGTGTAGGTGTGATTTTTTTGTGTGTGTGCATGTGTGTGTGTGTGTGTGTGTGTTTGCGTGTGTTTGTGCGTGCGTGTGTGTGTGTGTGTGTGTGTGTGTGTGTGTGTGCGTGTATGTGTGCATGCGTGTGTGTGTGTGTGTCACTCACGCAAGCTGCCTGTCATGGTGGGACCTTTGCTGGGCTCAACGGGTTTTTGCTCCTCGTCGCCTAGCAGATCCCCTTCCTTACAAACCGTCACCAGCCAACATTAATTCTTCACCTGCCCAACTCACACCCCAACCATTACCACCATGCAACGCCCCTTCCTTGCACACCATCACAGCTGACGTTCATTCTGCATGTTACCCCCTAACACACACCGTCACAACCAGTGTTAATTCTTCACGTTACCCCAACACATACACGCCATGACCCTTATGACCATTAAGTGCCTGATCCTTACACACAGTCACAACCAATCAATTATTCATGTTACCGTAATACCGACCCCACCCCCCCCCCTCCCAATTCCTCCCCATCATGCAAATGTGAATGTGAATAATAATCTGATTATGCTGCAAGCACACACCATTCAAACACAAAATCACTTTTGATGAAGAGATCTGAAACTAAAGAAATGAATGTACTGAAAAATAAACACATTTACATGGTAACCAAGAACCCACAGCTGAGTGTGTCCAAGCAGCTTAGGGAAGCTGTGTGCTGCATTCCGGCAGATTGTTACTAAGCATGCAGTGAGTTTGGCAGGTTGGTAGAGAAAGAGTTAAATTGCCTCCCTTGGTTTTCACATGCCAACAATAACATATGTACAAAAGCAGTTAACATGAAGGGCAACTGAAGTAACTCTCTTTCATAAAAAAAAGAAAGAAAAAACAAAGAAAAAATAAAATAAAATAAAGAGTACATGTCAGTTGGGACAGCTGTCGTTGTAGTCTTTCTGTGTGTGGAGAAAAGTAATTCAGTATAAACATACAATGTCACAAAGCCAGCCACTTACACTATGAGATGACTGGCTTAGCAAGTCCATCTCCTTCTTTCTGATCTGTAACGGCCAAGAAAAGACTGCATCAACATGAATGAGCAAACACTCATCATCGGAGAAAATAATTAATTTACATGACAACTTCGTATGTCTGCACGTACATCTACATCATATTTCGTTCTTAGCTTAGTCAAAAATATATCAAATACTGCAGCAAACAGTAAAAAGATTTTCTATAAGCAGATAAAAACCTCTTGAAGTACAGTCCGTATTCCTTCATTATATCATCAATAACTTTTTCCGTGGACTGATTTCATGGCAGATCAATGTATATTTTAAACACCTCCTGATAAAAAGCAACCATTCTGACCTTGGTCTTTGTAACTAGGCCACAAGGTCAAGACAATAATATCAGAATTGTGCTGTCCTTTTTTTTTCAAAACTATTTGACTGACTGACTGTCCTAGAGAAGCACCACAAAAACCTCTAAAAGCTCAGACATTTCTAAACAATCTTTGGTACAGCTTGCGACGATGGGTTAATCTCTTGCCTGCCGAACATTTTAAACAATTTTGTCATTCCCATGTGCCACAAAAAACTCTGGGTTTCTAACTAATAACTTAGTGTAAATAAACGTGCACTACTACCTCAAATACAAAGATATTTCCCTGAAATTTTGCAAGATCATTGCTCATACTTTGTACTTTGAGCAGATGACAAAAAGCTATTACAATTTTACTGCATAACTATTTATATTGCTGTTTCAAATCTCAGTTATAGAAAAGTTCCGTGAAATCAAATGGTAACAAGTTCTCAACATCATAACTAAATCAAATGGTAACAAGTTCTCAACATCATACCTAATTCCAGGATTTCCAGTCAAATTTGTTTCCGTTAGGTGCCTCTGGCCCAGTGTTGCATCAGAGCTTGATGAAAAAAAAAAGTGGCCAGCCAACTGTGTGTTGGCACCAGGCCCCCCCACTCCCCTCCCCCGCCATCCCCTGCTGGTGAAGAGCATGACTGACTACCACTCTCCTCATCCCCCTTCCCTTTACACATGTAGAATGACAGAGCTTGTATAACTGGTTCATGTTCACTGTCATTTTACTCTGGGCCTGTTACAGACGCAGACTAATCAGTTTCGGGCACAAAACTTACATCAGTGTTACTTTCACTCTGTGTCACAAAGTAGGTTGAGATTGTTACCATCATAATCCAAGTCTGCACCTGAATCATCATCCTGATCACTACACAGGCTTTCTTCCCCAATGTCCATAACTTTCAGTATTTACTGAGACACTTCAAATCTATAAACCTTTGAAAAATGAGCTGAGATCGAACTTTGTTGAACACCAATTTCACCCACCGTATCTGCATGTGACTTCATCATTTCCTACTGCCTATAGTTGTAGTCATACAGAACAGACCAAATAAATCCCAAGGGATGTAAACATACAAATCCCAAAGGATGTAGACAATACTGGTTCAAACATTCTACAAGACAGGGAGAAACAAAGTAGGTTGTTTCCCTTCAACTATCAACCATGATTTGCTGATGAAAAATGGACATGAGATACAGCTTGAATGCGTACAGCAATGAAAAAAAAAAGGATATAAGTTTAATGTCCCAAGATAGGCAACAGGTTAAGTGTCTCTACACAACATCTATCGAAAACAACTGATCACTTTTTCCTTAACTTTGATTAAAGGTAACACTAGTCACATAGGCTCTGGGAAACATGCAATGCTGTATCTTTGATTCTGAAGTGCACTCTGCTGGTTTCTTCTGTACATGTCTGATGAACATTCATAATATCTGATTAGAAGCCAGAGTTAAATTCTTTTCCACTACAGCTCTGCTTGGATTAGTGACGAGAGCTGAAGTGGAAAAAAAAAGGTATTTGTGCAAAAACAGAACTCCAGCTTGTAGTCACATATTGATATTGATTCACGACAGGCTGAAAGCACCTTCACAGTGTAACTAGTATAGCAATTACTGCCGTTACAAATTAGGTCTGCTAACCAACAAAGTCAACACTTACAAAAGGAATCTGATATACCCATGGATATCAGACATTACACAGTATACTACTGCCATGCAGTGTCCATTACTACAGGAACTGACCACTGCAAACTGGAGTTCTATCTGCCGCTTCTTTGTTACGGTTTCCAACTTCTTCAAGGTTTCTTTGCTGCGCTCCACCAGAGGAAAGTTGGCAACCAGAAGGTCAGAATTAAAGGCCTGAAACAGCAAGAAACGGTATAATGGCTCCATGGCGGTCTGTCCATCAGGGAAGGGTGAGGTAACCAGGGGCTCAGCCCACAATGTCAGCTGCTCCAGTGTGTTCCCTTTCTCCCTGTGCAACATTATCTTGGAAGCACAAAGACACATATGGCAAAGTCAATGTTCAGCACAAAGACACATGTTCGGAGTACATGTTCAGCACAAAGACACATGGACAGAGTCAATGTTAAGCACAAAAACATGGACAGAGTCCATGTTAAGCACAATGACACATGGACAGAGTCAATGTTAAGCACAATGACACATGGACAGAGTCAATGTTCAGCACAAAGACACATGGACAGAGTCAATGTTAAGTACAACAATACATGGACAGAGTCAATGTTCAGCACAAAGACACATGGACAGAGTCCATGTTAAGCACAAAGACAGAATAAATAATTAATGTTAACAAACAACAGAAAAGAGCATATTCAAACACATCTCCAAAAATGGAGTTTGTAGTCTGAATTGTTCCAGTTCTGTGATCTCTACAATTTGAATCACAACCACAAAAACGGTTCCAAAGCATCAATAAATTTGCACACACAAACTAGAGGCGTTCAATGGGTATGGACCAGCTGATTGAAGTGATTTCAAGTATTTCATCAGTGAGAAGTTTATTGAACAGTATCATATTAGGTCTTTGGGTATATGTATAAATGTAATTTCCATACAAAGCAGAAGTTTTTATTTTAAACTAAACATGATAAATAAAAAATGATAAATCAATAGCTAGTAATCAATTTGTCAATATTCGAGATAAAAATGCATTTTTCATGTAAAAGACATGAAAATGTAACAGTAATATGACTGTGGAAATGTTTTTTGATTCTTCAAAACACTCTGTGCCCTTCCCAGAAGTGCAATGTTATAATTAGACTGTGTGGGTAAAAAAAGAGAAGACGATTTTAGAAAAATTTGGTTTCAAAAGAAAAAGCGTTTCAAAAGAAAATGAATGTGTTAAAGTTTACCATGGACACACACACACACACACACAATCACACACACGTGTGCACACAGACACCCCCCCACACACACATACACACACACACACACACACACAGCCATAGACAACCAAACCACAGGGTTACTGTGAAAGAAACGAAACAGCAGAGATACATCCCAATGACAGGGCTCAGCACCTACCTTGACTGACCGGCCCTTAACACACATGTTATTCCAGCATTCCTCTTTGATAGCTTCAGTCAGGTAGTTATTCACAAGGTTGTTAAACAGGGTGTCTTCATGAACCTTCAAGAAAATAAAGCACAAGGCTGGAACAAATATCAGTCTATTCTTCTCAGTTTCTCTAAACTTGCATTTGTTGTCTATACAAAACATCTTTCACACTTCCTTCAGTTTTCGCACCATGTACTTTATATCCCCTCATATCCCTCTTCCCTATCCACAAAATATTGTGCAAAGATATATACATTAACTGTAATGCCGTTATTGGGATATAAGTTTCCTGGTCAGCTTGTAATTGCCATATGAACATTTATGGTTTTATGGGGTTTTTTGCTGTTGTTTAACCAAATTACACATGCACCAGCCAAATGTACCCAGTTTTATCATACCCCTCTGTATTAATTGTAATTCAAATTGGATGCACATGAAGTTGGTGAAAAATAACCTTTCTCCTTCTATCAAACACACACACACACACACACACACACACACACTCACAAATATGCTGGCAATATGGTTAACTTTCATCCCTGTGAGGCATAAAGTCACCCAGCTAACTGATCCCTCCCATCAAGGGCAGAAGTTCTGTCCCATGCCATAACCATCATGAAGGGCAGTAAATCATTCAACCAAGCACACAGTCAATCAAGTTGTCCATGCCTGTGAAAGGACTGTCACAGGAATGCATACTGTTCAGGATGACCGCACCAACATCAGAACGATCACACATTCAAACAGCTCTGAAATGAATTCAACCAACTCCTACAGCACACTGCGGAATTCAGTTAGCCCACCATTCTTCCACGGTCACCACTCCCCTCCCACCCCCCAAAACAAAGAAACACTGCATTGCAACTTACATGTCCTATTTAAATAAAAAGAAACAACTGTGCCAGTTCATTAAATCTATTTCTAAAAATAAAAACGACAATGCAATACATTTGTTTTATTTTCAAGGAGAAAAGGCTGCCATTGAACTCCCTTGATTTAAAGCAAAAAAGAATGTAATTCACCTGTTCTGTTTTAACTCTTTTGATGCCAAGTTTCTGTGCAAAATAACACCCCCCAGTGCCAAATACTCTAGACTCGATGCTCTCTGATTCAGCTCATGTCAAAATAACACAGTGGACTTGTCCTCTTCAAACTTGGTCAAGAGGGGAAGGTTGGTCAATTTCCAATTGCACTGGGATGTTGGCTGCAGCTGTAAAGCTTTGTTACAATGTACGAAGTGGCCTTTATAACATGACCCATCGACTGGAGTCACCCACCTTTGGCAGCAATAGAGTTAATTCGAAGAGAAAAAAGACAGCATTTCACATGTTCTATTTTAGAGGGGAAAAGACTGCAATTCACTTGTTCTGTTTCAAAGGGGGGGGGGGGATGTAACTAACCTGTTCTGTTTTAAAGGGCAAAGTCTGCAGTTCACCTGTTCTGTTTAAAAGGGGGAAAGACTGCAATTCACTTGCTCTGTTTTAAAAGGTAAAAAGACCAAAACTAGATTTTTTATTTCAGAAGGTGAAATGTCCTCAGCTTTCTTGTTTTATTTCAATGAAATCATTGCAGTTCCTGTCTAGTTTTACTTCAAAAAAAAAAAAAAAGAAAGAAAGAAAGAAACAACAACTAAAAAGCAGTGACTGACTTGCTCAAGTTCAGCCTCCTCCCGACGCATCATTATGGACTGCTGATCAACATCCAGGTGAAAGTCGCTCAACTCCAGCTTCTCCAGCTCTGGTAACTCCTCATTGTCGCGGATCAAGGACACAATCTGTGGACCCACCACCAACCACACACACACTTCTCTGTCATCCCTCCTATTTTTTCAACTTTACTATCTTATCACAGTCCGCTGAGCATCTGTCATGCCGCTTACCAATGGTGACTGATTCATCATCTGAGTGCTGATGAAATTTTGTTCAAGGGTTTTTCATGCGCATGTCCAAAGCGCAAAAGCAAATTATCTTTTGACCATTGAACAGAGATACTTTCTTGGTTGTTTCAGTCCAAATGAATATATAGCTCCATACACTGTTTTGCTCTACTGGGTAACAAAGAGTGTAAGAGAAAATCAATGAGCATATTCATTCATTTACTGAGAATAACTTCTTTGATCATTACAAGAAAAACATTTGTGACGGGGTGGTAAGGTGGTGTTAGAGAAGGTGAAGACAGGTAGAAGGTGTTTGCAGAAGAGAGCTGCAGCCAGGCAAGGTAGACTTGGGAAGGCAGTGCGCTGGTTTTTCTTCTTTTATTTTCTCATTCTTCTGGCACTCGCTCACTCTTTATATTCTGTTCCGCCGAACTGCAAAGCCAGCACCGCGAAATGACTCACGAAACCTGCCCTCAGCGAGTCTTGAGGGGCCAAACTTGTGTTTGTTTGACCAAATTTAGCGGCGTCCAACTTTTGGCTCGGGGAACTAACATAGACATATTACATATCACACAAAACTACAAGAGACGAGCATTTTCTTAAGCTAAACCATTTTCTACAAAAATTATGTAGTTAAAAACTGTAAACAAAAAGAGTCACTGAATGAACGAGCTTTTAACAAGTTCATGTATCATTTCTGTACATTACAACAATTAATACTCGCGATATGTAATTGTAACAGTTAAGTAACTGAAAATCCTGAATTTCCAACTATATAAAAATCATCTGTAGAATCTGCTTCTAGAGTATTAGATTTTTTATGTCAAAATTCAAGAGAAAACTCAATGGACAGCTCCCGTGTCGGCACCGCTTGGCGGTGTTTTTGGCACTTGTGATCGACTATGAAATACTTCGTTTAAACTAACAACACAACTATTCATTTATTATACGAATCAGATTGATAACAGAAATGCAAACATCTGCAAATCACGCTATAAAAATGACTAGGTATTGTAAAACCGTATTTTGCTCAAATCGGCACTGACAAATTCCAATGGCTTGAAGAAGAGAGAGTTTTGTGGGGCCGAAATGCTGTCAGACATTTCGTACTATCGCATGCCTATAACTTAGGTGTAAACGGAAAGCGGTGCCTGAGAAGAAAGCTTAATCATTTACATTTTAATGCACAATCTAAATTCCACGGCAACTATATCAATTTATAGAAAACAACGGTATTTTGTATGTTTCAACTGAGTGGATTTCGAAGATCGCGCCAAGATTCATTCACATAAATATTAATTTAAAAGAGTTATAGGCTTTCTGGCCAAATGATATCATTACAGTTGAGAAGTATGACCTTTCTGAAGTCCAATAACATAAACACTATAGTCTCATCTATAAGGAAGTGTTTATAATTTACCAAATTGATGAAAAATCATACTGTTCCCTGAAAAGGGAGATAACTTGTGACCGATTTACAAACTTCTTTAGTAACCTTCGGCGAGTCACAAAAGTCGTCTGCTAAGCTGGCCCAACGAAGATTGTAGCCAACCCAGCTACACATTGTTAGCAAAAGATGACACAAATGTGTGAAACCATGTGTTAAATGGTGGATGACACATTATGATGTATTTTTACCTATAAAATGATTTTTAATTTTATTTCAAGAGGGTAGTGGAATAAGCAATGTGGCTTTCTTATATTCAGCCCTCTGGGGGGGAATCTAAAAATTACAAAGTAAATAAACATATGCCCAGGACAAATTTTTATAAACATAAAAAAACAAAAAGAGGAAAAGGAAAAAAACATATATCAGCATTTTTCTGACAATAAACAGAAAGAGACAGAAAGAGCGAGAGGAAGAGAGAGAGAGAGAGGAGAGAACATTAACAGATATGTCTTGTATTTCTGCAGTTGCAATTTAGAGAAAGTGCAGCTCTTTTATTAATGAATGAATGAATGAATGATGAATGATATGGATACTTATATAGCGCCTATTCTTGGTCAGAGACCAAGCTCTACACGCTTTACAAACACGGGGTCATTTGCACAACATGCTGCCTACCTGGGTAGAGCCGACTGACAGCTGCCACTGGGCCTTATCATTTTTCCTGTGTCATTCAATCAGATTTCAGGCATGCACACATACACACTCAGACAGACATGTAACATTATATGTGTATGATAGTTTTGTTTATTTACTCCACCATGTAGATAGCCATTCTCCATTTTGGGGGTGTGCATGCTGGGTGTGTTCTTGTTTCAATAACCCACCAAATGCTGACATGGATTACAGGATCTTTAACATGTGTATTTGATCTTCTGTGTGCATATACACAAGAAGGGGGTTCAGGCACTAGCAGGTCTCCACCCTTTACCCACCAGGCGTCATTACCGAGATTCGAACCCGGGACCCTCAGATTTGAAGTCCAACGCTTTAACCACTCGGTTATTGCACCCATATATTACCCTCCCAATAATGTATCATTAACAAATGGATTCACCTGCTTGCGTAGACTCATGATGTCCTCCCTCAGATTTTTCTTCCTGGATGCTAACGACTCCTTTTCTTTTCTGAAGGCCTGCACAATACAGAACACACCCTTTTGCATCATGTTCAATCTGTCAAACAAGAAACTACTCAAAAAGAAATATCTCTTGCAGGTGTTGGATACCGTGCAGTTGACAAGAAGACGGGACAAGCCTAGGGTTGTGGGGGTGGGGTCCCTGTAAGGTGACAGGGATATCACTTGCTTTGTTTGCAGTCAAACACACTGTAACTATCTGTGGAGGTCCTCGTGGAAAAAAATGAACATACTTTTGCTGATAAAATATTGTGTGTCTGTGACATCATGCACAAAGCAACCATATATTATGTTTAAAAAAAAAGTCCTTTTTGTCAATTCACCTGCTCATCCACTTGTTCCTTGATTATCTGCAAATTAATATTTTCAAAAATCTATTGAGCCTAAGCCAATTGGCTGCAGCTTGATCAAACTTTACTTGTCTCCATAAGGAATTGTTAAGACCTGAAAATTTGGACAGCAAAACAGCAAACCCCTGTCCCTTCAAATGCACAAATGCATACCTGTGAGCGCAAAGTACACACATGCCCACACTGACCTCAAATTCTTTCTCCTGCAGCCAGGTGGACAATGGTGGAGGTGAGGGAGGGGGACTGATAAAGATCTCCTTCTTCTCTATGGCTTCCTCTTTCAGACGTATCAGGCGCTCCTGCCAACAATAATAGTTTGACATGGCACTCATCTCTTTGACAAATTTGTTTTCTTCATGAAAAAAAAAAAACATGTAGAAAAGATAAGTGCAAGATTCTTTTTTTTTTTTTCTTTTTCTCTCTATTTTCATTCCAAAATTTAATTTTTACCTGACACAACACACATACACACTAAAACATCCACACACACATAGAAAAAACAAACAAACAAACAACAACAAAAAAAGAGAGGCAAGACCTTCAAGACTCATTTGTGATACACACTTTATCCAGCATTTAAAAAAAATGAAAGAAAGTGAAATGTGTTCTGTAAAGCTTCAGGGAAAAAAAGAGTACCATTAAGTTTGGTCTATTGAGTGCACCGGTATATAAGCCTCACCCACTAAATTTTGGAAAAAATTGAACTTTATACATACATAAGCCGCACCGGTTTATAAGCCGCACTTATTTCCGGTACCGGAACATATACTGATTCTACAGAAAAGCTGGCGATACTGTAGGTTATGAAATAAACACAAGCGGGAACAACACAAAGAAAAGCAAGCGAAAATACTGCTAGTGCCACAAAAAATTAATAAATAAACACAACGAAAATACGATCCATAATTTAGGGATAGTCACATTTATTCAACGTTATCCTGCTCACTGAATCCACTAAAATCTTCGTCTTCAGTGTCCGAGTTGAAGAGAACCAGCACAGCTTCCTCCGCCATCTTGTCACTGACTTCAGCCTCGCTTTCACTTCATGAACATGAAGGAGGAGGTCGCTGCTGGTTCGTCGCTTGCACTGTCGTCTGCTAGGTCGATCGCCTTCAATTTGAAGGCTGCATCATAGGCATAATGTCGCGTTTTTGGCATGATGAGGGTGTATGCTTGAGCAGAGTAGAACTGAATGCTGATCTGAAGGCTTTAATGTGTGCGGATTTGATTTACAAAACGCAAACAGTTAGCACACTATCCTGAAGCTCATCCAAAAATTCATGGACAGAAATCATGATTTTGGTGAGCTGAAGGGCAGCTAAGAATAGACGAGAACGTGACACTCCCGGGATCGTTAAAATCCGCAAATAAGCCGCATCATTGTATAAGCCGCAGATGTTGAAGCTGGGGTAAAAAGTTGCGGCTTATAGACCGAACTTTACGGTATGTTAGCAGGTCTGAGCCAAGCACATTCGGTTTGAGAATGAGTGACTAGTCTTACTTACAGTGCAAAAGAGGGCCTACCAATGACATTCAAAAATTAATATCTAAACGTATGTATTTTTTGCATCATAATCGATTACGGTATTTAAGGTGATAACGCCATTTGAAAATTAATTCATACTGATTTGGTACATCTTAATTATTCAAGAAATTCTTTAATTAAAGTCTGTGGTAAAGGAAACGTTGCACATTGCCTCATGCACACCGCAACATGTAGCTGTTTTCTCTAAATCTGTGTGTTTGACACTGAAGCTGACAGAAACTATAATGCAGTCCATTCAATTTCTCTTTCACGTTCATTCTAGTCAATTCAGTATCCACTATATCAAAATATTCAAATGCACTACACATATGAATGGTGTCGTTAGTGTCACTGTATGTGTATTTCTTTTAACTGCAAACAAGAAAAACAAGGGCAGGCCGTCTTAAAACCAAACCTAAATTGTGATTTTTAAAATTCAGATCCTCAACGAAATAAACCGTTGATGACTGTGAAGACTTTTTCCCCACAGTGTTTGATCCAAATTTGGCATTGGCAGACAAAATATTTCCAGAGAAAATGACAATGTTAAAGTTTACCACACACACACACACACACACACACACAGAAAGACAACCAAACACTGGGTTATTACATAGACTCAAATTGTTTACACAAGTGAGTCGAAAAACTAATATATGAAGGGAAAAAAACAACAATAAAAACTTGGGTATATCAAAATCATTATTAACGGAAAGTAATAACAGAATACACAAAATGAATTTTAAAAAGGAAACACTCACAAATCAATGACATACATACAAATCTTTCACATTGTGAACATGTTGATATATAAAGTATCATAAATTTAATGTGTGAAAAAAAGGGAAAAAAAAAGAATAGACTGCATGCAGAATGGAAGCAGGAGAGAGACAGAGATGGAGGGATGATGTGGAAAGGGGTGGGGTTGGGAGTGGGTGGGCAGGTGAAAGTGAGAGAGGCATTCAACAATTCCAATCATGATTGTCATTCACCTCCATTCCAATACTGTAGTGTGTGTTAATCAGTGACTACTGACTAGTTATCAAGAAGAAAGAGTACACAAAGGGTGTACTATTTACCAGTAAAATTCTCAATGAAAGATCCAAACATTCTTTTGGCATTCATGATCTTGCTCTTAACTGGTTTCAGTCCTGCTTATCGAATCGAACCCAGACTGTCTGTGTAAATGGCAAATATGCTAATGAAATTCTGCTATCACATGGTGTCCCACAGGGATCAGTCTTTGACCCTATTCTGTTTGTTTTGAATGCCACTGACTGATGTAATAAACAGTTACTGTCTCTCACACAAGTGCTTCGCTGACGACACTCAACTCTATCAGTCAGCTTCTATTGCTGAAACTGATCAACTGATGATACACATGCTAAAGTGTATAACAGACTTGAAGTCTTGGATGACCTTTAACACATACAGCTAAATGATGAAAAGACTGAACTGTTGCTTGCTTGTCCCAAGAAATTTATGAACCACCCGTCTCTCCCTCATTCTCTTCTGGTAAACAACACTGTTATTCCTGTCTCCCAATCAGTGCGGAGCCCTGGTGTCTGTCTTGACCACAGTCTGTCATTTCAGCAACACATTTCAAACATTTGCAAATCAGCTTATCTTGAGTTGCGAAGAATTAGTTCTATTCACCATTACCTGTCTATAGAAAAAAACCAAAACATTAGTCTGTGCTTTTGCTTCGTCCAGGACTGATTACTGCAACTCTTGTTGGCATTCAATAAACTTCACTTGATAAACTCAAAAGAGTTGAGAACAATGCTGCTTGACTTATTTTCAGATCCTCCCACTTTGAACATGTTATGACGGGCACAATAGCCGAGTGGTTAAAGTGTTGGACTTTCAATCTGAGGGTCCCGGATTCGAATCTCGGTGACGGCGCCTGGTGGGTAAAGGGTGGAGATTTTTCCTATCTCCAAGGTCAAAATATGTGAAGACCTGCTAGTCCCTGAACCCCCTTCGCGTGTATACGCAAGCAGAAGATCGAATACGCATGTTAAAGATCCTGTAATCCATGTCAGTGTTTGGTGGGTTATGGAAACAAGAACATACCCAGCATGCACACCCCTGAAAGCGGAGTGTGGCTGCCTACAAGGCGGGGTAAAAATGGTCATACACGTAAAAGCCCACTCGCGTACATACAAGTAAACATGGGAGCTGCAGCCCACGAACGCAGAAGAAGAAGAAGAGGATGTTATGACAGGCGCAATAGCCGAGTGGTTAAAGCGTTGGACTTTCAATCTGAGGGTCCTGGGTTCGAGTCTCGTTGACGGCGCCTGGTGGGTAAAGGGTGGAGATTTTTCCAATCTCCCAGGTCAACATATGTGCAGACCTGCTTGTGCCTGAAACCCCTTCGGGGGAACATGCAAGCAGAAGATCAAATACACATGTTAAAGATCCTGTAATCCAAGTCAGCGTTCTGTAAGTTAAGGACACAAGAACATACCCTGCATGCACACCCCCGAAAACGGAGTGAGGCTGCCTACACGGCGGGGTAAAAACAGTCATACATGTAAAAGCCCACTCGTGTACATACGAGTGAACGTGGGAGTTGCAGCCCATGAACAAAGAAGAGGAAGAAGAAGAACATGTTACTCCTCTCTTCCACTCTTTTCTCTGGCTACCAGTTTAAAAAAAGAACTGAATGTAAGCTTTCTGCTCTGACGTTTTCTGCCCTGGTCCTTACTACCTCTCTGACCTCCTTGAAGTGTACATTCCAACTTGTCACCTTTGGTCTGTTTCTGATACCAGACTACTAAAAACCCTGTTGTAAAGAAGATGCAACAAGGTCAAAAGATCTTTCTCTTTGCAGGCCCCATCACTGTGGAACAAAACTGCCAGAAAATTTGCAACATTCTGTCTCACTGAAATCTTTTTAATCCTGCTCTGAAAACACATCTTTTCCAACAACAGTAATTTTTCAGTGCTGATCTTGGTATGATCTGTATTCAAATGCATGCTTTATTGACTCACTTGTGTAAACAAAGTGAGTCTATGTTTTAACCCGGTGTTCGGTTGTCTGTGTGTGTGTGTGTCCGTGGTAAACTTTAATATTAACATTTTCTCTGCAAAAACTTTGTCAGTTGACACCAAATTAGGCATAAAAATAGGAAAAATTCAGTTCTTTCCAGTCAACTTGTTTAAAACAATATTGCACCTCTGGGATGGGCACAAAAAAATAAAAAAATGAAGCCTAATTATATGCAAACTGCTTTTACTGTTATATTTATATTTTTTGTATTTTCTAAACTTGGCACTTTGATCTGATATTCTGACCCAACAAGAGCAGTCATTATTATCATTTTTTGTTCAAACAGGAACTTCTTTTGCTAAGCATGGAAGTTTTATTTATTTTGCAAACGTTTTGGTGCAGATAGTAAAAAAGGGAAATTACTCTGTAATTAATGCCAGGGGACTTAATTTGCTTTAAACTGATCTTTCTCATCTTAAACATTACTTTTTAAAATTACACTCAATACATAAAAAGCTTGGTTGTTGTTTTTTTTAAGTGTATCACAAGTGAGTCTTGAAGGCCTTGCCTCTCTTGTTGTGGGGAAGCTGTTTGCCATGTGTGTGTGTGATGGAGTGCTTGTGAGTATCCGTACATTCGTGTGTGTTTGCTTGCCTGAGTGCATGTTGCAAGGATGCTTTTTCTGGAGGGCGTCATGGGTGGGTGGGTGGTTTCCAATGTTCAGCTGTGCTGAGGATATTCTGGCACGTGCTTCTGTGTGTGCGTGTGGGGGTGTGGGAAGAGGTATTGAGAGAGAAGGCGGGATACGGGGAATGAAATGTAAAACGCTTCTAGCAGTATTCCTGCAGAAACGTGCTATAAATATCCATTATCATTACTGTTATTAGAATCAAGTGCTTGTTTTGTAGGTTTTTAAATTTTTTTAAAGATGGATGCAGCCATATTCCTTTCAGCACAAAGGTAAGAACATGACATGAAATCAGCAGTAATAGGAAAGGATGTTAAAACAAGAACAACACCGAAATGCCCCCAAATGCTTTCATAGCACGAAGGTGAAAGGCATGGCATGGTTCCTCACACTGCGTTCTCTCTCTATGACAGAGGGTGTCCGTGAGATGGGAGGAAGGGCTGTCCAGGTGTCCATTCCAGACAACGCACTCTCTTCACTGCCTGCTATCTTCTGCAACTGTTGAGTCCTGTGGCTGAGGAAGGTCTCCAGGTCGGACATGGCCTTCTTCACCGCAGCATCGGATGAGGCCCACCTGTTGACACAGACTCTTTGCCCTATACCACCTCTAGTGTCCTGGTGGGCAGGCGTCAGAGTAAAGAATGAATGCACTTTGCCCTGCCTGGAACACTCTTCATTCCTATGTCTCTCATACCCTACTACATCTTAAAGACAGAATGATAAATAAAATACAAACCGCAAAAGCAATAATAAAACTCTTTTATTTTGATATCCTGGTATCATCAATATCTCAGTATCACCAATGCAACAACAATAACAACACACATACACACACACATATGTATATATACATATATGTATGTATATATATATATATATATATATATATATATAACACAGTGAAGAACAATGCACTAGATTTGAATACAATATCATATAGACACCTCCCACTGAAAGATGATTCCCTCTAACCTCTGTAGTTCATTTGCTGTTCAATCTTTGTCCACATCTGTGAATCTTGGTGTGTACCTTTTGCTTATGTGGTGAGTCTATGTTCCCCTTTGTGTGTAGTCATTTCTATTACATTGTTTTACATAATTTTCACAGCCATCTTATCAATGTAACATTGTTTTGATCAAGTTATCATTGGACTGGTTTCAGAGGTGGCAGATTAAACCTCTCCACCCTATCTGATACATTAACTCCCAGGCTGCCTGGCCAATGGGATAACTTAGCACAGTCATTACACTTTGTTACCATAGCGGCGAGATCACTTGTCACTGAAATATTCAGACTTTTCCCTGGTTTGTATCGAGTTTGATGACAAAACCACTCGTAGTATTAATTTGGGGAATCTTTCTAGATTCTACTGATAGCTAGAAAACCCATCCACAGCATTAGGTAGTCCTTTATTTGAACAAATTGGTTGGGTTTTGACTAGCTTGTTGCACACTCAGCAAAATGGCGACACCTGGCTAAAGCTCTGCGATTGATGTGCACCAAAACGATCAAAAGGAGGAGTTTGTATTATACTCCATGTTTGGTGTTAAATATACTTACCATGTCAAACTGATGCAAACTAGGCCTATTGGTTTGCTCTGCTTGGCCAAATTTCGCGTGGCTAACAGTGAAAAGATGGGCCCACCCGCTCTCAGCCAATCAAACGCCTCTAAAAACTATAAGCGCTTAATCATTCCTTTGGCCAAGGCTCTCCACGCCATCTTGTCAGGTCAAAACGATCAAACTTGCTTTCTTTAGCTGATGCGCAGAAAGAATTGAAGCATCAGCTAGAAGGAGAAGACAGTGATGAACTTTTTTTTTTTTGATGATTCAACTAAAAGAAGTGAACAAGAGACTGGGCAGATCGTCGAGCAGTAAGTGACGCTGTGCAAAGCCGACTCTGACCACATGACTGACAGTGATGCAACCGAAACAGTAGCAGTAGGAGCGACGTTCTTGGCACTAAGCCAAAGCAGGGGAGGTGTACAGGTAGACTATAGAAACATTTTTTTTCTTCACTCTTTTTGTGCCCTTCCCCAAAATGCATCATCATCATTAGAATAAGTGGAAAAAAACTTTTTCTATTTTCAAGCCAAATTTGGTGTTGACAAAGTATTTCCACAGAAAATGAATTTGTTGAAGTTTACCACACACAAACACACATTCATACATATGCAGAGATCCACAGAAAATGAATTTGTTGAAGTTTACCACACACAAACACACATTCATACATATGCAGAGATCCACAGAAAATGAATTTGTTGAAGTTTACCACACACAAACACACATTCATACATATGCAGAGATGCACAGACAACTGAAACAAAGGTTACAACACAGACCTCCCTTGTAAGTAAAAACACACTCAGGACCACTTGTTTGCTCTGTAGTGGTTTTCTCTAATCTTTGACTTTCACTCCTCTACATTCACAGCCTGACCACTCCCCCCCCCCCCCCCACCCGCCCCCCTCTGAACAGACCAGCAAATGACACACACAGTGAACTGACCTCCACTTGTAGCAGCACATCAGTCCTCTATATCCAGCGGCCACAAGGGTCTGACAGTCATCAGAAAACAGCAGGGAACGCACACCACCACTGCTGTGACTGAAGGGATGCACGCACACTGTCTGATCCTGTCAACAGCCAACACAACTGTCAGGTCAGTCGTGGCTGTTGGCTTCCCGTCAAGTTCAATGTGGATTAACCATATTTGTATTTCTCTTTTTTTTTTTTTGTCACAACATATTTCTCTGTGTGAAATTCAGGCTGCTCCCCCCTAGGGAGAGCACGTCGCTACACTGACAGCGCCATCCCTTTTTTTGTATTTTTTCCTATCAAAGTGGATTTTTCTACAGAACCCTTTTGTTGCTGTGGGTTCTTTTATGTGCGCTAAGAGCATGCTGCACACGGGACCTCAGTTTATCGTCTCATCCAAATGACTAGCGTCCAGACCACCACTCAAGGTCTAGTGGAGGGGGAGAACATACCGGTGACTAAGCCATGGTTCCAACTACTGCACTCAGATTCTCGCGCTTCCTATGCGGATGCGTTACCTCTTGGCCATCCTAATGATATTCTCCTCCGAAAAATGAAAGTTCCCGAAACCAACAAATGTGATTACTATGTCACTGACACTCATCATGTGGAACATTTCTTTTATTTATGTCCACAAATACACAGATTTTGGAAACATTTAGAAACTCTTGTATTTTCAAAAGCTGGAAAGGCTTTAAATCTGTCTTATACTGATGTTATGTTTGGTGTTCAAAGCAATGAATTAAGTAGATTTGAGAAGACAGAATTAAATCACATTCTATTACTAGGAAAAATGTGTGTTAGTATTGTGAGAAAAAACTTAATCACTGCCAATGCTACAAATAACATTTGAACAACATTTACCGTTGAGAAAACACTTATTCAAACATTTCAGCAATTGAACACCTAAAGAATTGGTCATGTTTAAAGATCCGATTAATGTAATCAAATCATATCATACTTCTCAGGTAAATGATTTAATGTTGAGGATGAATTCACTGGTTTGTCATGTGCAGATGAAAGATTTAAAATCTAACACTGCAATCCACACCAGAGCAAGAACAAGCCCAGACAGAAACAATCACATATATTGGAACGCAAGCAGCAGCACACAAGAGCAATAACAAACCCAGAGTAGTGTACACAATCGTCAAAATTTCTCAGAACGTACACAGCAAGACACACTGGGACGATGACTGCCCCAGACAGTAGGCAATGAGGAAAAAGTATAAGTAAATGTGTGTTATGTTGATGAAAGATTGATGTGGTACTGGAAAAAAAAATCTGTAGCAAAGAATGAAAAGCCATTATAAAAATTAAAAAAATGAGTGAGAAAAGAAAGAAAGAAGAAGGGAAAAAAAGAGCAAAATCTAAAAAGTGGGAAGAAAGGAGAATGGAGGCCTCACTAAAATAAAAAAAAAAAATAAATAAAAAGGGGGAAAAAAAAGTCGTTGGATGAGGTGAATGTGAAATAATTGTGTTCACAGGGTGCATGAATTTTTTGGACTCAACATGTCCTGCACTGGCTGGAAATGCCACTCTTTGACATGTAAAAACTGACCAGTTCTTCATATGCTGACTTCATGCGATTTATGATCAAAGCCAAAACTCTTTCAGCGAGCTAGGTTCTGCAGTTTTACCTTTAGCATCTTCACTTTCTGTAAACAAAATATGATTAACTTGCACAATTGTTATCATGGATGTCAAAAGGTATAAATTCTGGAAACCAAAAAGTGAAGAACGTGCCATCAGCCTGACAGATACAATGTTGGTGTGTGCCAACAGGATTCAGACCACAGACTGGGCAAAAGGCTAAGAACTATGTGTGTGTGTGTGTGGTTTGCAGGCCACTTAGCAGAAGAGGCTGGAAGGTGGTGAAAATGAGAGAAAGGGTGAATGAGGTGGGTGAACTATTTTTAGCAGAGGCAGAATCTGAACAAGCCTGCCAACAGAACAGCCATTCTGACGGTTCATCTATGCTACCATGGAATGACTTAGCTGTATAAAATGCTACAATGGCCATGTTTATGGTCTTTTCTCTCCTCTCAAAGCACTCTGCACTGGGAGATCTAGGAGCAGCCCAGCAATTTCTTTTGCAATTTCATGTGCTTTTTTCTTCTTCCTTTCTTTCTCCGACTGGACATTTAAAAGTATTTTTGCAGCAGACAGTGACATGCTGTCTTTCTTTCTTTTCTGAGACATTCACTTCTTTCGAGAAGCTGAGGTCACTTTCTTGCATTTCTGCGACAGACTCTCAATTCACTATTGCAGCATAGACATTCTTGGAAATTGAGGATCATCCAAAAATGCCTTTGTCGTGTCCTCTCCGACATACGCTTCAACAAGATGGTGGTCAAAGTGAAGTCAAAACTTGCCAAGTGTAACTTGTTTTACTCTCCACTGGTTATACATCAGACAGATATGCAGTTCTGCGCACACAACAATTGCAAAATAGCTTTTTTTGTGTGCCAGGGCTTTTTTCTTCTTCTTCTTTTTTTTTTCATTCTTAAGCATAACAGCAGAATCAAGTGTAATTGAGCAGGATAAATCTGCTGAAAACGAAAGGGCTGGCAGATCTTGTTATAGAGTCCAAAGGGTTATGTATCCTTGTACACACAAACACACTTACATGTAATGAGTACACACACAACCACTGACCATGTTGTCCACAGTACGCAGAATGATTGCCCCATCAGAGCTGAAGGAGGCCAGCCAGTGGCGATGAGGAGACAGGAGGACCTTGGCCTCTGGAAGATGGTGACCCGAGGTAATGGAATGCGTATTCAACGGCACCACATGGTCATGGTCCTGACACACACAGTGAAACACCCATTCTGAAAACACTGGGACCAAGGTGACTTTTCTCTTAATTCTCATCAGTCAGCATATAGATGTGGTCATAACTGCAAAACTGCCCCTTTTAAAATAGTCAATAATTTGCTGTCTGGATTTGTTGATGGTAAAATATTTGTTCTCACTCTTTTCAAATTGTCAGGAGCCTCTGACTCCACTGACCTTTCTATCCATTTGACACAAACTTAAAACCTTTGGTATTCATGACACTGCACTAACAGACCTAGAGTCTTCAAGTGTGGCTTTGGTCATATCACTACACCCAGGGCTCGCCTGTACATGTCACTGCACCCAGGACTTCCCTATACACCTAGGACTTCTCTATACACCTAGGACTTCCCAAAACACCTAGGATGCCCCTATACATATCACTACACCCAGGGCTCCCCTGTACATGTCACTGCACCCAGGACTTCCCTATACACCTAGGACTTCTCTATACACCTAGGACTTCCCAAAACACCTAGGATGCCCCTATACATATCACTACACCCAGGGCTCCCCTGTACATGTCACTGCACCCAGGACTTCCCTATACACCTAGGACTTCCCAAAACACTCAGGACTCCCCTATACATATCACTACACCCAGGACTCCCCTATACATATCACTACACCCAGGACTCCCCTATACATATCACTACACCCAGGACTCCCCTATACATATCACTACACCCAGGACTCCCCTATACATATCACTACACCCAGGACTCCCCTATACATATCACTACACCCAGGACTCCCCTATACATATCACTGCACCCAGGGCTCCCCTATACATATCACTGCACCCAGGGCTCCCCTATACATATCACTGCACCCAGGGCTCCCCTATACATATCACTGCACCCAGGGCTCCCCTATACATATCACTGCACCCAGGGCTCCCCTATACATATCACTGCACCCAGGGCTCCCCTGTACATGTCACTGCACCCAGGACTTCCCTATACACCTAGGACTTCCCAAAACACCCAGGACTCCCCTATACATATCACTACACTCAGGACTCCCCTATACATATCACTACACCCAGGACTCCCCTATACATATCACTACACCCAGGACTCCCCTATACATATCACTACACCCAGGACTCCCCTATACATATCACTACACCCAGGACTCCCCTATACATATCACTACACCCAGGACTCCCCTATACATATCACTACACTCAGGACTCCCCTATACATATCACTACACCCAGGACTCCCCTATACATATCACTGCACCCAGGGCTCCCCTATACATAACACCACACCTACTAGGGCTCCCCTATACATATCGCTACACCTACTAGTGCTCCCCTATACATAACACTACACCTGCTAGGGCTCCCCTATACATATCACTACACCTAGGGCTCCCTTATACATATCACTACACCCAGGGCTCCCTATACATATATTACACCTTGGGCTCCCCTATTCATATTACACCTAGGGCTCCCCTATACGTATCACTACACTCAGGGTCCCCTGTACATATCATTACACCTAGGGCTCCCCTATACATATCATTACACCTAGGGCTCCCCTATACGTATCACTACACTCAGGGCTCCCCTATACATATTACACCTAGGGCTCCCCTATACATAACACTGCACCCAGGGCTCCCTATACATAGCACCACACACAGGGATCCCCTGTATATAACACTACCCAAAGCTGCCTGTAACACTGCACCCACAGCTTCCACATTTGTACACCCATACCCCACATATCTAACAATAATCTCTCTCTCTCTCTCTCAAACACACACACACACACACACAAAACAAAAAGTGCTAACTTCGTCTGCTTTCTCAGGAATGACAATGGACTCTATCTCTCCTGTCAATACACTGACAGCAAAGGCACAGCCGTCTTGTCCGAGGGTGATACCCCGTATTGTGACATCCGGGCTGAAGGTTAACTTGTTGATCACCTCATCCTTCAGTTCACCCCTCTCGTCTTTACAACTCTGTCCCAGTTCTGCCAAACACAACAACATCAGCACCAGAGAACTAATTCCTCATATCTAACCAACTTACAACATACTATTTATTCCTTTTGCAGCCACGCTGGTCATTAACAAGAAACAGTCTTCTGACTCACCTGTGATTCCTGCTGGAAAAAAAAAGAGCAAGAATGAACTGAAAACTCAGTGAGAAAGGGGTTAAGTCTATATTTTTCATTCAAAATCCTGTTTTTGCAGTGTTCAAAGTGAAAGTTGTATGCTGGAAATGGGGCGATTCCATCTGAGGCAGCCCACAATCAGTCTGCATTTCTTGTTTTATCGTATTTTTACAATCTTAACACAGAACTTTGAAACTTTCCCTGTTTTCGTCACAACGTTCCAGCTTCAATAACAACAAAAACTCCACACACAAATTTTATGTAATCTCAAACAAACAATGAATGGATGAAATGACTGATATCTGGAAACAGATCAACAAGAATTTTGGCATTGCACTATAAAAAATAAAAAACTGGCTATATTAACATTTTTACCCGTCCACTCTTTGATGTTGATGTCAGAAATAAAATCTACCCAAATGGGTATACCTGTTTCTGACAAACGTGTCCACCATCTCTGGTTTGACATTCTTATATTATAATTAACATTTTCACCCGTCAGCAGTACAAAGCATACGTGAAAATCTCCAAAACGGGTAAAAATGTTAATTATATATATATAAGTTTGTCGACTATAGAAGAGGATTTTAAAATGAACTTGTCCCCATTAGAAAGGTGTTTAAAAATGGAGTGCTGCTTTGGGGGTATTGAGTTGTGCACTTCGAAACTGTAAACGGAATGAAGTGTGGTGTCCTTCACGTGAGGCTGAAAACGAAAGTGCACGACGACACAAGGGTTTGCGGCTGTACTTACCGATGTAGTACATGAATCCACATGTTTTGCACAGAGCCCCACACACACTTTGACGGAATGAAATTGTCAGTGTACGCGCACCAACCACGAAATGAAGTCAGTTGTCAGTGCCTACACACACAATCCCGGAATGAAGTTGTCAACCCTACACACATTATCACGGAATGAACTTGTGAGTATACACTGGCACGCACAACATCATAAGTCACGGAATGAAGTCAGCCTGAGCCCCGGCAACTATACGGACACACAAACACGGAATGAAGCTGTCACTCTACACTGCCAGACACATGTTGAAGGAATGTTGTGATTGCACATGCACGACCTGTCCTGTCTGCCGAAGTGGATGTGCACGAAGGGGACGTAGGAAAGAGGTTACTGTGCACAATCTTGTACTTGAAGTGAAGACGGAATGAATTGCACTGTGCTTCGCGGGAGGATGAAAACCAGAGTGGAGGACTAGACAACTGATGGGTTCAGAACGTAACATGGACTGTGTGCGTACGGAAAGAATGGCCATCTGTGGAGCTAAATATTTTACATCTCGTTCTCAGTTCTCCACAGAAGGCCAGGAGCACACTGACATGCAACACAGGACACAGCACACACGTATGTAACGCGTGCTGTCGAGGAAACAAGCTGTCTAACACACACCACGGGCAATCATGGAATGAAGTTCTCAACACACACACACACACACACACACACACCGGCACACACACACACATGAAATCACTGACTTGAACATTCACAGCTGGCGCAAGCATCACTGACGAGAAAGGGACGTCCAGCTGTCCAAATGAAACGGTTAAGTTCAGCACGGACACTGACTCGGCCGTTAAAATGCACTTTCCTATTTCGGTATGTTACTTTTCTGCACAGCATGTTGTTAAGGAAGGTTCCACCTGTCTCGCTCATTTTAAATGTGAAGTCCTCTGTACAACGCATTTGAGCACTGCAATACAGGGAATGGTGTGCGATTTCCACGTGTACCCGGTCAGTGGTGTCGGAACTGATACAGCAAGGACGTACAACGAAACAGGCCAAAAAGAACGGACCCACCACAGGAGACTGCCGTCATCCTCTTTTTCCGTCTCACACACGTGAGTGTTTCATGCAAGCTGTTTTATTATTTTCAGTCATGTTCATGTTAGGATTGGAACCTGTTGTCTCGTCCCCCACTCTGTTTTCATCCTCTCGCGAAGCATGGTACAGTTCATACCGTCTTCACTTTAAATAACCTGGCAATTGCGTACACTGACTGACCGCTTTCGATCGAACTGCTTTATACGTCCCGTTCGCGCATGTCCGCTCCTGGAGATATGACAGCGACAAGCTTCCCGAAATCTTTACGAATTCTTCTATTTCAAGCCCATTGCTTGATGCATGGAATGCCCCGCAATCTCGGACATACCGGTGTTTAGAATTGAGACAAGTTTCATTACAAGTACTGACCCAAACTTGTGTATTTATACACACTCCCGTCTTAATCGTTTTCATGTATGTTTTGTACCACAGACGGGTAAGTTCGAATTTACCCGTCGGTCCGATTTTTTCTTTCACTTTGCATATCCCCCATTCTTTTCAAGCCCCTTGCTAGGTGCATGGAATGGCCCCAAAAGCATCCCTTTTTAGACACCTTTCTAATGTGGACAAGTTCATTTTAAAATCCTCTACTATAGACGACAAACTTATATATATATATTTAACATTTTTACCCATTTTGGAGTTTCTGACTCACTTGTGTGAACAAAGTGAGTATGTTTTAACCCGGTGTTCAGTTGTCTCTGTGTGTGCGTGCGTGCGTGCGTGTGTGTGTGTCTGTGTCTGTGTGTCCGTGGTAAACTTTAACATCAACATTGCCATTTTCTCTGCAAATACTTTGTCAGTTGACACCAAATTAGATTTTATTTCCGACTTCAACATCGAAGAGTGGATGGTTAAAAATGTTAATATTGCCAAAATACTTTATTCAGATAAATAAACATGGAGTGAAAGAAGACAAGAGAGACAGTCTGCGATGCTTGAACTACATCATATTATCTCAGAAAAATCACAATGACAAAGTGAGAGGGAGAAACAGAGGACTCAAACCTCAAGATGGTTTATTAATATATGTAGGCCAAGGCCCCTTATGAAGGGGCATTGAAAACACCATGTTACAACATATATGAAAATATTAAACAATCAAAAATGCAGTCTAGCCTGTGTTATGAAACAGAACGCAGAAAAATTAATACTCTCACGGTTGTCGTGGCTTCTTGGAATTTGAAAGCTTTATAAGAATACAAACAAAGGTTTCTACCAATTTCAGAGGAGGCTCAAATTCATTGGTTCAATTTAAACAGATTTGGTTGTCTATAACATTTAGGCTTGATAAATGTTTCTCGAATATTCCTTTCAGCAGGACAACAAAGAACAAAATGCATCTTATCTTCTTCAAATCTCTGCATTATGGACAAATCACATTACTATCATTACTTGTTCTGTGTCTATAGTGATGGACCACTGATTCAGAAATACCTAACCTAAATATTGTTGTTATTTATTTTAAATGCCTGTCCATAGTTAACATCAGATAAGGTTTCTTCAAGTCCGGGACACTGCAGATATTCATATCAAAAGTAAATCTTTCACTCTTTTGGATATTATCAGACCATTTCTGCCCTCTGCATTCAGCCCATCATTGGCGAAAAGCACAAATAAATGACTAAATGCTGCCAAAACCTTGGTTTAACCAGACAAAAGCAAACCCATACTTGAACAGTGGCATACCTTGTTTACCCAAATTACTATGATACTATCATCTAAATCATACAGAATATTATAAGCTTTATGGGGTATTCTGCCGTCATCCATTTGCAATAATCTTAACCAAATAGCAAACACACATAACTGCAGAAACTAAATATATCAAGTGTTGATTTGCTTCTCCGTAAACTAAATCATTCACATGATTCATAATAAATAGCGGCTCTATCTAGGCCTGACTATTCTGAACAGTATAGCACAAGTGGCTGTACCTGAGCATCATGCAGCTTGATAAATAAATCAGGAGAAGTATTGTTGAATACATGTAACTTTTCAGATCAAATCATTTTGGCCCTACTAGGCATAACTTTGCATGCACCAACAAAACTCAAGAAGGGTGAGACGGAGGAGAAAGAAAGAGACAGAAAATTACCCGTGACAAGGTCGTGTGGGATTTCAAAGTGAACAATATACTTGCAACCCAGTTTGTGAGAAGTAGACACAGCAACCACCACATGCACCTTGGAGTTTTCGTTGACTGTTGAAATCTTCTTTACCATACCATTGGTCACTGAGCATGCAAACATACACACACACAAAACACACACACACACACACACACAAACAAATGCCCATGTACACACACACACACACACACACACACACACACACACACACAAAGCAATGAAGCATGTGCACACAAGACACACACACATGCACAAAACACACCCACACACATATATGAAAACACATATGCACACATCCACACACACTTTCACAGTTTATTCTTTGAATAGGATAAATTTTCTGTTCACTTTGAATAATAGTAGCATAATACACATAGCAAGATACTAGTCTCACAATAAGCAAATGATTTTCAGTGTGTCACAAGCAAGAAGCAAAGTTCTGGTTCTCTAATGAAGAGAACAGATCATCAACCATAGTGCCTGTTTAACAGCCAGTCAAGCAAGCTGATCTGCAACTGTCTGTATTTGGCATCAAAGTCTTCTCTGAAAAAACCTGGTGAAGAATGCTTTGGAACCGTCTAAAGAAGGTACCTCACAACTCTCTGTTAATAAAAGTTTTAGAATTGTGTAATACAAACGAAAAGAAATGCAGCTCATATGAAACTGCAGTTAAAGTGCAGCAAAACACAACCATCTGAGTCCTGTAGTTAAAACAGCAGCATCACTTTCACATTCAAAACAAACAAAATCCTTTGCATTCAGGTAAAGAGGCACAAAAAGCTGACATATTACTTCGAGTAGTAACTTTTTAAAAATCTACCCCACTGATAGGTGTAGCAAAGTTTTGAAGTCAGAAGGTGTCCAAATATGAAAAAGCAAATCTGGAAAGTGTTCACAAGGAGTCTCTCCATCACAGCTGAGGAAATAAAGCCAAATCCTCACCCAAGTGCCCAGACCTTATGCATTTAATTACTAAGTAGATCTAACAGCGGTATGAGTCCAAATATAAAGTACATCTAATGGTGATATATAGGTTTAGTTACCAAGCACATCAAAGAATGGCATACATTTGGTTATGAAGCATATTTAAGAATGGAATGGAATTAATTACTAAGTAGACCTCAAGCTGGTATGGGATGAATTATTAACCTCTTCAGTGCCCCATGACATATACATACGTCAGCAAAAATGCTTTGCTGTCTTCCCTAGGACACACATAAATGTCTACATGATTTCAGGATTTATCAGTTACATCTTGAAGCTGATGTGTCCCAATAACCACCAGTCAGAAAGCTTAATATGTCTACTTTCATTGTTCATGAAAGTATTTTGAAGAGAAACTTGAGGCCAAACACTCAGCTTTATCACAGACTGACGTAAGTTTACAGTTGGGCCAACACTGAACAGTAAAGTGAGAGCTGTATTATCAACTGTTTCTCCATTGCAATGGGAATCATTTACAGATTAGTCTTTTGCGAAGAACAATGACTCTCAAACTAGGAAGCAAAACTGCACTGGCTCTTTGTGCTGCAGCCTTGGGGGCTAGCTGGCCTTTGGGAACCATCCCAACACCGACTGTCCTAAAACCCTCTTGGCCGAAAGAGTAGGGATGGAACTTGGGCAAGACACTCTCACTACAATCAAATTCTTGCCCAGATATTTGGGACAGCAGTTGCTTCCTCTGCTGTTCTGATGGTCATAGTCAGACACAACTCACTATCATACATATATTATCCATGAACAGCAAAAGCCAATCATGCTCCGTATGGTAATTAATGGCCATCATTGTCAATACCCTTCTCTTTCAAGATGGCGGATGATGAAGCACAATGTGGCTTTCAAGGCTTGAAACAAGCAGCTTGTTGCAAACACCCTTTGTGATTCTGTCACTCAAAATGTTGCAGAAGCTTTTCAAGTCACTGAAGACAATGAAGTTTGTGATTCTAGTGGCAAAATCTTGTTAGATGGTTTGCTTGACACGAATGAAAGTGAGTGATGAGAGTAAGGATCTGCACAGTGTGGAGGGTAGGGTAGTTGTGGAGCTAGATGTTGCAATGAATGGAGAAAGCAGACAGGCCAAAAACACCTCAGTGACTGACCAAGAGTTGACCTCAAAGACAGTCTGTCCCCAAGTTCAGGCAAGGAGGGAGGGAGAGATTGATGAAGAGGGTGGATAATGTCATGCATTGCATGATGCACTGAAGAAGCATGGTTTTTGAAAACCTGGCATTAAAGAAGGTGGTCAGCTATCGCCTGCAGGCAAAAAAAATCTAAACAGTGCTCACCCCCCCTCCCCTGCACTGTGTGCCAACTGGGTCATTGTTAACCTCTTTGATATTGTCTGAAAGTGAGCATGAGGCGAGTGGGCATGGCACAAGCAGACATGACACATGAAGGACATACGTGTGCATATGTGTGTGTGTGTGTGGGGGGGGGTGGGGGGGGGGGTTCAATTTCTCTTGAAAGAAAACCAAACTAAAAGTTTGCTGACTAAATTTCAACTGCAGTTGCCAAGAAACTTTTGGTGAATGATGGGCTGAAAATGTGTACAATACCAGAACTTTGGACTACAATTTATGACTCTATGTGTATGTAAGGTACAGCGACACATTCAGTTTTCAGTTTTCATATATTTTCTAGGTTAAGGGTAGTTGCTTTCACTAAGAATCTATTATTTATTCAGTAAACATGTGAAATTTGTTCAACTCGCACTTACGGTTTACTCATTGCTAGCCAGCATGTTAGATAAGCTTAAAACAACCAGAAATTAATAGTCTGTTAATTTTCCTTTCAGAAAAGTATGGGTTATCTATAAGCAGTTTGTGCACAAGAATTTTGTTGTTGTTAATTATTACCTTCCTCAACCAAAAACCACCTGGCAAATAGGAAGAACAAAATGCCAGCACTGAAGAAGTTGAGCATATCTGAATCTGGTTTCTGTTTAATTACCAAAAAGATATATAGAGGCTTACTCATAAATAACATCTAAGGATGGTATGGTTTAACTGATAGATTAAAATAAAACACCTGGGGTTTATTACTGCAACAGATATAAGAGATCTGTGAGCATGGCTGATGCCAGTACAAAACGGTAGCCTTGGGAATCTGTCCAACTTTTGTTGTGCAGCTGGATTATTATCTGCCTGCAGACTTCTCCTTCACAGTGTATGGCGCTGTGCTGACTCTACACCTGGAAGGACACACTTCACAATACCAACACAGTTTTCCCAGTGAAATTTTATGCAGTGAGAAAGAAAGAAAGAAAGACAGAAATGTTAAAAAAACTATCTCACCGACATATCCAAGGGGAGTAAAACATTGAGAAGGTCGACCGTCTAGAACAAACACATTCTGATCATTCCCTCCAGTGAACAGGTAGAGCCCATCATCATCAAACCTGAAATAAGAAGAGAATTAGCATGATCTGGAAAACATGAAAAATAAAATGGTTTGAAGCCTCAAAAAGGGCTTTGGAAATTACGGCACATACCAAAATACACATCTGATATATCTGATCATGCAACAAAGAACTGAATAAATGAGCAAGCTGATGACTGTGCCGATGACCGAGCCGGCATGCTTACTGGCAGAGCAACAACACTGATGATTACAACACACATTTCGCAGCTAACAATTCTTACCCCCTGGTTCAAACATACCACATGCAAACAGCTCAGACAGAAGTTGTGACCACCAAAATCAACCCTGAAGTGAAAACAAATACCATTCATCACTGACTCCAAAAAGAAAGCCTTGCCAATATTGACAGCAGTCAGTGCAAACAAACAGGTCAACGTAAACAGTTGTGTGACTTCACTTTAGTTTTAAACTAGAGTATCCAACAAGCAGATTTCTATTGTCTCTCAAAATGCTGTTAAGCAGATTCAGCGGTGCAAGTCTGAAAGATGTACTGGGCAGATGGTATTCAAGATCCACTTACTCAAGAATCTTTATGGGGACAGTGTAGAGGTAAATTCTGTGAACAATCCGTGGATTTGGGATGTTGCTGAAGTCCACAAAATACAGATATCCGCAAGTACTGCCTGCCACAGCAAGATGAGTCAGAGGACTGCAGGCAAGGCTGCTGACCTGCCACAACCCACAACATGACAATGACCGCCACTTCTTTCACAGGTCAATTTCATAAACTGAAATGACAATCACTTACTCCACAGATCAATTTCAAGAACTGATTTTTTTTTTTTCTGTAAAATACAAGAACTTAACTGGAAATACTGCATTTTGCTCTGTACTGAAACACACAGTTGCATTCATGCATAGACGCAGACACACATAATGATAATAATAATGGACCTATATAGTTTTTCTAGAAATGCTGCTCAAAGGGCTTTATATTTCGTCCCCCCTCCTCTCCCCCCGCCCTCCATAATCCCAACCCACCCATCCACCCCACAGTCATAAAAACATATGTTAGAATACATTTGTGCAATTCAACACTGGAAACCATCCACCCACCCATGCTGCCCTCTGGAAAACATCCCCAGAACATGTACTCATGCACATACACTTCCACAAATGAATGCACACTTGCAAGCACTTCGCTGAACACAAATGACAAACAGCTTCCCCACTATGAAGCATGCATTTGGAACCAGATCATGCCAAGACCAGCACTGGAAAATTACTATTCTTCCCCACTCTGTCCACTACTACTACTACCACCATCACCAACATCCTCATGTGACAGATGTAATTTCACACACACACACACACACACACACACACACACACACAACCTCCTCTCATCCATCATTCCCCTCTACCTTCCCAAACACACTGAAAAGAAGTCAGAAGTACAAGAAAAAGCAGCATCACTACAAACCGATTCTCCAAGCAAAAGTGAAGACAACAGACCTCCACTGCAAAGGGACCACACCTGAAGCATCCCATTATCCCGGGCAGTCTACAAGCAAATGTACATGATCCATATGAGGGAAGAAAAACCATCCCTTTTGTGCACATTTAAACATAAAAATTGTTTGCTGATTCTGTCAGCCATAAAAAAAATGAACAACAAAGGCAAACCCCTCAAGATTCTCATGTGATATTTCTGTCAGTGAATCCAACACTGGAATGATGGGACAACGAAATGTGTTTCAATCACTGCTGAATGGGCAAAGTGTTGAGTGGAAAGTGTATGCTTTGTCTATAACTCAAACCGAATCACACTGCTAAGGCAGCTGAAGAAACTACCTGAGAAAAATCAACTGGGTATGATCCAGCATTTTATATCCTCATTGTTGCAAACAACTATTCAATGATAAAAATTTTGAGTGCATGAGCGAATGTGTGTGCATTTGTTTGTTGATTTTTTTTTTGCAATCAATACTCAAATAGAAAACTGCATGCAGAATCTGACTGATTTTTTTCCAGGCACTGAGAATGTTAAGCTTAAAAAACAACTTGGTACAAACTAGGACCTAAACATTGAGCTCAAATATACGTCAAAGTTAGCACGAAACAACTTATCATTATTTCCATTCTGTAGAAACGCCAGTCACATAACGCCTGTAAACCGCAGACAACTTGCCAGGACCTTTTGTTCAGATTTAATCCCATGTCCAGTCAGGTGATTCTATGCTTATCAGTTTAAGGAAGAGTTTTTCTCCATGAGCACATGCATCCACACATCCTTACTTTACATTTAATCCCATTCTTCAAAAGCAGAGTGGGATACCAAGTCAAGACAGGTGGAATGTCTTGTCACATGCTCAGCAACGTTTTCTAAGAATTAACAACAACAAAAACAACAACAACAACAACAACAACAAAAATCCAGAACAATTAAAACCTGCTTGGTTTGTGATACCAAAGACTAGCATTAATGTATCTATGAAACCTTCAAAATTTCTAAAAAAAAAATGGCAACAGAAAGAAAGTAAAACACTACTTCCCTCTATTCATTTTACTCCTGTAATCCATACACACATTAGATCATATCTGCATATCCAACATTTAAATGCTTTTGTCTTATTTATGTTAATATGTATATTTACAATGTACATGTAACACTTATATATATATATATTTACATATAATTCTTTATTCGTTTACAATGTACACGTAATGCTGACAAAACTGTTATAAAAGAGTGTGAAGCACTAAACAGTGAGTGGAATCTAAAAAGCAGTTGATTTGTCTTATTAGTCTAACTCTGATACTCAGTAACACTCTTACCACCACATTCCTCGGGCTTTTCAACAATGTTCCGCTTTGTATTTATTCCCTTAATCTTTCACTAAATTCAGACAGATTTTCACATTGAAAATAAACAAAACATAAAAAAAAAGCAACTAAGTTTCTCTGAATGCTGTAATTGTTCTTTATAAAGACTAAAAGTTGCATGAAAGAATGTGAGATATCAATGATCAGGTCAACCTACCACAAAAACTTGGTCACTGGCAGTTAGCATTCCAATTCCAACAAACTCTCCAAAATAGTTATCGGTCACTGTTTGAACTGATGCATCGTTCGCATTCACCAGAAAGATGGACCCCTGTAATACATTATTACACACAGTTAGATGAAAGCATGCTTCTTTGCATCACTAAGAGGTTTCTTTTCTTCTTTTTTTTTTTTTTTTTTTTTTAAAGGACAACCTTAGCATTCAAGATTTTTCTCACCTCACCACCATCAGCATATCAAATCCCACACAATGATACATAAAACTACAGTACATGGGCACATACACACACTCGTACTCACACATACAGAGGCACAGGCACCTAAGCAAGCATGCGGACACATACAAACACTTGCACAAACATGCACATACATAAACACATTCAGAGGCACAGGCACTTATGCCAAAGCAAACAGACGTAGAAGCACACACACACACACACACACACACACACACACACATGTGGTGAGAATTTAAATGGTTGTGTGGAGAATGCATGTTATTGATACTGTGTGTCTTCGTGAATGGATAATATCTGCAAGCTTTTAATGGATCATTCATTAAAGTCATCCACTGTATTGTTGACAGAATTTAACGGCAGTGTTTAGTTGTTTTTACTGTATTTATTTATTTATTTTACTTGCTACAAATGAACTCGTAGATCTCTGCCTTTAGAACGTGAGTGCTTAAATGCATAGACTGTATGCTCATTACTTTCAAATCTTATTTATTTTATCATTCATATATTCATGATAGTTTGTCAACTGTTACTGCTAGCTGTTTCATTAACCCATTCAGTGCCAGAGAATTTTTAAGATATATACATATATATATATATATATATATATATATATATATATGTGTGTGTGTGTGTGTGTGTGTGTGTGTGTGTGTTTATTTAAAAAAATTATATGTCCCCTGTGCCAGGGAATTTTGAGGAATCAGAAGTTTTAAAAAAGAAAAAAAAAAGAAAAAAAGAATTCTAGCATAAAAGCTATAGGAGATACCGAAAGAAAGTGATTTTTTCTGTGAAGCAAAATAAATGAGGATTCTGATTTTGGGCTATTTTCCAAATTATCCTGATTGCAGGTAAGTATTCAGGCATTTCAAAGATAAAAAAAAAAAGTTTGTGTGCAACAATCAAGTCTATTTCCATCATGACAGAATGACACCCAAAATGAAAACAAACAGAACACAGTAAGAAATGGCATGCTTGTCAATTTATACCTGCAGATGAAAATAAAACATATCATACATTTTTGATAACAACCACAAGTCTTGCAGACTTGTAAGTGAATAACTGTCCTGACAATGACAAACATGGATTCTATCAACACAAAGGGTCAATCATATCCTCAGAAACTGCACAGTCAAGCTTTGTAACACCAAAAAAACTTTCCCCAACTGAAGGAGAAGCTCTTTGATGACACTCGCTCAGTCCATGCTGCAATTTGCTTCCTCAGCAAACGTCTTCTTATCAGTGACAAAAAGTGGGGTAAAAACGATAACATGTTTTTCCCCATTTTTGCACTTTCAACCCTGTGTTTCATGAAAATTACGGATTGTTGGCTGTTGTCCAAACCACAGCAGTCATCAGTGACAACAGTTCTCTGACATCCATAGCTGTGCCCACTTCCAAGCTTTCTGACTGGCCTAGGACCTGTCGTCTAACACCACTCCTTTCCCTCTCCTCCCCTCTCCTAAACTACACCTCATACCCGCCCATATATGTCACTGTTATCTGCTCGGATGTGTGATGTGCAAGATGAGACTGACCAGTTGCTGAATGTTGATGTCAGTTTTGTCACTGGCATTGTCATAATCTTTGTGTCCAAACAAATCATCAGACAAGAGAGGTCACGATCAATCATTATACCTGTCCATAATCATCCCCCCTCCCCAATGTCTCTCCCCAACCCCCCATTTCTCTCTGTGACCTCCTCTCCCTGTTTCATTGAACGGTATTCAAATTATGGTATACTGCAATTTAAAGAAATCTTATTCACCTGTGTGCTTCTTTACTGTTTCTGTTATCAATATTATAATACATAATCAGCTTTCTTGTTATATTCACTGGTTGTGTCATGATGTTGTATAGTTAAAAGTATCATTCTTACTTTTGCTTTTATAACCATTATTATCAAGCAGTAGTATTAGTATTAATTCTAGTATTGTTGTTGTTATTATTATTGTGTTATTATTGTTACTACCACTACTACTGCTATTGTTACTCTTGTAATGTTTTTGTTGCTGATGCTCTTGTTGTTGCTCTTGTTGTTACCGCGTTTATTTTCTTAACATTAAGATCAATAGAGTGGTCAGGAATGAGAGCACTGCACTGCTGTGGTAGGTGTTATTCTCATTTAAATTTTGTAAGGAAAGTGTGTGTGTGTGTATGCCTGTGCGAGCACGCATGTGTGTGTGTGGTAGTAGTAGGATTCATGTCATGGATAGCATATGCTTTCATGACTTAGTAACATTTTAGAAATATCATGTTTATGGATGATAAGCTGCAAGAAATTGTTATATATGTGAAATTGTTTAACTCTTTCCGGACGAAGGAATGCTCATGCATTCCTACACAAAACGTATTCGCATTCGGACGAAGGAATGGAATAGCATTCTCCGAAAGTAAAATTCCATCATGCGCTGTACACATGATTTTGTGATTAGCCAAGCAGAGTGCGCTATTCTGGGTCACTCCACAATCGAACAGCATGATTGGTCAGCCTGGGATGTGTGGCCTGTCTGGAACACACGTTGACAAAGTCATTGACCGGTCGTCTGCTCGCGTGACGGCCTGTTAGCAAAGCGGGCTCTTCTCAGAATGTTGTGAAGAGAACAAGGCAGTGACGGCAACGATTTAGGGTTGCCGAAGTACTTGAAATGCTACAAACTGAAGGGTCGGACATTGAAGAGGTGGATGATGATAAAGAAGAAAGCGAACTTAATGCAGAAAGCGAGCATGGGTATGGTGATTCGGGGTGAAAAATTGGCAGTATTTTCTACGTAGATATGGCAAAACTATAAAAATAAGATGAGAAATTTGATTTTTTTTTAATGTAATAGCTCAGCACGTAATAAACCAGTTCTGAAAGTTTCATTTTCTTACACAGTATTTTGTATTTTTTGTAATTTTTTTCCAAACCCTTACAAATGGGCCGTCTGTGGGGAAAAGCAAGGGAGAAAACTTGTCGTCCCGAGTGAGTTAAAAGAGCTTGCTATTTCTTTCACTGCATTTACTTACTTCTTTTGCTGTAATGTTATGATTGTGATTGTGATGTGACGGTGCACAGTTCTTAGCATTATTGTTCTTTTTATTGTTATTATTGCCTTTCTCTCTCTGCTAGTATTTGATATACTGGGATGACTGCACTGGCTCTGAGGTGATCTTGCTATAGTGTTTTAAGAAATTTTATTTAGAAGGAGTGTGTGCCTTCATATTAATGTGTGTGTGTGTGTGGTGTGTGGTGTGGGAGGAGGGTGAGTGAATGAGCATGAGTGAGCTGCCACTGCTTTTTTTTTAATTTGTGGATGTGGAGTGGCTGATAACTGAATGTCATTTGATACCCATTGTGCATACCAAGTTTTTCAATTCGAAACCAATGAACAGTCTTGAAGTCTCTGATGCTTAAATGCACACACACACAGACACAGACATAGACATAGACACAGACACACACACACACACACACACTTTTTACCATACCTGTGTGGACCCCAGTGCATACTGCAAGTAGTTGTAGGAGAAGGTGAGACAGGTGATGGGGCAGGGCATTTGGTGCATTTTGGCCAACTCTGTCCTCTCACCACTGACATCAAACTGCAGCACCACACCATCCTGCACACACCATGCTGTTGTCAACACTTCTTCTTTTTCGTTCGTGGCCTGCAACTCCCATGTTCACTCATATGTACACGAGTGGGCTTTTACATGCATGACCGTTTTTACCCTGCCATGTATGCAGCCATACTCCATTTTCGGAGGTGTGCATACAGGGTATGTTCTTGTTTCCATAACCCACCAAACGCTGACATGGATTACAGGATCTTTAACGTGTGTATTTGATCTTCTGCTTGCGTATAAACACAAAGGGGGTTCAGACACAAGCAGGTTTGCATATATGTTGACCTGGGAGCTTGGAAAAATCTCGACCCTTTACCCACCAGGCACCATTACCAAGACTAGAACCCGGGACCCTCAGATTGAAAGTCCAACACTTTAACCACTCAACTATTGCGCCCGTCAACACTTTTAACAGGTGAATACTCAAATTTTCAACACCTTCCACGGGTAAACACTTCCTAAAAATTCAGTACTTCTCAGAGGTAGATACTTGTCAAATTCTCAGAGGAGTAACAGTTCTTACTGGAATGATCGACAGTTTTCTGAGGAATGATCAACAGTTCTCTGAGGAATTTGAATTAGCATCAACAGAATTATTATCTGTTGACACTGTGTGTGGCTGATTAATTTGTATTAAAAAACAAAACAAAGATATATGTGTATGCTGATTTTTTTTTTTAGATATATGTGGTGCATTCCTGATTTACACAAGCACATCTACGCACATACACACATAAACACACACTTATATACACATAGCTGAAACTTACTTCACCAACGACAAAAAGTCCCAGCCGATGAAAAGCCAAGCACCTCAGTGAACCAGAATGGTTCAACGTTTTTGGTTTCCATTCTGTAAGAATTTTTTTTTTTTTTACACGGAACTATAAGTCATATTATTTACAGATGTGGAAGACTCAATGTGGATGTGGCACTCAGCTGACATATACGAACCATAAAGCCAGACCTTAGACTTACTGACAATGCTATACTTAGAATATAAGTTTCCATTCAGAACATAATTTGTTCTGCTTTTTTTTTCTTTTCTTTTTTTTTTTCTTTTTGCTCACTCAGAGACATTTCTATCACGGCAATCATTCCTCATCTGTAATGCATATCCACACACAGGCTGACACCTGCCACAGTCACAATGCAAACAGTCCGTTAGGTCACTACAACACCACACACCTGTACAGACTCCTATACACTTTGCTACTGAGTCCCTTCACCCGCTCCTCTTCTTACTCACAAATTTTTTTTTTTTTTTTAATTAATCAGAAAGACACCAACTGCCAAGTCCCCTATGAAAATGAAAATAGTTATGAATCATGGCGCCAAACTGAGACAGCACCACATGTGGAACATCTTCATTATACATTCCTCTGATGATATTTATGTTCTTCAGCCACAATCCTTTTGTTCTGACTCAATGATTTACATTCATATCTAACATCATATAAGGGCACATGCATGCATATCGAAAAACAAAAGAGGTCGTAACTCAATGTGACTGCTAAACGTTTCAGAACAGTTGACATGAGTGGAGTGATGGCCTGGAGGTAACACGTCCGCTTAGGAAGCGAGAGAATCTGAGCACACTGGTTCAAATCATGGCTCAGCCACCGATATTTTCTCCCCCTCCACTAGACCTTGAGTGGTGGTCTGGACGCTAGTCATTCAGATGAGATGATAAACCAAGATCCCGTGTGCAGCATGCACTTAGTGCACGTAAAAGAACACACGGCAACAAAGGGTTGTTCCTGGCAAAATTCTGTAGAAAAATCTACTTCGATAGGAAAAACAAATAAAAAACTGCACGCAGGAAAAAATACAAGAAAATGGGTGGGGCTGTTGTGTAGCGACATGCTCTCCCTGGGGAGGGCCGCCCAAATTTCACACAGAGAAATCTGTTGTGATAAAAAGAAATACAAATACAAAATACAAATGTTAGGAAATTTAAAGTGGGAGTGGAAATAGTAGGTGGAAAAAGAGGCACAGCCTTCGTGATTCACCTGTGATTCCTGCTGAACAACAACAAAACTAAAACTGCATGTGTGATTTACCACATTCATACATACATTTCTTTCTATTACCCTCATTTGACCTATGAAAGGTGAACAGACTGAGAGAGAGTCGATACATAAACAAATTCATGATTCATTAGCTTGACAGTCTGATTAAAAGAAAAAACAAAACAAAAACAAACAAACAAACAAACAAAAAAAAGAAAAAAAAAGAAAGGCAAGGCCTTCAAGACTCACTTGTGATTCACTTTATGAAAATAAATAAATAAATAAATAAAATAAAATTATAAAAATTAGTTTGTTGAACTGTGTTCTCTATTCGCTATCATAATCATATAAAGATTCGTGTTAAACTAAACAAAGGCTTCCAAGCAGATTCGAACATACGATGTTCAGATCAAGAATGGTTGGTTTTATCCATTCGGCTGACATGGGTTCAACAATGACATTCAAAAAGCATGTTCATTTAGCGGAATAAATCGCCAATGGCAATCGAAGTGTTAACGCCGTTTAAAACATGTTATTTTGGTATATCTCTGGAATTTAAAATTTTCACTCAAGTCCGAGGTAAAGGAGACATTCCCACACACTGCAATATGTTTCCGTTTCTTTACAGATCTGCAGAGATACGTGTTTGACAATTCTTTGCGGCAGTCACTAAGAAACTACCACATGGTCCGTTCAATTTCTCTTTTCTGTTCATTCTTTTTAATTCAGTATCCACTTTCAAACATTCATATGCAGTAAATACATCGATGATTATTTAATAAATTCTTTTAATTCGACGGTAAAGGAGACGTTGCCATCGCGTCAGACTTTGCATCAGTGTTGTTGAGATCTGCACAGACCAGTGTCGACAAGGACATAAACTCAGTGAAACAGTCGATTCAAAATTTCTTTTATGTTTATTCTATTTAATTCAGTGTCCACTTTAGAATATTCATATGCAGTAGAGACGCCAATACTGTAGTTAGTGTCACTGTATGTGTTCTGTCCAAAATTTGTATTTCTTTGCTTTTAACTGCGAACAAGAAAAACGGGGTCAGGACGCCTTCTTACAAGAGATTGTCTTCATTCACGCACCTGCAAACGGGTAACAGCGTTTTTGGATTCCGGATCGAGCATCAACGAAATAAACCACTAGTGATTTGGAAACACGGCTAAATTGGGGAGACGTACAACCTATTATTGGTAATTTGGTATTGGCACACAAAGTATTTCCAGAGAAAATGGCAATGTTAAAGTTTACCATGGACACACACACACACACACACACAAACCGAACACCGGGTTATAACATACACTCACTTTGTTTACACAAGTGAGTCAAAAAAGAAAGAAAGAAACAAACAAAAAAACAACAACACAGGAATAACATTTAGCCTGACAGTCTGATCTATTCAACCAAAAAAAAAAAAAAAAAACGACGAAAAAAACTTAATTCAACAGCAAGTGTCAAACAGTGCAACTCACCTGGGGTCAATCTGCTTATTTTAGGTGAAGCAATACTGGTGCCTGCAGCCAAAGTTGAGCGTGCTTGTGGTTTGACTGGACAGGAGGTATGTGACTGATAACTGACTCTGGAAACCACAGAGGTGCTTGAGTCTGCTTTGGATACTCTTGCTGGACTGTAGGCAATTTCTGCTTCCGAGTTGTCAAAATTCACCTGTTTGAGCAGTCATTCAAAATGAAATGAGCAAAACATGTGACACAGCCTTGTGTGATCAATGTTGAGACTGGTTCAAAAGAAGGTAACCAAGAGGCGAGACCTTCAAGGATCACATGTGATTCATGCTGATTTAATAAGAACAAGAGTGAAACCAAAAATGCAGCGGCGAAGGTTGGGGGACTGTTTAAGGGGCTGTGGGTGGTGGTGGTGGGGGCGGGTCAGGAGGGAAGGGAGGGGCTGGAGGGAGAGGGGAGGGTAGAGATGTCGGATGGAGGGGAGCTAAAAACCAAAGAACCTTGGACAATATTTTCTGTACTGATAATGAATGATGAAGCGGATGATGACAATGCGGCTATGGTGGTCCATTTTAGGTTTGGGACTACATGAAAAGGCTGTACTCTACAATTCCTTCCAACCAGGCATGAGAGATATAGACACCTGCAATATTGGTCACCAAATTTGAGCAACACTCCCAAAGATGTATCAGTGAAGTGAATGATGTTGACTGTGTGGATACATACTCAACTCTGGATGGAACCTGGAAAAACAAAACAAAACAAAAAAAAAACAACCTCTGCCCAGTCCCCGCCCTGAAACAGAGTCTACATTACACAATACTACATTATATATGTCACTGCATGCACTACACAATGCTACTTAAAGTCATAGCATACAAATACAATACTACATAAAGGCATAAGCATGGTAATAATAACACACACACACACACACACACACACATATATATATATGGACTATACGCATATCTGTACACATTCATCAATACATCGAATTGACAATGGAGCAACCGGCAACTACTGCATGAATATAACTACATTTAATGGAAAGAAATGAAAGAACCGAAGAAGCAAACAGAAGTAACATGCATCACAAACGAATGAAATATCATGAAACAATACTTCAATTCACACACATAAAGAACAGGGGTGCAATTAATATGATGAGGTGGGGGAGTGGGGGGTCCTGGGCAACCGTAAACACCGAGTCAATTGGTATCAACAAAGTGGACAAAATATATTACCCTGTCATAAAGTGGGAAAGGTAATGTTTTTTGAAGGCAGTATGGCAGTGGTGTTGTTTAATTATTGCTGGGAGTGAGTTCCATAGAGCGGTGCCTGAGTAAATCAAACTGGATTTGAACAAATCAATTCTTGGGACTGGGATATGGACTTTTGGGGGATTCCTTGATAAATTTACAGAGAATTTGTTTATCAGTGTTGGTGGGGCATTTCCTGCCATAATCGTGTGCACTGTTATTCCTTTGTTGTACTCTAATCTACGAACTAGAGGGAGAATATTCGCTTGTTTATAGTCTAAGTCCAATTGGGAAGTCTGTTTTAGGAGTACCAGCTTGAGCCCCCGTTTATGAAGATTTAGTAATGGCTTCATGGTGATCACACTGGCGGAGTCCCATAGTGTTGATGCGTAATCTATTGTAGATTGGATATGTAGAAGAGAGAGACAAAGGTGCATGAGAAACAAGAGAGGCAAGGCCTTCAAGACTCACTTGTGATAAATTAAGTCCCCTAGAATTATAGAGTAATTTCCCTTTTTTACTATCTGCACCAAAACGTTTGCAAAATAAATAAAAATTCCATGCTTAGCAAAAGAAGTTCCTGTTTGAACAAAAAATGATATAATGACCCCTCTTGTTGTTGTGTCAGAATAAGAGGTCAAAGTGCCAAGTTTAGAGAATACAAAAAATATAAACATAGCAGTAAATGCAGTTTGCATATAATTTGGCTTCTTTTTTTAAATTTTTTTGTACCCATCCCAGAGGTGCAATATTGTTTTAAACAAGATGACTGGAAAGAACTGAATTTTTCCTATTTTTATACCAAATTTGGTGTCAACTGACAAAGTATTTGCAGAGAAAATGTCAATGTTAAAGTTTACCATGGACACACAGACACACAGACACACGGGGACACACACACACACACACACACTTTGTTTACACAAGTGAGTCAAAAATTCAAGAAACATACACATTAATTTGAACAATCAATCAGCTACATGGAAACCCACACAACATTTTAACTTAACACACCACTAACCTTAAGTAAATGACCCTTCTCACAACCAACAAAGATGTCCCCAGCAGGGGTCCAGGTTTGTGCACGAGGAGTTACGCGCACAATCTGTTCCAAAACATCACTGAGGTCGTCAGCAGTCTTTTCTTTGTCCAGCCCAGCAATGGCTGAGGTTGATGGAGTCACCCTGAACTTGGCCATTGAGGAGGTACTGAAGCACAAACTGATCTTACTCTTCTCGTCCACTGCCTCCTCCACTGGTAGTTGCACTTTTCTGCAATAGTTTCACAAGACTGAAATGTGGATTCTGCCACCAAAATGTCCTGGGAACAATTTGCAAAAGCAAAGCTGCAATTCTGGGACTTTTCCCTTGTCATACCACTCTCTACCCTCTCTACCTACCTATCACTGTATCAGTAAAGTCAATGGGGCTGTTGTGAAAATTATGGTGGTAACAGTTGAAGCACATGTGCATGGCAGATGATACCTGTCAGTGCTCTTTGAGATCTTGAACCTACACCTCCTTTGGGTCTCTGGAAGGAAGAACAACAAAACAATTCATAATCATCGAAGTTGATGAAATAAATATTTAAAGCTAGATATATTCACTGTGGAAAAAAAGGTCCATATAAGGATGGATGAAGGATCATGCATAACCTGATCCACAACTGAAAAGCACAGTCAGCAGCCTGTTTCATTTCAACCTCAGTGATTAAGTATATAGTCAGGTTAGAACATGATGTTAAGCATTTTATATCTAATTTTGTCTGATTTCACAGGAATTTTGAGGTTCTGTAGCTGGGAAAGGAGGGTATTATTGTCCTTGATGTCAGGAACAGTGCAAAATGTGTCATCACAGAAACATAACTTGTGTTGTGATCAACCAGTCCACCAGTCCACGTTCTCAGTGAGATATCCTCAGTGCCACTAATGTAACATGTGGAACAGCTAACCAGTTGAGTTAGAAACCACATGAGAATAGATGTCCTGCCACTCTTGTGTTGGCTTTCACAATGTGATGGACACCAGGCCCCTTTTTATGAGCAGGTAAGTGTACATTTGTGAAAGAGTTATGCAGTGTGTTAGCTAATAGTTAGCATTTAGTTCTGCAGAAAGCAAACTGTATGGTGTTGGAGAATCCAATGTGAATCAATACAAACGCAGTACAAAGAAATCAATGTGGAGCAGTTTTGGAGATGAACATGAAACTGACTGCTTTATACTGCTGTTTAGAAATCATGACGTAATGGTTGTGTAGTATTGTACAGAGTAGATGTTTGTAAATAAGCTGGGTAGTTGTTTGTGAATCCTCCTGGGTATTTTTTTTTTTTAAGAGTAGTTCTGTGGAATACATTATGGGACAGTAGTACATTGTCCATGTAGGATGTTTAAATTAGCAGTGGAGTTCATCATGCTATCTAAATACTATGTGAACAGGCTCTGGTGCATTTCAAAATAAAGACTCTTGTGAAGCAATCCACACATAACAGACATCCAGCCACTTTCTGTGTTTGGCTGAGAGTGTTATATTGCAGACAGTTGTTATGGAAGGTTCTACCATGTGACAGCATCAAGTCACTTCACTGAAACTGTGCCACTGCTGTTGTCAACAGTGGGTAACACAGTTGTTTCCCATGCGATCTAAACCCAAACATCACCTTAGGTTATTCATGCTGCTTACAGCCATATCTGGACTGCCAGCAAAGTTACCACAATGAAGTGCAGGTCTTCTTTGAAGATAGATCTTCGCCTGACCTCAACAGATGCTTGAATGGTACTAGCCTGTCAGCAAATTAACTTTCTTTTTTTTTTCCTTTTTCTTCTTTTTTTTCTGTCCCATCATCCGTCATGAAATGTATGTTGATGATACTTAACTTAAACTTTCTGATTCCCCTCCAAATGATGAACATCTTATTCAAACTCTCCAAGACTGTGTCACAGAAGTGAAAAGTTGGATGACGGAAAACAAACTGAAACTAAACAATGATAAGACTGAAGCCCTCAGACTCCATCCATCAGTAAATGCCACTTCCCTGCCTTCCACTGTCGATCTTGGAAACTCTTCTATCTCATTCTCTGATCGTGTTGTGCAATGAGGAAAGCGCTGATAAATGTCCAGTTATTATCATCATTATTATCTGCACCATCTTTGTTGCATTACTCCATTGGACATCCACGGGAAGCTATTGATGTTAGATCACCAGAAGGCCACACACCAGAGGAGACCCTGCAATGTTGCTGTGTCACTTGGGTGGTGTTCAGTAATGCCTGTTCTGATTTAACATACTTAGGACATCTACTAAGTCTCCTACTGATGACAATAATCGCTTAGTTGTGGAGCCAGATTGACTGAACATTTCTCCTGAACTGGAGATCGATAATATGCCCCTCCAACAACAGTCCCCCATGAATATGCAGACACCAAAGACCTAAGAAAATAAAGACAGTAAGGAAATGAACTTAGGTTAGGAGGCTGTACTTCAAAACCCAAAGGAGTGTCATGTGAGCAAAATCAAAATGAAATATGAGAATATCTGCAAGTATGTGACATGTCCTTATGCAAATTGTGATATATGCAATGTCTTTACTACTAATCTATAAAACCAAATAAGAACTTCATATCCACAGAGAGAAAGAGTTTTGAAAGAGTGATCACAGGATTTTCATTTTAACACACCATGCAGACAGACAGACAGACAGACAGTAAAAGTTAACCAACAATGACAGAGACATGCAACAGGCATCCTATGAAGACAGTTTCAGTTTCAGTAGCTCAAGGAGGCGTCACTGCGTTCGGACAAATCCATATACACTACACCACATCTGCCAAGCAGATGCCTGACCAGCAGCGTAACCCAACGCGCGAAGTCAGGCCTTGAGAAAAAAAAGAAGTAAATAAATAATAGATAAATACATAAAAAAGAACTACTACTACTAATAATAATATGAATAAGGCACAAAAACTTGATGAAGTCAACTATAAGCATACAAAAAAAAAACAAAAAAAAAAAAAATGAAGACAACATACTGCGACTGGAGAAGGTATATATCACTGTTCTGCTCAACACACAGCAAAGTCAGTGAGTCCCTGGTCATCAAACAAATCTGTTGCCAGTCAAGAGGGTTGAATGTGACACTTGTGCAAGGGTCAGGAGACAAAGCCACAGATGTCAGTTTCAGTCCCTTACAATAGTCCCTGCACAGGAACATGGACATCAAAGATTAAAAGATGACTCCTGTTCCAATAGAAATGTTCTCAAGCAGTATAAATCTTTACCCAGTTAACCCAATCAGCTACACACTGAAAATCTGTCCTTGAAACTCTCACCTTCGCTTTACATGATATATCAAAATGTCATGAGAGATTATCATTATGATTCATTATTTTCTTCCAGGAACAAAAGAAACTGCCTCCTGAGTTTATGTTCTTTGCAAAGCAGCAGCAGCTGTGAAGCCATGCAGATGATGGAGTGTTCTATAATCTGTTCCCAGTCCACCCTGGGCACACCTAAACCAGCCTATGCATCCACCCCTCCCCATCTGTTCCTCCCCCTCATTTGATTACACTGACTGCCTTCAGCTCACTTTACCAGAACCACCATCAGGATGCTGTTAAATGGGTGTGCCTCTGAGCTCAATGAACTGCTCATTTAATACTCCGCCCTTTCTGAACGGGTGTCCTGGAAGGAATGCTTCAATTACACTCTATCCCTGAAGCATAAAAAGTGTGACCCTTCAACTTGAATCTTATGCAACTGAAAACTTAAACCTCAGCACCTGCCAATTTTATCATCAATGTCAGTCATCAGTTTGGTTTTATGAGTGTTAGTGCATTGAGAGGCAAAGATTTCAAGACTCCAATGTGATGCCTGCTATATCCACCATGGGAATTAACACCAAAGAAAAAGAACCGCATAGAAGGGCATTATCTCATGACAGGACTTAGATTCAATGATGGTATCATCTTGTGACCTTGATCTTTGAACCCATTTCAAAAGGACACATATTCCAGTCACAACTACTGAACCAATTATTGCTAAAATAAGATGCAAGATTTGATAAAATCAGTCATTAGAGGATGAATATACCAAAAGTGGAGTGATGGCCTAGAGGTAACGCGTCCGCATAGGAAGCGAGAGAATCTGAGTGTACTGGTTCGAATCATGGCTCAGCTGCTGATATTTTCTCCCTCTCCACTAGACCTTGAGTGGTGGTCTGGACACTATTCATTTGGATGAGACGATAAACCGAGGTCCCGTGTGCAGCATGCACTTAGCGCACATAAAAGAACCCACAGCAACAAAAGGGTTGTTCCTGGCAAAATTCTGCAGAAAAATCCACTTCGATAGGAAAAGCAAATAAAACTGCACGCAGGAAAAAATACAAAAAAACGGGTGGCGCTGTAGTGTAGCGACACACTCTCCCTGGGGAGAGCAGCCCAAATTTCACACAGAGAAATCTGTTGTGATAAAAAGAGAAATACAAAAACAAATACAAATATTGATGAGCTATCACTCACCAGATAATCAGCTCAAATTCTGGTCGCCCTGATATGCTCAGTAAATAGTTGCAGGTTGAAAATTCCAATTTCTGGAACTCTATCGAAGCACCATCTGCCAATAAATATTACACACGTTTCAAACACAATCACAGACATTCCCAGAGATACACCCACAGACACCCCCACCCCACCCCCCACAAACACACACACAGATAAAATATACAAAAATATACACATTCACACATGCATAGATTCATTATACATCAACACATGCATAGACTAATATACCATTTTTGGGTCACAGTATCAAGTGTGAACAAAACCTGCCAAAAGTGATTCTTTTCCATTCTCTTTCCATTTCTGAAAACATGCTGTTGTCAGATATGCATAACTTGAACTATTAACTTGACACACATATTCAATATTTAAGATGCATCTTAGTAACCCTGTCCTTTGACCTCTCATGCTATTCATAATAAAGGACATGACCATCAATATCTTATTCATAAAAAACATTCTGCCAAATCTATTCCAATGCTGCTTGCAGAAGCTGAGAAATTGCTGTCGATCCTGATTGCCATGGTCACGCTTTCTTGTAAAACTATGTGTTCTCTTCTGACCAACCCATATTTTTACTTTCTAGTGATTTTTTTTTTCTCTCTCTCTCTCACACACACGCACACACACGCGCGTGACAGCTAAGATCAGGAGGTATAACACAGGCTTATTTTGTATAAACATATGAGTCAAAAATTATAATCTGGTATTTCATGTGCTGACAGAATGCCACATCTGACTGATTAACCCATTCAGTGCCAGAGAATTTTGTATCTAAAAAATAAAAAAAAATAAAAAAGTATGCTCCCCTTACCAGATAATTTTGAGGATTCAGCCAATTTCAGGGGTAATAAAAAAAATTTTTTTAAAGTATAGTACAAACACTATAGGAGATGCAGAAGCAAAGACATTTTTTTGTGAAGGAAAATGAATATGGATTCCAAATCTGGGCTTTCTTGTCCCAAGTCATTTTTACTATAGATTACCATTCTGGCATTTCAAAGTAATATTTTTTGTGCATCAAAAAGTCTATTTCCACCTCCACAAAAAGACATCCAAAAAGAAAAGAAACAATATACAGTTGGAAACAGCATGCTTACTGTCAGATTATACCTGAAGAAGAAAATAAAACAGTTTATACGTTTATGACAATCACAACCCTTGTAGACATCAAAGTGAATAAATGTCCCAACAATGATAAATGTGGGTTCAGTTAAGATAAAAAATCAATCACACACACACACACACACATACATAAACATGCACACGCACATAAATGCACACACTATTACCTTTTCCTGCATCAGTGTACGAGTGGAAAACTGATACCAGAAGAAAACAAGGGAGCACAAGTAACTTTTTTTCAGCAAAGATTGGATAATTACAACTCAATTGAAACAAACATAAAGATCATACATATTAACACACACGATCAACAAGTGAGGCAAGGCCTTCAAGACTCACTTGTGATACGCTTAAAAAAAAATTTTTAAAAAAATAAAAATAAATATATATATATATATATATATATATATATATAAATATAAAGATCTAAGCGCATATTCGAACCCAGCATGTTCGGGTGGGAAGAAATTGTCTTCGTCACTGCACTATTGAGGATCTATCAATGATGTTTGAACATCAATATATAAGCATGCTTTTTTAAGGGTGATAAATCGATTGCGGTATTCTAAGTGATAACGCTGTTTAAATAATGTTATTTTGGTGTATCTCAGGCTTTTGAGAATTCTTTAAAGTCCACAGTAAAGGTGATGTTGCCATCACTGCCATCACACTGCAACATTTAGCCGTTTTCTCTGGATCTAGATAGATGTACGACAAGTTTAGTTACACTCACCGGGAAAGTATGACACAGTTGATTCAATTTCTCTTTTTATGTTCATTCTTGTTAATTAAGTATCCACTTTGAAATATTCATATGCAGTGAACACGTCGATGATGCAGTCTGCATCACTGTATGTGCTCTGTCCAGAATTATATTGCTTTACATTGCGAACAAGAAAAACGAGGTCACGCTGTCTTCTCACAAAGCATAGCCTACGCCACTGCAACTGAGATGCGGTAATATGGTGTTTTCGGAATCCCGGAAATAGCATCAACAAAATAAACCATTCATGATACGGTAAACACTGCTTAATTCCAGAGACTTACAGCCTATCAGTATCATTGGCATGACTGTGAAGATTTTTTCCCTACTATCTTTAAGCCAAATTTGGTATTGATGGACAAAGTATTTCCGGAGAAAATGGCAATGTTAATGTCTACCCCCCCCCACCCCCCACCCCCACCCCCACCCCCCCACACACACACACAGACAACAGAACACTGGGTTATAACATAGACTCACTTTGTTTACACAAGTGAGTCAAAAACTGTCACACATATAGCAAAACTCACCTTTAAGAACAATAAACTCTTCCAGTGATGGGTAGCTGTAGATGTAGATTTTAGGCTGAATGCAACATTCTGATATGGCAAATTTCTTACTGAGTCTGTGCACTGTGAAAGGTCCTGCTCCCTTTCCATGAAACACAAATACTTTCTCTGTGTCTCTGTCCTTTAGAAACTTGACAAGTTTCCCACACTGATAGCACATGATGCCATCATCAATGTAGAAGAGTGTCTGGCCACTGTAACCTTGTACCCACCTAAAGACAAACCCAAAGAATGCAGTTTAAACATTAACAAAAGTCCATATCATTCACAATAATCTGGACTCTTGATTTAAAAAGAACAAACAAAATCTTTCATTGGCATGAACTGGAGAATAATTATGAGACACAGTACGGATGAGCTAAAGCATGCACAAGAATCACAAAGTCTAAATTTCATCAATGGCATTTCCTATGTATACAAGATGTACCAGTACTACCACTGTTCAATGTCCATCATTTTCATCCAACATGACAAGAAAAACACCCAAAAGTAAGCAATTAATAATACTTGTGCAAACTGTTGTTTGTTTTTGTTTAATTTCCAACAAAATGAGTGCTTCTTCTTCCTCTGTTGACTGTCCAACATTCTGAACATTCCTGACAGAAAGAAAGAAGATGGTTCTGACTGTGCTGTTGAAAATGTGGTCTGAGACAGTAATGAGCAGCCTGCAGATCACCATCACTCTAGAGCTGAGGGATATTTGGGGGGATTTGAAAAGGGGTCGACTGTTTTCTGTACAGAGTTCTGCACAGGGACCTGTATTCACCTGAATGGTCATGTTGGGCAGCTTTTACTGTAGTCTTGGTAGTGGTCATCTGGTTGTGTCAATCACCACCTCTCTGCCTGTGAGTGCATGTGATCTCTATTTCTCTTGAAACAAATTTAACTAAAATGGTAAAAGAAACAGTCTGCTGACTACATTTCTACAGCAGTTGCCAAGAAACTAATAGAATGATAGGCTGAAAATGAGTAGAATACAAGAACTTTGGATTATAATTTATGACTGTGTGTACATAAGCTTGATGTCTTATGTATGACACACATACAACTTAGTATGACAAGAGATTACAGGATATTGAATAAAACAGTAATGCTCAGCCAGTCTTCATTTCATGCAACAGTTATTAGCAGAACGGGATTTCTGAGCATGTGCAAATAACAAGGGACATAAAATTTAATGTATTCTACTTTCATTTTCTATATATGGACATTACAATATGGTATGGCAACACATTTTATTTTTAGTTTTCATACATTTTCTAGATTCAATTCTGCTGCTTTTACTAACATATATATTCAGACAGTATGTGAAATTTGTTACCTAGTATTTGTGGTTCAATTTCCAATAACCAGTGTGTTAAGTAAGCTTCTAGCTATCCAAAAACTGAGTCTGTTCACTTTCCTCTCTGAAAAGTATAGGTCATGTATACTTTCTTGTAGTGATTTGCCTGTACGACGTGTAATTTTTTTTAATTATCACCAACCGCAGCCAAAACCCGCCTGGCAAATAATACACGTCAAAATAACACCCGGTACGTAAGGGATTAACAAATAACAGCTCTTCAAAAACGATGCCTGTCCAATGACACAACAGTTTTATTGCCTTTTCAGTTTTCTATGTCATTCACTGCCGAGGTCGAAAATCAAAAATGCGACAATTTACAATGCAAATTCAGAATTGAATTAAACTAAACATCAAATATCTACATGTTTTACCCGAAATCGAGACCTCCAAGCTGATCCATGAGATCGCGTATTTGTTGCAAATAGACTGAGTCTATACTGCACAGCCTTCGGAAAACTATTCGGCAGTCAGTACAAGATGGGTCATCCTCCAGACCTGTTGCTAAGCAGCTGCGCATCCAGCTGGCCTTGGCCAAACCACAGATCGACAAGTGCATCTGCGGAAAATAGTTGCGCACTCGCTAACTCGACAGCTCCGGGTGAAGTCAAAGTCATGATAGCAAGTACTATTAAAACATTGACACTAAAGTTTCTATTAAAAACAACAACTAAAAAATAAAAAAATAAAATAAAAAAAATCCCACCAAAATATGAATTGATTTGACCAAGAAATTATTTCTTATTTTGACAACCATGGACTGTTTGACGGCAAAATGCAAGTGATTACGTTTATGTTCTGTGAAATGACAATGTAAAAGACTTGTTTGTTACGTCATTCCCAACTCGTCAAAACTTGGCCAGTTGTGCTGTTCTTTTTAATTCTGTCGTGTCGGTGGAGCTAGCTTGGCAAACGGAAAAATAATTTTTACTTGAAATCCTATGACAGTTAAAAGGTGATTGTAAAATGACACGAAGAAGAAATAAAGGCAAATAAAAAGTAGATGTTTTTTTCTTGTTGATTCCGTAACGTATCGAATCGCAAATCAAAGATATATATAGTTTAATGTTCGTTACTTTAGCTGTGTAAGTAATTTCTTTCTTTTACTTTATTTTCTTATCTCTATAATGTTGTTTTAGCAACACTTTGTTTCTCAAGGAGGCGTCACTGCATTCGGACAAAATTAATTGATGTTCGTCCTTTCGAAGATGACCATGGCTTCAAAAATCAGATGGAAGATCGGTGGGTGTGCCGGAGTCCGGAGGTGATCAACTGAAAGGCCAATCTGGGCCCTGAAGGCTCGCCCACATGTGGGAAACAAGTGAGTGGGTGCTGTCGTAGCAATGGATGCTGCCGTGCTCGGATCTTGCGCACAACACGCTTTCGCTGCGCATCGGTGATGCGCCTGGCTTCAGCTGCACGGGCTCCTGTGGTGATCTTGCTGCGCAAAGCTGTACGGTCCAGAGCAAGCGTCTCCAACTTGTTGACTGTCGACACCCTGCCAGGTCTTAGTGAAGGACGCTTTGAGGCACTCTGATTTCTTTTCTTCTGCCATCCAACTGCATGAGCGCTTACACTGACACAGTTCTCCCTGCAGCAGCTGCTTAGGCAGTCGACTGTCTGGCTTTCTGACCACATGTCCACCCCACCTGGCTTGGGCTTTCAGCAGGACTGAGGGTGTAGACGCTGCAGAGGCCAGCTTGTCCCAGGACTTCCGTGTCGGCCGGGGACTTTGTCCTGCCACTTCAGTTGATGTGGAGGAGTCTGCGGAGACAACTCAGGTGGAAGCGATTGCATGAGCCGTGTTTGGCGTGTCTGCTGTAGACAGTCCAGGTCTGGCAAGGACCACTGCACAGTAGACCTTCAGCTTGGTGATAGCCCTGAGTCCTCACAAAAAACAACAACTCCAGGTAGGCCGCAGACAGAAAGAGAGAGAAGGAGAGAAAAGAAGTTTGCGTTGGGCCTTGCCAGGACAGCAATGTTCGCCGCTATTAGTCAAGGGAAAATAATACTCAACCAGTGATAAGCTTACATACTTAAACCTTTCGTTCCCTGCGGAGCATAGGCCATCAACGACGTTTCTCCACCGAACTCGACTCTGGGCTGTCCTTTTTGCATCCTTCCAGCTGGATCCCAGCACAAACACCTCATGATGTACCTCACAAAAATCCGCAATATATATGCGTACATATATATATATATATATATATATATATATATATATATATATATATATATATATATATATATATATATGTATATAGTATGCTACCTCTATTGCTAAAGGTGGTGTGAATTGCAATTTTGCTTTATTGGTGTGGAATTTCATGTGAAATTGTAATGGAGACAATGTTGAAAAGAAAATATAACCTTCTATGCAAGTGAAAAAAAAAAAAAAAATCCGCAAAGACAGCCCCTGTAACCAGGATGATGCTGACGATGACGTCGATGATGACGATTCGATTACCGTCTGTGTGTTTTTTTCAGAAAGAGATCTGGTGCTGTCTGAAGGCGTCTATAGATATAAACTCGCTATAATTATGACTGGGAAAGCCCCAACTGCCAAGTAATGTTGGTCTGTATTTCTCAGTTCGGAACTTGAACCATAGGCTCAGAACTGATTTCAGATGATGAAGCAGATGAATGTAATTACCAATAACCAGTGTGTTAAGTAAGCTTCTAGCTATCCAAAAACTGAGTCTGTTCACTTTCCTCTCTGAAAAGTATAGGTCATGTATACTTTCTTGTAGTGATTTGCCTGTACGACGTGTAATTTTTTTTAATTATCACCCACCGCAGCCAAAACCCGCCTGGCAAATAATACACGTCAAAATAACACCCGGTACGTAAGGGATTAACAAATAACAGCTCTTCAAAAACGATGCCTGTCCAACGACACAACAGTTTTATTGCCTTTTCAGTTTTCTATGTCATTCACTGCCGAGGTCGAAAATCAAAAATGCGACAATTTACAATGCAAATTCAGAATTGAATTAAACTAAACATCAAATATCTACATGTTTTACCCGAAATCGAGACCTCCAAGCTGATCCATGAGATCGCGTATTTGTTGCAAATAGACTGAGTCTATACTGCACAGCCTTCGGAAAACTATTCGGCAGTCAGTACAAGATGGGTCATCCTCCAGACCTGTTGCTAAGCAGCTGCGCATCCGGCTGGCCTTGGCCAAACCACAGATCGACAAGTGCATCTGCGGAAAATAGTTGCGCACTCGCTAACTCGACAGCTCCGGGTGAAGTCAAAGTCATGATAGCAAGTACTATTAAAACATTGACACTAAAGTTTCTATTAAAAACAACAACTAAAAAAAAAAAAAAAAAAAAAAAAAATCCCACCAAAATATGAATTGATTTGACCAAGAAATTATTTCTTATTTTGACAACCATGGACTGTTTGACGGCAAAATGCAAGTGATTACGTTTATGTTCTGTGAAATGACAATGTAAAAGACTTGTTTGTTACGTCATTCCCAACTCGTCAAAACTTGGCCAGTTGTGCTGTTCTTTTTAATTCTGTCGTGTCGGTGGAGCTAGCTTGGCAAACGGAAAAATAATTTTTACTTGAAATCCTATGACAGTTAAAAGGTGATTGTAAAATGACACGAAGAAGAAATAAAGGCAAATAAAAAGTAGATGTTTTTTTCTTGTTGATTCCGTAACGTATCGAATCGCAAATCAAAGACATATATAGTTTAATGTTCGTTACTTTAGCTGTGTAAGTAATTTCTTTCTTTTACTTTATTTTCTTATCTCTATAATGTTGTTTTAGCAATGGTGGTGTGTCCATCGAGATCGATGATGACCATCGTTGTCATCCAGATGGGGGATGGGGGATGGGGGGAGGGTGGTGGTGGGGTGGGGGGAAGGATGCTCATGAATCTATCTGTGAGTGCGCAGATGGCTGAATAGTCCAATCTGCGCACGAAATGTTCGCTGACAGTTGGGGCAGACAAAGACAGGCATATCATTGTCAGGGAGCTTGTTTGCCCGTGACTTTCTGGCCTGCCTCTTCTGAACAGCTGCAGCAGTCCTGTTGGCCTCGCACAACCTGGCGCCTTTGTGCACAGCAGCGCGCCATTTGTCACGGTCCACTGCAGATTCCTCCCAGGAGTCAGGGTTGATATCAAACGCTTTCAGAGAGACTTTCAGAGTATCTCTGAAGCGCTTCTTCTGACCTCCGTGTGATCTCTTCCCTTGTTGCAGCTCGCCATAGAAGAGCCTTTTGGGCAGCCGATGGTCTGGCATACGCGCCACGTGTCCAGCCCAGCGAAGCTGGGACTGCATCAGGATGGTGAAGATGCTGGGAAGGGTGGCTTTTGCGAGCACCTCTGTGTCTGGGGTCTTGTCTTGCCACTTGATGTTCAGTAGCTTCCTGAGGCATGTTGTGTGGAAGTGGTTCAGCTTCTTGGCATGTCGTTGGTACACTGTCCAAGTTTCGCAGGCGTACAGTAGTGTGGGGAGAACTACTGCTCTGTAGACCTTTAGCTTGGTCTCAAGACTAATGCCTCTTCTGTTCCAGACATTTGCATTGAGTCTACCAAAAGTTGCGCTTGCTCTTGCAATCCTGACGTTCACTTCATCGTCGATGGTCGCATTTCGTGACAGTGTGCTGCCAAGGTATGTGAACCGCTCCACCGCACTGAGTCTCTGACCGTTGACTGTGATGTTGGGCTCAACGTAGGGTTTCCCTGGGGCTGGCTGATGGAGAACTTCAGTTTTCCTCGTGCTGATGGTAAGGCCGAAGTTCCTGCTGGCAGTGGCAAACTTGTCGACGCTGAGTTGCATGTCAGCTTCAGATCCAGCGTTGAGGGCACAATCATCAGCAAACAAAAAGTCTCTGATGATGTCTGTCATGACCTTCGTTTTTGCTTGAAGCCTTCTGAGGTTAAACAGCTTGCCATCTGTTCGGTACTTTAGGCCGATTCCAACATCGCCATCTCTGAAGGCATCAGTAAGCATTGCAGAGAACATGAGGCTGAACAGCGTTGGAGCCAGGACGCAGCCTTGCTTGACACCATTTGTGACAGCAAAAGGAGCAGATGTTTCACCATTGTCCTGGACTCGAGCCTGCATGCCTTCATGGAATTGGCTGACCAAGGAAATAAATTTCCGAGGGCATCCGTACTTGGCCATGATCTTCCACAGTCCCTCTCTACTCACGGTGTCGAAGGCCTTAGTGAGGTCGACATAGGTGGAGAACAGATCAGCATTTTGCTCCTGACATTTCTCTTGCAGCTGCCTTGCAGCAAACACCATGTCAGTGGTTCCGCGCTCTTTCCGGAATCCACATTGGCTCTCAGGCAAATGACCTTGGTCAAGGTGTGCTGTGAGGCGGTTAAGTAGGATCCTGGCAAGTATCTTGCCTGCGATGGAGAGCAAGGAAATGCCCCGATGGTTATCACAGGCTTGCCGGTTCCCCTTTCGCTTGTACAAGTGAATGATAGATGCATCTTTGAAATCCTGGGGGATCGTCTCTTCTTTCCACATGAGTGAGTACAGCTGATGAAGCTTCTCAGTCAGCACAGTGCCTCCATCCTTGTAGACCTCTGCTGGTATGGAGTCTGAGCCAGGTGCTTTGCCACTGGATAGCAGACGGATTGCTTTCTGGGTCTCAAGAAGTGTTGGCGGATCGTCCAGTGCTTCGTTGATGGGGACTTGTGGGAGACGGTCTATGGCTTCATCATTTATGGAGGAAGGGCGATTTAAGACACTGTTGAAGTGCTCAGCCCATCGTTCGAGAATGTTCTCCTTCTCGGTGATCAAGGTATTCCCATCTGCACTGAGGAGGGGGGATGATCCTGAGGATGTGGGGCCGTAGACTTCTTTTAAGGCATCATAGAACCTCTTCATATCGTGCCTGTCAGCATATCCCTGGATCTCATCAGCTTTGTCACTCAGCCACTTATCCTGCATCTGGCGTAACTTTTGCTGAACAGTCCTGCGGATGGCATCATACGCATCCTTTTTTGATGTGGACTTTGGGTTGCTCAGGTGGGCTTGATGCAGACGGCGTTTCTCATCCAGAAGCTGCTTGATTTCATCACAGTTTTCATCAAACCAGTCTTTGTGCTTTCTGGTCATGGGTCCCAGGGTCTCTGAAGCTGTACTATAGATCAGCTCACGCAGGGTCCTCCAGTCAGACTCCACATTCTGGTTGTCCAGAGAGGCGGATTCCAGACGATCTTCCAGCAGCTCCACAAAGGACTGTTTGATGGTGATGCTTTTCAGCTTAGCGATGTTGAGCCGTTTTGGAGCCTTCTGGCCTTGGGGGCGTCTCTTGGGTTGGATTCGAATATTCAACTTCGAGACTACAAGACGATGGTCTGTCCAACACTCGGCGCCGCACATGGTCTTTGTTACACGTACATCTTGCCTATCCCTTTTCCTGACGATGACATAATCGATGAGATGCCAATGCTTTGAGCGAGGGTGCATCCATGACGTCCTGTTACGGGTGGGGAGGCAGAAAACTGTGTTGGTTATCAGCAGTTCGTGCTCTGCACAGGTCTGAAGCAAAAGCAATCCATTTGGGTTGCAGTGGCCCACACCGTGCTTTCCAATCACTCCATCCCAGGAGATGTAGTCAGAGCCAACTCTAGCATTGAAGTCCCCAAGAATGATGAGCTTGTCTGCTTTAGGGATGGCAGCAATGACAGAGTGAAGGTCCTCGTAGAACTTCGCCTTCACTTCATCCGGGTTGGTCATGGTTGGGGCGTAGGCACTGACAATGGTGAGGTGCTTCTGGCCAGATGCCAGTGGGAGTTTCATGGTCATAAGCCTATCGTTGACTCCCTTTGGGATTCCAGCTAGCTTGCTGACAAGTGCTGTTTTTACTGCAAAACCAACGCCAGCCTCACGTCGCTCTTCGCTTCCTCGTCCACTCCAGAAGAAGGTGTAACCAGATCCCCGTTCACAGAGCTCGCCTTCGCCTGCAAGCCGAGTCTCACTCAAGGCTGCGATGTCGATGTTGTATCTGGCGAGTTCGGATGCAACTAGTGCTGTTCTCCTTTGGGGTCTGTCCGCGTTATCTCTGTCCAGGAGAGTCCTTATGTTCCAAGCACCAATGGTGAGAGGAACGATCCTTGTTTTTTTCTTTTCTTTCTCTTTGTTTCGACCGCTGATGTAGGGTCCCCGCCAGCCGCGGTATGCTGGCCAGGGTGATATGGAGCAGGCAATTTTTAGGGCACCTTTTCTAGCCCCTTCCTCATGCCAGGGAGGTGAGCAGTGCATTCCTAAAGAGGGCTGCTCAGACGCTCAGACGGCTGCCGAGCTCCATCGCTGCTCCTGTCGACGAAGAACGACCCTATGGCCTGAGCCGCCTGCGTGCAGGTCTGCGGCTGCGACTGCCAGTGTACCCACACCTGTCGTTTCGTCGCTCGCCTGTCGCCACAGGACTTGGGGGTGATGAAATGAAGGATGAAAGGTCATTTTGGATGACTGATGACTTGCGCGATGAGTTTGTTTAAAGTGAAGAGGAGTTGCGCAACGTCAACCTCACTCTCTCGTCCGGGTCCACCAATTTCCAGTGGCAAGACTAAGTCGAGACGACTGGAGGATGAGCACGGATGCAGTGGATGACCAAGATATCCTTTCGGTGTCTCATCTTGCTCTCTGCACTCCACAGTGCGTTGCTGTAATCGCCTTCCTCTCCGTTGAACCGATAGGTTTCTTCCGCAGATTCTGCCGGATCCAGACTTCGCATACATGGGTAGACACACCCCGGAGGCCAACTGCGTGTGGCATGCACACAGCACAGTGGAGCTAGATGGCCGTCGGTGGCTCTCCCGAGCCGACGCCCTTTTATGGATCTCCATAAGGGTGTCTAGCCACCCGCCTCACCAGTCCCAGAAGGGAGCGGTGGAAGTGCCGGTTTAGTCGTCGGCAACCCGACCCTGAACAGGTTGTACTGGATTACAGGTTACCAGTAGCAGATCTAATGACCTGACCTGACGCAATTGATGTTCGTCCTTTCGAAGATGACCATGGCTTCAAAAATCAGATGGAAGATCGGTGGGGGTGCCGGAGTCCGGAGGTGATCGACTGAAAGGCCAATCTGGGCCCTGAAGGCTCGCCCACATGTGGGACACAAGTGAGTGGGTGCTGTCGTAGCAATGGATGCTGCCGTGCTCGGATCTTGCGCACAACTGAACACGCTTTCGCTGCGCATCGGTGATGCGCCTGGCTTCAGCTGCACGGGCTCCTGTGGTGATCTTGCTGCGCAAAGCTGTACGGTCCAGAGCAAGCGTCTCCAACTTGTTGACTGTCGACACCCTGCCAGGTCTTAGTGAAGGACGCTTTGAGGCACTCTGATTTCTTTTCTTCTGCCATCCAACTGCATGAGCGCTTACACTGACACAGTTCTCCCTGCAGCAGCTGCTTAGGCAGTCGACTGTCTGGCTTTCTGACCACATGTCCACCCCACCTGGCTTGGGCTTTCAGCAGGACTGAGGGTGTAGACGCTGCAGAGGCCAGCTTGTCCCAGGACTTCCGTGTCGGCCGGGGACTTTGTCCTGCCACTTCAGTTGATGTGGAGGAGTCTGCGGAGACAACTCAGGTGGAAGCGATTGCATGAGCCGTGTTTGGCGTGTCTGCTGTAGACAGTCCAGGTCTGGCAAGGACCACTGCACAGTAGACCTTCAGCTTGGTGATAGCCCTGAGTCCTCACAACAACAAAACAACAACTCCAGGTAGGCCGCAGACAGAAAGAGAGAGAAGGAGAGAAAAGAAGTTTGCGTTGGGCCTTGCCAGGACAGCAATGTTCGCCGCTATTAGTCAAGGGAAAATAATACTCAACCAGTGATAAGCTTACATACTTAAACCTTTCGTTCCCTGCGGAGCATAGGCCATCAACGACGTTTCTCCACCGAACTCGACTCTGGGCTGTCCTTTTTGCATCCTTCCAGCTGGATCCCAGCACAAACACCTCATGATGTACCTCACAAAAATCCGCAATATATATGCGTACATATATATATATATATATATATATATATATATATATATATATATATGTATATAGTATGCTACCTCTATTGCTAAAGGTGGTGTGAATTGCAATTTTGCTTTATTGGTGTGGAATTTCATGTGAAATTGTAATGGAGACAATGTTGAAAAGAAAATATAACCTTCTATGCAAGTGAAAAAAAAAAAAAAATCCGCAAAGACAGCCCCTGTAACCAGGATGATGCTGACGATGACGTCGATGATGACGATTCGATTACCGTCTGTGTGTTTTTTTCAGAAAGAGATCTGGTGCTGTCTGAAGGCGTCTATAGATATAAACTCGCTATAATTATGACTGGGAAAGCCCCAACTGCCAAGTAATGTTGGTCTGTATTTCTCAGTTCGGAACTTGAACCATAGGCTCAGAACTGATTTCAGATGATGAAGCAGATGAATGTCCTTTCTGCGGGCACCTTGATTTAATATATATATATATATATATACTGACGTATTGATTGATTGATTGATTTCCCTAGAAGCATCATCGTCACTTGTGAAGTTAAAATCTGTACATTACTCTAAGTAACATTCTTATCTTGTGTCTTTCTCTTGCATCGAGGACAAGTGAGCAACAAGCGCAAAGTCAGACACAAGAATTAGTTACTTTGTATTTCTGGTTGTATTCATTTACTTATTATCTATCAATCTGTCTATCAATTTAGCTAGCTAGATAGATAGTTATTATTCATTTATTTATTTTGAAGCCTCATTCTCATTTCGTATCCGTCTTCTCTATATCCTTCCCAACCCAACTCCACTACAAACCTCCCACTCCCACCCCACCCTCGCCCACTGCACAGCTCCACACACAGACACAGAAGCAGCAGCAGTTCACACGGAGCTATCAGTTTCAGTTTCAGTAGCTCAAGGAGGCGTCACTGCGTTCGGACAAATCCATATACGCTACACCACATCTGCCAAGCAGATGCCTGACCAGCAGCGTATCCCAACGCGCTTAGTCAGGCCTTGAAAAAAAAAGAAAAAGATAAATACATTAAAAAAAAGAACTACTACTACTAATAATAATATGTATAAGGCACAAAAACTTGATGAAGTCAACTATAGGCGCACAAATATATATATATATATATATATATGATTAAATAATAATAATATTTAAAAAATAAAAATAAAAAACTCGGGATCAATATCAAGTCTATATCAATATCAAGTCTCCATATGGCTAACTGCCATATATGTGTTTCAATCACTCCTCAGTGTGATCGACTACTGACTTGGGCAAGCAACACCGTCTCAAAGCAGCCTCCTAAAATTAGAAAGAGTTCAAAATGCAGCTATGAGGCTGGTCCTTGCAACAACAAAAGACACGGATACGGAAACCATGCGATACCTGCTTGACCTTTCTTCAGTGGAGGCCAGAAACAAATTAGAACAGGTTAGTTCAGAGCATTAGAAAACCATCAAAACCCACCGCATGATGCAGTCAAAGAACCAAAAGGCAGCCGTCTATAGGACGAAGAAGATCATGGATGGGGCAAGCAGAAGACACAATCCAGCTAGTATGCCAACTACAAGACCTGAAAGAAACAAAAGAATGGGAGGAAAACCCCCAAAACCTCAATCATCCATTCAACACAGCCATTTTACCCACTCTAGAAAGACATTGTCGGGAATGGCCAGAGGGCAAAACTGATGCAGAAGTGAAGCTACTCTCAGAAGAAAACAGTAAAGAAGAGGACATCATCATATACACAGATGGATCAATTACCAAAGACCAATCCGGTTGGGGATTCACTGCGAAACAAAATGGAAAAACAATTAGGGAAGAGAATGCTGCCTACAAAGTCACAACCTCCAGCCTAACGATGGAAGTTGAAGCTGTGACACATGCCCTCCAGTGGCTATCGTCCATCCATACGCCCGGAAACTAACATGCCATGATTCTAACCGACTCAATGAACCTCATACAGAAAATTGAAAACGGAATGGGAAGCCCAGAGTGGCATAAGGCAATGCGCAACTTTCAGATTAAAAAGCTCACATGGTCATACTGCCCGGGACATGCAAGTGTTAAGGGAAATGAGCGAGCTGACAGACTCGCTGGTAACGCAACACCAACGAGCGGCCTACATCTAGGAAAATCGGAAATCCTCAGAAAAGTCAAAGAATATAAAAAAGAACAGGTACAAGGCCATCACACCATCGATCGCCTCAAAGAAATAAAAGCATAGAGAGGGAGCGGCCGTAAGTCTAACATGAAAGGCAGAGCACGATGCTTTGCAAATCAAACAAATATCGGCATCATTTCCAAACCAACATTGCGCAAATTTCTTCAAAACGGAACAGAGTCTCTGTGGGCTTTTCCAAATACAATAGACTGAGCAACACACTAGACGCCACGTTCTTGGCATCAGAGATCTTTTCCCATCCCTCTTGCGGCCTGCAATCAGTGGCAGCTTCTGTGCGTGTGTCTATGTGTGTGTTTGTGTGTATGTGTGGGTCTGTGTGTTTGAGTGCGTTTGTGCATGCGCGAGGGTGTAAGTGTACACAAGTGTCAGGAGAGTTCTGTGCACGTGCGTATGTGTGTGTGTGTGTGTGTGTGTGTGTGTGTGTGTGTGTGTGTGTGTGTGTGAGGGGAGGTAGGGGTGCGGGGGGAGGGGGGGTAGAGGATGAGGTATGTGAGTGTATGCATGCATACACTGTGGGAGCAACGGGATATTGGAACGAGCGGGTGTGTGTGTATATACATATATATCTATATATATCTTTGTATATATGTGTGTGGGGTTGGAGGTGGGGGATATGGGCGTGTGTGTGTGTGCTTATACAAGTAAGTGTTCATCTGTGTGTGTGTGTGTGTGTGTGTGTGTGTGTGTGTGTGTGAGTGCCGTGGAAGCTGCGATACATAGCCAAGAAATGAGTGCGTGGAGGAGGGGGGTAGAGGAGGTGCAGGGTAATGTGTGTGTGTGTGTGTGTGTGTGTGTGTGTGTGTGTGTGTGTGTTGGGGCTCATGTACGTTTAGGTGTATTTGACTGTGCTTTCATATCTGTGAAACTGCATGTTTGGTGCATATCTGTTATGATGCATGTGTGGGTGTATGTGTGAGTGTGTGTCTTCATGTTTTACTTTTATTTGCTTATTTATCATCATTGTTGTCTTATTTATTTATTTTTTTATTTTTTTATTTTTTTATTACTTCCTTTTTATATATTATAAATATTATTTACTTATTTATTTACTTATTTATGTACGCTTATCTATTATTTATTCACCTTTTTTTCTCAAGGCCTGACTAAGCGCGTTGGGTTACGCTGCTGGTCAGGCATCTGCTTGGCAGATGTGGTGTAGCGTGTATGGATTTGTCCGAACGCAGTGACGCCTCCTTGAGCTGACTGAAACTGAAACTGAAACTTTATGCAATATCAGAAGAAGAAGAAGAAAGACGGATTAAGAGGAGAAGAGCAAGATAATCAGGAGGACAAAGAGAACATGATTACATCATGAAAATGGAACGTTTTATCAAAGACACAATTGTTTGGACTCCATTTTGTTTTTATACTACAACCCGGTAAAAAGATGTAGAGGCAAGGTCACTCGAACACATGGGTGACAATGTTACGTGTTTGATTCAATAAGTTTTTTGGCTTATCGAGCTTCTTTGATCTGCCGGCGTTAGTTTGATCAATGAGAATGGCTAACGAGGGAATATTTACAGCCTTCAGATTTGCATGGACCCGCCATTATTCACATAAAAGTCATATTAGCTCTACCATTAGAGAAAAATTGATCAACCTCGCATTTGGAACTTCAGGACGGCACAAAGCAAAACAACTTGCCGAAAACGTCAGCACAGAAGTGCAGAAAGCGTGTTCCCAGTTTGCAAAACAGTGTAATGTTATTGCAGGACAGAGAACATGGCGTGCTTTCCAAATATTTTCATGGTATCAGCAGCTTTATGGTGAACAGCGCCTGCTACAGACTTTGAAGGCCAACTTGTTGCGCCATTGCAGGAACAAGAACAAACAACTGGGTGCACTGCTGGCTGCTGCTGGCATCTTCCAGTGGGAACGCGACGGCATCACTGATGAAGAATTACATAAGTAAAGCCTTAAGGAGTACTTTATTGCACTAAATTTAAACTCTGCATTTTCTGTAACCCTCACATTTGTGGACTTCATGAAAGTTTTAAAACTTATTTGAGATTATTGTTATTATTTATTATTACTTTTAAAGACAACGTCAAAACCATACTACGATTACACTATTATGTCACATGTGTCATTTACGTAATACAATGCATACAGTAAAGCTTTAAAAAATAAACTTAGTAATGTGGCATCAATAAGTGAATAACTAAGAAAGTAAAATCACAACCAATAAACAGTTTGCAAATAACTGTAGAAGCAGAAAAACTGGAGGGCAACTAAGATTAAGAATGAAAAAAATTTAAACTGTCACACAGACTGTCTTAATGTTAATTGTTATCCTTGATCTGTGATTGAAATCCTGTTTACAGCTTTTATTTTACTGATCATTGATGCATCTCCACAGTTCTGTCATTTGTGTTACATGGTCACAGTGACACTCACATTATTTTAACACATTCAGTTCTTTTAAGTCTTCTACTTATGCAGCATTCTGAGCCTGGCATGTTTTAGCCTTTCAATGGGGAGGGGTGCATCACTTCTGCCACAATTTTATAACAACCAGTGAACCACTCAAACAATAGTTACCAAACTTTACATGATATAAAATTTTGACACATAATGCAAAGGTTTCAAGAAAAGGAATGCAGTATTTTATTTGTACCTCTAGTCTAAAACACTGTTCAGTAAGCCTGTGAAGTTTTGCCACAGCGATGCTGAAAACTGGATAGAAACACACTAATTGTTTGGATTATTCAGCAGAACTTCATGTGTTTGTGAGGATGGAAGTTACATTCCAGTTTCTTCCTTTCCCAGCATAGTATCAGTTTAATGCATACTAGAAATCTGATGAACCAGCTTTGGTGAACATGTTTCTTTGCCTGAATGCTTTTCCGGCTTTGATAAAAAATGACCTTTGGTGGTGCCTGCCCAATATTCAGGTGCAGTGCTGAATGAGTTGAGGATAATGAGGGTACATGCCCTCTTTGAACTTTCCATGAAATACACATTGTGTAACATGTGTATTTGATTTATTCTGTGAGTATCCAGAAGTTATGTACAGGCTGTAACGAATGAAGAATTCCACAGGGTGTCATTACATTTTTATCCAATGGCATGACATGATCAACATCAATTTACTAGTGACTCATTCAGAGTCAGTGCCAACTGTTGTGGCTGATGCATGCTCAGAATTAGAGTTAGATAGTTAGATATTGGATATTTTCTTGTTTCCATTATCTGTCAAATACTGACATGGATTGCAAATTGGTCGCAGCAGAGAGTGGAAAGATCAGTTAAAAAATATTCATAGCTTATATATGTATAATTATAACATCATTGTGCAAATTAGTCTTAGGTGCCGTTTCAAAACTACAAAACTTTCTAAAGCCCCGACTGGGCTCCTTCATCTGAAACAGTTGTAAACAGTAGAGTCTTGATTGGGGCCACCCCTGAAAACAGTATGGCTGCCTACATGGTGGGGTAAAAATGGTCATACATGTAGAAGCCCACTCGTGTACATACGAGTGAATGTGGGAGTTGCAGCCCACGAACGAAGAAGAAGAAGATCGGGGCCAGTAGTCCAGAGTAAGTTAACCATTATGCCAAATGGCCAGATAATGTCCCCACATACTGACGTAGAGCAAAATGCATGCACAAAACACATGCATGCACACATGGATCCACACTCTACACACACTGTAGCCCACACACACACACACACACACACACACACACACACACACACTTTACATGCACACACATGCATTGTATTTGTTTCATTTTATAAGAATCATTGAAGATGGATATTCTGGAGGATAGGAGGATATTCCTTATACTGTGTTATAGAATCCAAGACATTCGCTCCATTCAAGGACATTTATGAGGTAGCATTGCTTGTGAGGCATTCTTATAAGTTTATAGAGGATAGCAAGCTATTCTGCAGAAGTTTCACTTTGAACACCTAACATTTACCCCAAGCTGATTAGAATGATAGGATACAAGAATGTTGTGACCTGGCACGTTTGATTTAGAAATCCGCTTATGCACAGAGTGTCTGGCATACTGAACTTGCATAATGGAGTAGATTTCTAGCAGATCGAAATATTTTCTGTTTTTGAAGTATATCTGTTCTTTCACTTTGTGTGTGTGTGTTTGTGTGCAAAACAGACCTGTTCATTATTCTCTTTGTCTTTTTTTATTGCTGTCATAAAAAGATTTTCAACTAAATAAACATTTTTATATAGAATATCCATATCACTATCATTTTCACTTGGTGTGTACTTTCAGTTTTTCTTACTGTAATTTTTAAAGATGCATGTAAAAGCAAAAACTATAGGCAATCAGTTTCCAGTGTTTCTCTTCATTGAATCAAGTTTCTGGATTAATGGGCAGTTTATAGCTCAGTAAATTAATCACCTGTTCAAGCATAATGATAACAAAAGAAATATACATTTTGATAAAAAGGATCTAAACACAAATTGCTCATTGCTTTGACAGAGCCTTGTCTGACATGGATGCCATGGAACATCTTGTGGAGCATGCCATTAAAGCCCACAAACACACCCCTGTCCCAGATGGTTGGGAAATGGTCATTGACCGTCAACACCTGAAGGTCTGGCGCCGATTCATGACAGAGTACAAGCTGTATGAATACAGAGGTAAGATTTATGAAATTACATTGACTCCGTGGCTGTACTGTATGTGTGTGTGGTGAGCATGCATGTGTGTGCACATTTCAATTTGTAGCAATAAGATTTAATTATATTCACTTTTTATTTTATTTGATAAATTTTTGTTTATGTTCTTGGTATTATCAGTTATCTGCATTGAAAGAGAAATATATTTGATAAATATATATATGTACATTATTAGTACTTAAGAATTTATAAGTTGAAAATTGATCAGATAAATGGTGTGGAGTATAATGCTCAAGGAAATTTGCTGAGCAAATGAGGAAGATTGTAATGCCTGAGAACAAGAACTATATACACCTAAAAAAATCAGCAGATATCTCCAGAAGAATTGTACAGAAATTAATGTGATTTGATGTTTGATTTGTGTTTAAAAGATCTTAAAAACTATTCCTTTCATTTTTGCAGTGTATGGGTCTTTCAGTGATATCAGTCCAAGAGCATTTTACAACACACAGGTGAGGAATTGTACTGTTCTACTAGACTGGAATGATTTTACTGAGAGGTGGGCGAGTAGAATAACAATAATGGAACAAAATTCAGGAAAAGATTGATGTTCTATAGATACATAGTTTGATAGTATAATCAAATGTTGTAATTTTATACAAAAAGAGCTGATCATGGTTCTTAATTATTACTAAGCAACCTGTTAAAAGACATTAATTTTTGTATGAAAATCAAATAAGCAAATAAACCTATCTGTATCAAAATGAGTGATAAACAAAATTGAAACCAGGCTAGTAATATTCAAATAGTTAATTATTCAATAGGTATATTTGCATGTCTTTTTGTTGTAGGAATTGTAGCACTGATGCCCTGAGACAAATTGGTTATTAACCAGTTCAGTGCCAGATAATTTTGTAAAAAAAAAGAAAAAAAAGTGCTCTCCCCATTCCAGGGAATTTTGAGAATTGATGAAAAAAATTCAACTTTGACTTTGAACCAGTTGTAAAGCAAGACCGATCCATCTCTCAGCCCTATACAGCTTGCAAAGTTGTGTAAATCCGCTGACTGGGAGCACTGTTTTTACTTGACGAAGTGTCTGGCACCTTTTTGGCATGTGAGGCAAACCCACTTTCCATGTGAGCTCCAAGTGATCCAGTTAGCAGATCATTACTGAGATAAAAGGGGTCTTCCACCTGATGAATGCTTACATTGTTTATAATCCAGAAACATTGAACAAACCATTCAGAGTGTGTTTATATTCATTGTATAAAACTCCAATGAAGGGAAAATTTAAATATATGCAGGATATCAGTGGACGTCTCATAGGCACTAAGGCAACACTTTTTGCAGGACATTAGCTGATGTCTTAGGCACTCAACTGGTTAATAATTTTGACAAATAGATATTCATGTTTTTGGTATTGTAGGGACCAATCATTCTGAAAATATAGGTTGTATAAAATGTCCATATGTGTGTGAGCATAATCATGCAACGTTTTCTGTGTGTTGTGTGTGTGTGTATGGTTTGTTTGTTGTTGTCTGTATCAGCTCAAACTCCAAGTCCAAGCTCCCCCCCCCCCACACACACACCCTCCTCCCACCCCCAAAACCCCCCCCAAAAAACCAACCTCAACCAAACAAAACAAATGAAAGTAAACCTGAACCCACAGAAGTGAATTTCAGCACCATGGGATACCTACTGATGGACAAAAGTGTGTTGTAGATGGACCTCAAGTTCTGGAGTGGCTGGGATCAGCAGACAATGGAGATCAATGTGGTGGATGTGGATGTGAAAAGCAACAGTTCAGTCATCCACTGGGTCTACAAGTTTCCGGTTAGTCGGCCAATGTTGTCTTGGGGACTTCCCTCTGTCCCTGTTCCTTATCCCATTTAGTCACAATTGAGAGGAGAGGTGGTTAAGAATTTTGAATTTGCCCATTATTTGTGTGTTTGTTTGGATCAGTCTGCACGCTTTGACTCCTCATTGAAACTGAATCTGCGTGTGTGGTTTGTGTGTGTGTCTGAGTGTGTGTTTGCGTGTGTGTGTGGGTGTGTGTGGATGGGTGGGTGCTTGTGTGTGTGTGTATGTGGTCATTGTTGTTATCTTGTACATTTCAAATTTAATTTGCAAGAGTGTGGGTTGTAGTTGCGTCTTTGGAGACATTATTTTTGTACACTTGCGACTGAAGAAACTGCATGTTTCTGATTTAAAAAAAAAAAAAAAAAAAAAAAGTCAAAAAAGAATACAGTTTTGAATGCATTGTATCACCAGTATTAAGTTTACCTGTCTTTCAATGGATGGATGTTCACTTCTCTCCCTCTGCTGTCTGTGATTGTAACTCATGCCTATTAGATCAGCTCAACCAAACAGCTCAGTAAATGTACTGTCACACGGACTGTTGTAGTCATAAAAATTGGCATAGCACGCTGTTACATGTTGTTGTGCTGGTGAAGTATGAGTATCTATTCAAGACAATGAAATGTTAATGTGACGGTTAATTAGTGAAATTATTGCCCTTAAAAGTTGCGTATTGATATAACCCCCATCATAGTCCATTGGAATAATGAATAACTATGCAGACTTGAGCTCATTATGTACAGAAATGTTAGTAAGGACAGCTAAACAAAACAGAACCCAACAACAGACAGACAAAATCTGATCATGATGTGATGTCTTCTGTTTCAGTACCCCATGTATCCCAGAGACTACCTCTATGTTCGCCGCAGCAAGGTAGGCCAGATTTCAGTATGTTTTCTCAGTGCGCTTACCTGTGTCTGACTGTAGTGTATTGGTATATTCCACATTTATTTTATGGATGAATTCAGTTTCCTATTACTGTTATGTACAGATGAATTACTCAATTAGATTGATACATTATTTTAGTATGAAACAGAGTATGAGCTGCCAACAGTTATGGGCAATTTGTGTCATGCTGTCGTGTGAATGCGCAAAACTTGTCAAAGTTTGCGTATAAAAATATGCATGTTAAATCCTGTAATTTATCTATCGGTTGTCTGAAGTAAGCAGGAACATACCTCACATACACCTTCCTCCCCACCCGCCCCAGTATGGAATCCTGAATAGCTGGATAAAATGGTCTTTTTACATGTGTAAAAGCCCTCAGCATTTTCCAAACGTGCTTGGAAGTTGCAGACAACACATACAGAAGAAGGTGATGATCTTTGCCCTGTGCACATTTCCTTTGGGTGGGTGGGTAGGGGTATGGGTAAAAGTGGTTGCACCTCCAAAGTAGTTAACCCCTTCACTGCTAGTATGTTTTGCTATGGCCTATGCTGAGAAAATTTTCAGAAAAATCAGAAAAACATGCCAATGATTTTAATTTGCTTATATTTCAAAAAGTACTGAAGATAAGTGCATAAAAGTATATATCAAATGAAAGGAAAATGAACCAAGATTTTGTTTTTAATACTCACATGTTCAAATTATGAGTCACTCTGACAGAAAAATTCCATAAAATGCATTAATAAAAAAAAAATTGGGACTGTCATTCCATCACGTAGGTGCTACAATATCAACTAGGTTATCAACCAGTTTTTCTTGTGACTGTTGTGATCAACCACACACACTGTCAAGGCTGAGCAACAGTGTCCAGGTGCATAAGACTCCAACACAGTCCACACAAAGAATGAAAAGGGTGTACTCACCCAGGATCTATCGCCAGTAAAAATGCTGTGTGAGGTACTTGCAGAAACAGTCTTCAAGACACAGTGTTGGTTTGCTGGGGCAGTCTGGGCAGTAGAACCTCACATCCTTTCTTTGTCCTTCCTTCCAGCAGACTCTGCATCTCCTTTGTGGCCATGCCTTCTGTGGGTTAGGTGGGATGAAGTGTCGTCCACACAAGACAAACAGCGTGGTCATCTTTAGCAGTGTCTTGGCCTTGGTCACCAAAAATAATGGCACTAATTACATCCTTCTGAAGTCCAGGAGTGTACTGCTGTTGCCTGCTTTTTTGTAGAGGATGTGTGCATTCAGCATGGCAATTTGTAGAAAATGCACACACAGCTATTTGTACCACTTCAGGGTTTTCCTTGTGGCATCGTAGGGCTGCAGCTGTTGGTCATGATGGTCCATGGCACCCATGTTTTTGTTGTAATCCAGAATTGCTGGAGGCTTGTTTACTGCCCTTTGGTCTTGCTGCTGCTGGTCTTCAGCTGTAGGTTTGTGGCAAGTTGTCAACTCCAGATGGTCCAGGATGAACATGGTGATCATCACCATGCTGCATACCTGAAACACATTGCATAAAAGACTAAGTTTGTTGTTTTTTTGTTTTTGTTTTTTTTTGTTTTTTTTTTACATATAAAAAGATCATGAAATGGTACCATTTTATTTCTGATTGTTTTCAGAAGCTGAAATACACACACACACACACACACACACACACACACACACACCTACCCCACCCCAAACCCCCAAAACACACACACACTGAAACTGGTTCATGGTATGCCACACCCCCTTCATTCTCTCTTTCTCATACAAAACAAAATGACAACACACACACACACACACACACACACACACACACACACACACACACACACACACACACACACACACACACACACACACTTCTACAAGTGTTGCATTTACAAAGTAATTTAGGCATACAATTCTGTATATCATTCTCTGATTTCAGTTTTATAAACATCTCCTCCCCCCCCCTCCACCACTCTCTCTCTCTATCTCTCGCACACAAAACAACAATAATAACAACAACAACAAACCAATACACACTCGGGAACGAACACACAGAAAGCTCTAGGTGAGCGACACACACTGTCATCAACAATGAGCCAGCCAGCAAGCCACGCCCCCTTGGGTTGTGGTGGTCACACACAGTACCCACATGATTGACTCTCTCTCACTCACACACACTGATCAGTGACTGACGAAACTACTTACCACAGCTAACACATTCGAAACACACACAATGCAGTCATATTCATTGTTACAACAAACAGAAAGCAAATAATAAACTGACAAACCTCGTAAACACCCACCTGCATCTTGAATCAGCTGAGCTTGTCTTGTCTTCAGTTTCGTCAAGCAACTCCACCTCCCACCCCCCTCCACTGTCAAAATCAGCGTCTTCGGCATCAACTTCACGGAGTTCTATCTCATTCAGTCCACAATCTCCATCTCTACTGTTTGCATCGCGAAAGAGTTCTTTCAATACAAGTGCAAGTGTTGGGGTTTGTCTGCGTTCAGCCATGGCTTTGCAAACACAACTTGAGCTTCGTACAAACTTGCAAAACTTTCGCCATAAATATGACAATCCAATGAATAATTTTAGCTTATGGAACTCAGGAGATAAAGAGCTCTCAGGGGAGCTAATTTAATGGTTAGCAGACTGTATTTTCTGTAATGCGGGACTCGAGACATAGAACGTTGTAACATGACGTACGGCGCACGTCAGTACAGCATTGGTGAGCGACATTTCATGACATACGCCGTTCGTCAACAGCGCAGTCAAGAGGTTAATAACATGAAGGACTCATCAACATTGGTGTCTTTACTGTGTTAAATGTGACAGCTCTATTCCTGCTGCAGAGAACAACAGGTGGCGCATGTTCCTTATCTCTGTCTCCATTGTCAAGAAGTATATTTTCAATCTTGTAGGTGATTTTTGACTCCAGTTAGAACAGATGGCAAAGAATTCCAATGGCCCTCAGTTGCTTTCTTTGAAAGCTTTGATTTTGATTTGCAAATTTTTAAAGATGTGTATTTTAAAGCACCTTTGAAAAGTAATTTTATGACAAAGAGTTGTTTACCAAAATTTCTTTTCCTCCCTATGTTGTTTTCTCTCTTTCTGTTTATCTCTTTGTATCTTTCTCTGTCTCAGTCCATCTGTCTGTCTCTAATTATTATTATAAGTTTATATCTTATCAAAACTGACAGGAACCAGCAAAACCATTAACAGCAGATAACACAAAGTCACAGTAATCCAATAAACATGCTAGAAGGAATGTTTCTGATATCTCTAAGGCCATCTAAGTATTTAAAATTTTTTTATTTTTTATCTTGATCAACGTTTTTTTCATTGTTTGCAAAATTTTCTTTGATAATTCAACAATAGGATTGTTCATGTGAACTCCAACATGGAGCATTATTTGGAAACATGTCCTTTGACATAGAGACAGGGACTTCAAAAAATGGAATGACCATTTTGATGATCATACATATGATTTAATGCATACAGAAATAATGACTGAAAGAGTTTATCTCTACAAATACAAGAAGTATCTTTCTAGAATGACTCTTTCAAAATGCTGGATGGGGAAATGCAGATTATCAGTACCTCAAGAATGCATGGAAGTAGTTTCTGTATGCCAAAGAAAGGGCATGGTGTACTGATGGGGAAGGTTTGCAACAGGTGGAGGAGGAAGAGCACAAGATGGTGATTGTGGCCAAAGCTGTGTCTCACCCCAAGTGTCCAGAGACAGACAAGGTGGTGCGAATCGCCCGCTACCAGTCACAGATGGTCATAGAGCCTCATTCCACCATTGATCAGGTAAGTCTAATCGTGGGATAGACACACAAAGGTAAAGACTTGGACCTCTTGCTGTTCTTAAACTTTCAGTGTCATCTCAAGACTATCTTCAGGCAGAATGAGGGTGGTTCTTTTTCACATTGGAAGGGGGATCTTGTGTTGTGTGGTGTGAGTGTTATGTTTGGAAGATTGTATCCACCTTCTCAGTTTTGGGGTGGGTTCCTCTGAATGTTTTTAAAGGCATTTGTGATTTATCTCCAGGAGATGGTTTCTGTGGCCAGTCAAAATGTTTTCCCAGAAGATGTGTCCATTGTCTTTAGTAGTGTTTCCATTCTGATTGAACTAGGACCAGTTGGTGCTTAAGGTATTTTTTTTTCACTCAGACACATGCAGCTGTGCCAGTGTAGTCACTGTTAACGTAACTGTAGTCTATACATTAGGTGACTAAACATTTTTTCTTCATTGGGGTTTTGCCCTTTGAATGAAAAAGTTTTAATTTTTGATTCTGTGTTGAACTTAAGCTTTAATCTACTATCTTTGGTTTGTGGTTGGTATTTGTCATGAATTTGTTTGTGAAATTTTTAATCATTGCTGATAGAGAAAATAATGCTGTTTTGTGTGCAGAATGGCTTCAGTTACTACATGAACTACTTTGATGACCCTCAAACCCAGCTGCCCAGTCTGTGCTACAGCTGGTTGGCCAGCACAGGTAAAACACTGTCTATATCCTGCATTGTAGTGGAGAACATGCCACCTTCTTATCTCCAGCAAGCAAAGGTGGTTAATAATTTCTGTAATTTTTGGCCTACACGAAACTGCAGCGCATAAGGCATACCCCCTAAATTTAAAGAAAAAAGTTATTTTGAATTTGTATAAGGTGCACACATCCGATAAGCCAATCTGCCATGGCAGAAGTCCTCCATTGTGGCTCTGCTAACAGTGGATGTTGTTTTCTCAGTAGTGACATCATCTTAAAAAAAGCTGGATCGGAATCCGACTTGTTTTTGTCTGCTTGTTGACTCAGCTCTGTTTGTCTGCTTTGTTATCTGCTGCTTGCTTTCTTTCTTTTTTATTTTTTTTTTTTTTCATCTTTATTTTTTTTTACACAGTTATTCACAATTTTACAGCATTCAGTTGAATCCACACTGTTGTAAAGCCCCAGTTCATTAACTTGTTCAGTCAGAATCCAGTCTGCTATCCCGATTTTCCGTCCTGTCCGCCATTTTCCTCTGTGTTCTTCTTTCGAATAACATTAACAATCAGTCCACTTACAATTTCTCAACCCTTCACACCATGAATTTATCTCCAGCTCAGGTACTGCTCTTTTTTTTCATGGCCTAAGGGCGAAGTGTGATCACATTCAGTTGAAATTTGGTGTAGTATGCAATTTGGTAAACATGAACCATGTCAAACTGAACAGTGGTAAGATTGGTCTTGCTGTTCAGTGTAAACATGAGCATTTATTGTGATCAACAATGTTATCATATATTAAGTTTGTTGTACCACATGGAGGTCAGAACTTAGATTTTTGACACAGATACAGTCAATAAGACACAGTTGACAAATTTGAGTAAAAAAATAGCTCCTTATATGTTGGAAATGACTGTTCTTGACAAGAAATTGTCCATAATGTGGTGAAAGAAAAAACAATGATATGGCAGCAACCCTAAAGCAACAAAACAGAAAGAAAACCTGAACACAAACACACACACACACACACATGCACCCATGTGACACACACTCACTCACACACCCACTCTCTCTCTCTCTCTCTCTCTCTCTCTCACACACACACACTGAGAAACCAACTAATTGTTGCTGGACAGGAAAAGTGTGCCAAAACAAAATGGAAATAGTGTAAATTGTTTTACCAACTGTTTGGATGTGAACTTTAATAAAACAAAACCCACCAAAAACAACAACAAAAAAAGAAAAAGAAGGAAGTTATTAACACATATGACTTTTATGAATGTTAGAATATTGTTTCAGTCCGTCTGCCTGCCTGCCTGCCTTCCTGTTTATTTATCAGAGAGTGGAGATTGTAAATGTAATGCGTGCTCAGGTATCTCAGCTGATCAGAACTGGTGCATTGACAGTTGGCTATGTATACTTTGCTTTAGGCAAATATGAAATGTTAGTGCTGTCTGCTGTCTCAGTAATGCCCATCGCACATGGGGCGTCGAAGCAGCAAGTTTCACGCAACAAGCAGCGAAAACGTGCAGCGCCCCGTGTGCGAGGTATTCAGGCAGCAAGAGTCGCGCGGCCACGCAGCAAGATCGCCGTTGCTGCGCGTCAAATTCCTCGATAGAACTTGTCCTATTTCCCTGCGACAAAAGGGAGGGACGTGCGTGGAGCAACCAATCACGAGATCCGCTCGTTTCACGTGACACAAAATGGCTGACATCGTTTGGACTCGATTCATTCGTTTGACGTTGCTCAATTAATCATGAAAACAAAGTGTTTTGGAAGTAAACGATTAGACTGTTTGGATGAAAAGATTGTCATTACATCTGAACGCATGTCTGTTTAAGAGTGATTTCTGTGAGTGCCCCAAAAATGTTGACTTAATACTTTGAACAACAACTCACATGGTAACGTTTGTAATTCCTGCCTGAGAATATTCTGAGAACGAAAGTATCTTTGACAGAAATTGTAAGGATAACTGGATTTCCAAATATCTTTTAGAGCTGTACACACTTCTTTATTTCCACACACACATCATGTGCAAGTAAACACACACACACACACACACACACACACACACACACACACACACACACACACACACCACCACCACCACCACACAAAAATACAACTGAACATTCACACAAACCCTACTGAACACACACACACACACACATACATACACACATGCACACACACCACACCACACCACACCACACCACACCACACACAAACACTACTAAACACACACATACACACACCATATCACACACTCACACAAACAGTACTGAACACACACACATACACACACACACACACACACACACACACACACACACACGCTGTACCACACCACACACAAATACACGACTGAACTCTCAAACAAACAGAACTGAACAAACACACACACACACACACACACACACACACACACACACCACTGAACACTCACACAAACACTACTGAACACACACATTACTGAGCACTCACACAAATACTACTGAACACACACACACACACACACACACAAAGTCGTTCCTTCATTTACTCCTTCATCCACATGCTCACTGTGTAGACACTGAGAGCACATAAATAACAATAGACATAATAATACATGAATATGTAAAATCAAATATTTGAGTATAATGAATAGTACAATATTAGATAAACAAATACAATGCAGAATATATTCACTGAAGGAAAGGGTCAGTGAAAACTGGATGGCAAAGTCAGTGAAAACTGGATGGCAAAGAAGCAAAATAGTGATGAAATTAAAACGGGTCAACAATTTAGTAATAAACGAATAAAATGAAATAATGAATAAATGCAGTTTCATGTTTATAAATAAAATGTTGATGACTTATACATGAAGTGAATAAAATGAAATCAGTAAATACATATAAATGAATATGTAAGTATGAATTATGATAAATTTATCCAGTTTATCTAACTGCATGAATGAATAGACAAGCAAAATGGCATGCTAAACAACACAGATTTTATTTCATTACATTGTTTGAGACAGTTAACAGATGAGAGATCATTTGAGTGATGTAACAATTAATATAGTGACTGGTGAGTGACTGAATGATTGATCAAATGATTGATTTTGCAATGAATATCAGTATCATGCATGGAAAAGTGACTGAATAATAACTAATAAACAGATATACTGAATAAATTCAAGGAAACGTGGTGATGTGTTTGAAAAAACGTCAAAAGAAAATAAAGAAACAAACAGTATAAAACAACAAAAGCATGTTATATCTAAATGTTGCCCCATTTCAAATGTAAAAAAAACAAAACAGAAAATAACAACATCATTAAAAACAACAACAAAAAACGAAGTTTTTTGTTTTCTTCCTCGGAAAAAGTGGGGGGTATTTTCATGGCAACAGTCAACCATAATTTCCTCTTCAGTATCAACAATAAATCATCATCAGGGCGACACTGACAGCATGTGACTTTCCAAATATGGAGCGTGATACGTGATGCCTTTTGCACGTGTTTCTAGATACAAGTTTCAAGCGTCGGCGCGACGATGTAGCGAGGCATCAAAAAATGATGCGCGGCCGTCGCTGACGCCCTGTGGGCGACGGGCCTAACTGAGCATTCTGCAAGGAAGTCATCAAGACCATCGAAATGTGTATATTATTGCATGATTTGGATAACAACACTGAACTCTGGATCTTTCACGGTGTGGGAGGTCCAGAGTATATCAGAGCGACCAGCGTTGAATGCTGTGGTAAGGTGCTGATCGCTTTTCTTCATTATTGTTTCTTATCCCAGGAGTCCCTGACTTTGTGGAACGTTTGCACGCAGCAGCAAAAGTGATGCAGGAGCGCACACTGCGTGGTTACCAGCCCAACATCCAGGTGTCATCACAGAGCCCGGAGCATGAGAAGCAAACCCAGGAAGTGCCCAACATGCAGCAGTACTGCTAAAACGTCACCTCCAGGTCCTTAAGAACTCTGAAATGAGCATGATGCTCTTCAGCTGATTTTGTGGGCACAGATTTCTTATGAATGGACTTGGGTCAGTTTGAATATTATGTTCTTTGAACAGCTGGAAAGTATTAATGATGTACAGAAAGCTGATGATTAAAAAGATGATTAGAGATGTGGTATTACTGAAATGTTAACATTGCTCAGTCTGGGAATGCAGTGAACGGGACATAGTTTGAACATTGTTTAAACCTCGCTAGACTGTAGTCATGATTGTAGTTACCATAGGACCAGTAAAAAAAAAAAAAGAAAAAAAAAGAAAGAAATGATTTTGATCAGCCATGAGAGTTGATATTCATCTTGGGGAGAAAAGACTTATGGATATCTTTTTTTCTTTTTGCTGAACTGTTCACCCATGAAGAATATTTAGTTAGCCATCAGCAAATCTGACCACCCATTGACCGCCATTTGCAACATGATTTGAGTTGAAAGCTTTCCTTTAATAGTGTTGTATTTCTCTAGCTGGCGTCTTATCCAGATTTACTGCCCCTGAGATAACAAGCCATTTTTCAAAGATTTTTCTACAAGTTGATCTTCGTGGGTTTCTGTGAAATCCAACTCGGTTTGTCTCTGTGCTGTTTGTCTATTTCTGTCCTTTAAGTTCAGGGCTCATGATTTTTAAAACAGTTTTAAATCACTGGGCCCCCCTAGCCCCCTCCGCAGCACCCCCCCACTCCCCCACCCCCCCTGCGCACTCCCCCCAAAAAGAACCCCCAAAACACAACAACAAAAAACAAAAACAAAACTAGTGCTCAAGTTGAGTGTATTTTTTATGTTGTCTCTGTGTGTGTGTGTTTTCTTTTATTACACGGTTCCTGGTTTTATTTAATGTACTTTGATACTCTTTGATGGAATTGTACCATAATTTAGAACTAAACAACAACAACAACAAAAAAGGCTTTATTTATTTATTAATTTTTATAAATGAGGGGTCTTGAAAGATGTTGATTGCTCTTTAGTCTTAAAAAGTATTCTTGTGTGTCTGTGTCTGTGTCTGTGTATGTGTGTGTTTTAATTGCACAGTTCTTTCTATGTGGTGATAGACTTCATTACTAAGTGAGTGAACCAAAGAAAAGCCTTTCATGTCCTGTTGGTGAATCGAAAGAATGGATTTTGCAGCAGGTGAACTACAGAATAGTAATTATTATTGAATGAAAGAAAGATTTTTGCATAGCAGGTCAAGTACACAATAATATTGGATTGAAGAATGGTTTTTGTGTAGTTGGTTAACTACAGAATTGAATACAATTAAAGAATGTCTGCTTCAATTAAAAAAAAAAAAAAATGGCAGGACTGTGAAGTGGGCCCCAAAACACAAAGCATAAACCACCACAGGTTTTCCTCAAAGAAGTAATTTGGTACATAATGTGGTCATCACATTTGTTGCAATCGAAATAAGAAATTAGACAGGACCATTTTATACCAGTGTGCATGTTCATATCTGAAGCATGCAGTTTATTGAAAAGACTGGGGCATTGGCTTCCAGAACCAGAAATGCTGTCTCAGTTGAAGGCAGCAAATGTGCCAGTGCAGTGTGCCTTATTTATTGCACATTCTTCACTTTTCCAGCCACTATTGTCAACATGTTTTCACAAAGAAGCGGAAAGTGCACCATGCTGGGTTCAGTTCCTGTTCAGATAAGCCAGTAACATCAGCATTAACACTGTTTAACCCGTTCTTTGTTCAGTGTGTTCTGGGTGATAGTAGTTGAACTTTACCTCATTCACATGTATTTTGTACATGCTGTAAAGACCTTGTTCAGTGGCTTGGTAAGGATGACATCTGGGACCACAGAAACAGACTCATTGAGAGGAGGAGCAGAGAGAAAGAAACAACAAAACAATTGACTCCTGTATCATAAGCTCACCACCGCTGATTTATGTTTGTTTATTTGTGATTTTTTTCAAAGCATGTATCTTGTGTGTGTCAGTGAGTTTCATATTCTTTGGTTGATTTTATGTTAACACTATTCATTGCCACCATTTTATTTGGGAAAGCAGTTCATTGAGAACAGTGTGGTATTTGCGCACAAAGGTTACATTCATACATGTATGAACTTATGGTCTTGAAAGTAACACTTGCATTTTGTTGTAAAGGTTGAAATCTGTCAAATGTTAATTTTCTTTCATCTGTGTATGTCTTGAGGGTTGACAAGTGTGGGTTTTCAGCACCAGCAAAACGTCCATTGTGTTTTCTGGGTTGGCAGGCATTAGCATGCAGTTCCAGCAAAGTGTCCATTTCTGTGTTTGCCTGTCTTGTGTTTCTGTTCATGTTTGAGTTTTGAATGTACATTCCTTGTCCTGTATTGTGTGCTTTTATGGTAAGGTGTGTGGTTAAATGATTGACACCAGTAGCTGTAGCAGTGGTGTTTGGAATGGTATGTATGTATTGAAAGTACAGTGGAAGCTCTGGTCAGTCATGTTATCAGTCACCATTGATCATGCTTGTGGTTCTCTTTGCATTTGTTCTTTGGTTGGATTGACTTGAATACTAGTATGATGATACAGGGCACTTTCTATACCTGACTCCCCCCATAGGATCAGTTGAGATTAGACAGTTTGTTTCTCTCCTCTCTCTCTCTTATAATTCTTTTTTTTTTAATACTGGTTTTTGTACCTGTGCAAGTGGAGTCATTTCCTGTTTGATGGGGTGATGGGGATATGTAAGGAGAGAAAGGAAATCAAGCTTGTGCCATGCTGTCTCCACTGTCACCACTATTGTTTTATATGTATTTCTTACTAACATCTTTGATTGAAGCATTATTTCAGTTTTACTAAGTTTACAATTAGTGATATTTCAGCTTCACTAACATATGTAATCAAAGTGAATGTAACGATTTTTTTGATGTAAACTCTTTCCTCCAGATAATTCCATTGTTCATGAAAGCTCAGCCCTTTCCTGAAAGAAGAGCCCAGCATAGTCTGTGATGCCAAGGATGTAATGATTCCTTGAAAGCTGACGAGTCTTAAGCGGCATACAAAGGTAAGACCAGCACTGCTGTTAGGGAGGACAGAATTTCCCTGGAGAAACTAAGCTGGTTCTGTTCTTAGCCAGCAGCCAGATTCACCGCTAGAAAAATACTATTTTATAGCCAAGATGGCAGGGCTTTTTTTCCCAGCTTAAACCAAGATTCTTGTTATAAGAAGTTTAAAGTCACCCCTTCCCATTTACAGTGTGCACACTAATACACACAACACATTTTACCCTTTTGTCTGCTTTGATCAGGATCAACCAGTGAAAGATTAAAAAAGTTTATGTCTTCTTCTCCTGTGGTCAAATGATTTTTGTTTTTGTTTTTTATACATGTTTTGAGTCAGAAAATTGCTGTGACGGAAAAAAGCCATTATTTTTGTTACTCTGCTTGTGTTGAAGCATCAATTAAAGAAAAGACCAAAAAAAAAAAAAAAAAAAAAAAAAATTGGTTTATGTGCTTATTACTTGTGTGTGCATGGTGGCATGTAATTTGGGGGATATTGTAGCTGAAACCAAATATGTGTGTGATGTCATTGATTTCCTCAGGGAGAGTTTTCTGAATTTCTTGGTCCATTCACTCTGGCTGTAAATTTTTAGTCATGGCTGCATGCACAGGATAGGAAAAATGCACCTGGTAATCGTACACACACCAAGAATGAAAACACGTCTCCCAGTGTTACAGGCCAGAGCCACGCCGAGCCTCTAGAAGTGGGCCACTACAGGGCTGCTTTTGGGTTCCACATGTAACCAACCCACGCAGTAACTTCCCCCTTCTGTCACAGCTGTTCCAGTGTGCAGTTGTCAACACGGAGCAGTGTATGTGCTATGATGTGATGGGCCAGGGCCGAGATAGATGTAAACTGTAGTTAAGATGTGAAAGTGAATGCTTGACACAAAAGTCAGTGGACAGTGCAGACAGGTGAGTAGGTTATGACATGCCACTTACGTTGGAACATAGAAACAACACAGTACTGTTCTGTTGTAGGAAGTGAAGTGTTCATGAACACACCATGCCCTTTCATTTGGCAGTCATTGCTCACCACAACACTTGATCAGTTTTCAAAGATTTATTAGCATGTTGCTCTTAACATTTGAACACAGATATACGCTTATACGCTGAATATTCATAACAAGCAGTTTTTAAAAAGGTGTCATTCACGATTGCAGTGGACGGTCTCATTTCAGACAAGAGTTGTGTTTGAAAAGCAGTGTGATCATTCCAGAAACAGCGGAACCAAAATTCATCAACATGTTATTTGTCTCAACAAATACAATCAAAACTGTCCAAAGACATGTTGAATACCGTAAAAATCAGAAATAAAGCCCATAACATAGTTTCTAGAATATGGAATGAAAACAGTTTTCTCGGGTGGATGGATTTCGTTCAAGAAAATCTTAAAAAATCTTTTTACATAATTACTGATAAATGAATGTTTTTAGAATTTTATAATAAAAAAGCAATGCTGCTGGAGAAAACTGATGTTAAAAAACAGAAGTATGAATGTGATGTAGCATGTGAGTAAACCACGCCGAGCCTCTAGAAGTGGGCCACTACAGGGCTGCTTTTGGGTTCCACATGTAACCAACCCACGCAGTAACTTCCCCCTTCTGTCACAGCTGTTCCAGTGTGCAGTTGTCAACACGGAGCAGTGTATGTGCTATGATGTGATGGGCCAGGGCCGAGATAGATGTAAACTGTAGTTAAGATGTGAAAGTGAATGCTTGACACAAAAGTCAGTGGACAGTGCAGACAGGTGAGTAGGTTATGACATGCCACTTACGTTGGAACATAGAAACAACACAGTACTGTTCTGTTGTAGGAAGTGAAGTGTTCATAAACACACCATGCCCTTTCATTTGGCAGTCATTGCTCACCACAACACTTGATCAGTTTTCAAAGATTTATTAGCATGTTGCTCTTAACATTTGAACACAGATATACGCTTATACGCTGAATATTCATAACAAGCAGTTTTTAAAAAGGTGTCATTCACAATTGCAGTGGACGGTCTCATTTCAGACAAGAGTTGTGTTTGAAAAGCAGTGTGATCATTCCAGAAACAGCGGAACCAAAATTCATCAACATGTTATTTGTCTCAACAAATACAATCAAAACTGTCCAAAGATCGTAATGTTGAATACCGTAAAAATCAGAAATAAAGCCCATAACACAGTTTCTAGAATATGGAATGAAAACAGTTTTCTCAGGTGGATGGATTTCGTTCAAGAAAATCTTAAAAAATCTTTTTACATAATTACTGATAAATGAATGTTTTCAGAATTTTATAATCAAAAAGCAATGCTGCTGGAGAAAACTGATGTTAAAAAACAGAAGTATGAATGTGATGTAGCATGTGGGTAAACCACACAAATATTTCAGTATTTTTCACTCAAAAAATGCAACGATCCCAATAACAAGGTAACTGGTGTTAAATGGTATGTGACCCCAGACATAAAGTAAGAAGAGTGCCTGGTATGGAATGTTGTTTAAATATACATATGCATACACACAGGCACACATGCTCACACATGCACATTGACATACACATAAAAATTACTTTTAATGGTTAGGACACATACACACATAGCTGGGAAATATAAAATTCCCTTGTTCAAGATTTTACTGCATACATTGGAAGTGTTTGGCAATGGCCGGAAAGGACTGTCAAAGTGTTTGTGCTGACTGGTTAGCTGCCTGTCTGCCTCTCTTACCTCTGCAATGAGCAGCCACCAGTGTGACTATCACAAGATACACACATGCCCACCCACATCAACACTTTAATACAAAGTACCAACACCAAAGCCAACTGACTTAGTAGTACCTTTGAAGTTTGTTTGGATCTTGCATTCCCTTTCAGATTTCATTGGAAAGATCTGCCCCCAGATACTGTGTCTTTGGGAGTGCTATGTCTTGCAAATTGCAGTTATGTGGGTTTTTTCTCACAGACACATCACGAAACGCACACACACACACAAATATACAGACACACATGCACACAAATAACAAACACAAACACACACACACAGGTGTGGAGAAAAAAAAGTGATCACATTACAACCACTGAGCTACATCTAAAAAGCAACTTGAATGAGCACAGTATGCAATAATTCAGGTACACCAATGAGGTAAAGCACCCTCTGTCAGCACACATCAAGTGCATCCTCAAACGACAGCTTCCACACAACTCACACTCTTCACATTTGAACTCCGTTAACATTCTGCCAGCGTAGCATTAAAACAATAAAACAAATCTGGTTGTTGAAAAAGAAAAAAAAAGTGAGGGATGAGGGAGTATCTGTGTCTGCTGTGAGTGATTTCTTGTTCAGTGGTATGATTATTGACCACACTCAAAGCACAAAGCAGTATTCTGTATCAAAATTCATCCGGTCAGAATACAACGACGGCATACAATTTTCATTGTGATGGCAATGCCCTGTGTTGCTTTCTCTCACTGTTTATGATTGATTTCTTGACCACCTGGCAGGTAGTTTTGTCAGATTACTGCCACACCGTTTCTTGCTGTGGATCAAACTAAATGGTTTTTCTATTGCTCTGACATTCTGAACACTTTTTAAACAGTATGTGTGTGTGTGTGTGTGTGTGATTGATACATCAAATCAGCAGTGAATGGATATAAATATGGGTTAAATTGCATACCTGGCACATGATAACATTGACTTAAAAGAGTAGTAATACTGAACTGACACTGAGCGGATCCTTGCTGAATCACCAGTGCTGATTGACATTATTCATACAATGCAAATGTGTTTTATCTGTAAGAGCAGTCATGTCTGTTGGTCTGATTTAAACCTTGCACAAGTCAGTCCAGCAAAGCAAAGTGCCCAAAGAAGTTCACAGTGATTTAGCTGAAAGAAAATGGGAACGAGAAATTAAATTTTAAATCTATTTTAAGATGTGAGAAGGAAGGAGGCATTATTAACTCATACCTTTCATTTGCTTAATAATCACTCTGTTGAGGAGAGACCTTAATTCACAACATGCATTTAATTAATGATTTACAGGAAAGAAGACCAGTTAAATGATTTGAGTCACTGTTTCATAGGATACATAAAAACGGATGCAGCAACAAGATTGTTATGACATTACTCTGTACTACCAATTAGAGCAATAAAGCAGAACTACAAAGCATACAATAGTTGTCTACAAGTGTGACCAGATCTATGCAGCAATCAATGATTGAAGAGCATATGAAACACTGGTGTACAAAAAAGCATCAGCATAATACCACTGTATGTAAACACACAAAATAGCTGTTTCAACCCCTATACAGCAACCACAAAACCTGAACACTGTTGCTGTCAATGCAAATTTCTACACAGTCAAATCCATTGGTGATCAAATATAATTTTCTTCATTTTATTAGTATTTAGAAAATTCTCTAGTAACCTTCTAAACATTCCTTAATTAAACCAATATTTTCAAAAAGGCAGACCCATGATTTTGCCACTGTTCCAACATATACCAGTTTCAGTTCCTCAAGGAAGCATCAGTACACCACATCTGCTAGGCAGACGCCTGACCAGCAGCACAACCAATGCACTGGTCATGTCTTGAGAGCATGCACATATATTTGTGTACCTATCAGAACGGATTTCTTTTACAGAATGTTGCCAGAGGACAGCACTTTATGTTGTTATGGGTTTTTTTTCAGTGCGCCAAGTGTGTGTTGCACATGACACCACAGTTAATCATCCGGGCCAAATGACTAGATGCTCAGTTTGATTTTCTAGTCAAACTTGGGTAAAAGGGCCGGACCAGGATTCAAACCAAAACCTCATGGGCACTGTATTGGCAGATAAGCGTCTTTACACACACACACAAGACAATAATGATGATAAATAAGCAAATAAATGTAAAACATGCAGACACACATTCACACACACACACACATGCATAACAGATATGCAACAAACATGCAGCTTCACAGATATGAAAGCACAATCAAATACACATAAATATACATGAGCACTAACACACACACACACACATTACCCTGCACCCCCCCCCACCCCTTCCTCCACACACTCATTTCTAGGCTACATATCGCAGCTTCCACGGCACACCCACCCACAGGCACACACACACACTTACTTGTACAAGCACACACACATACGCCCATATTCCCCACCCCCAACCCCACACACATCAAGATTTTGCGCCTTATATATTATTGTTATTCGTAGTAGTAATTTTACGCATTTATCTATTATTTTTTTAATTTATTTATTTTATTTATTTATTTATTTTATTAAAAAATATATTTTATTTTATTTTATTTTATTATCATTTTTTTCCCTTAAGGCCTGACTAAGCATGCTGGGTTACGCTGCTGGTTAGGCATCTGCTTGGCAGATGTGGTGTAGCGTATATGGTTTTGACTGAACACAGTGACGCCTCCTTGAGCTACTGATACTGATACCATTCAGCAGCTTTCCTCCCAAAGTGCACCAGTTTGTAGCTTGACACAAAAGCCCTGCATCATGAACTGCATTCAGGTTGAAACATTATGCACAGCAGTGATGAGTAAAATTATGTATCAGCACAGACCATATCTTCACACGATGAGTATATTCATGTACAAGCAACCATATGCTTCGCCATCTGTGGATACATAATCTGGTTAATATCTATTTTTGAACACCGTTATAACACTTCATTTAATCTAGTAATAAGAAAAACATGAAAGAGACCCACAATATACACACACAGAATGTAAATGTAAACAAAATGAAATGGATTTCTTCTATAATGGATTTCTTAACACATAAACCCTCTGTTTTCATAAAAATGGAATGTCTGCAATCTTACAAAAACGTTTGAAAAATGTGTTGGCAAATTGAGCCATGAATACATTTTCAAAGACACACAAACACACACAAAAAGAAAAAAACAACAACAAAAAACAAAACAACCAACATGTACATATATTCAAATAAGGTAAAGAAACAGGACACAAGTTTACCCATCTTTAAATTCTAAGCAAGTATAAGCCAAACTAACATTGTGTGTTTGCGTGTGTGTTTAAAGTGTGAAATGTTTCAAATGTAAACTGTTTAGCAGGTTTAAGAACCTAGGATGTCACCTAAACTAACCCCCCCCCCCTGCCCCCAGCTCATTTGCTCAGGTATGATCCACATGCTTGAAATTAAGGACAACACCTTCATGAGCATGTATTAATAAATTTCGATCTTAATCTGTAAGCATAGTTTACGATAAATTCTGATCTGCTGCTATTAATGTTTTTTCTGCTCAAAGCCAATCATCTTTTAAATTGCTGGCAATACAGATAATCACACACATATCTTATACATTTCCTCCAACTTAAGTTGCCACTACATTTTTTGTCAGACATTGTTCCCTTATCAAACCAACCTTGAAGTTCAAGGTCAGTCTATATTTCCTCATTTCAGGCATCATTTTTCATGAAGTGATGGAAAAACAGATGAAGCCGAGGTCAACAGTACATTGATGAAAAAAAGAAAAGGAAAAAAAAAGAGGATGAAAAATGAAAGACAGCTCACAGCAATGATGATAGCTATGCAAGCACTTAAGTGTGAAAGAGAACAAATTCAAAAGAAACCTGCAAAAACTAAACAAAATAATGATAAAAATGAAAAGAAAAGAAAAAAAAAGATGAACACACACAAAAGAAAAAAAACAACAAAACAATGAGCATTTTCATGCTGAAATATGAAGCTTATTGAATGTTCACTTTCATGATGGTGGATTACCTGAAAGAAGAGAGAGAGAGAGAGAGAGAGAGAGAGAGAGGTGGATGAAGACAGGATTCATCTTAAAATGTTGCACACTCCAATTTCACCTCTGCACTCTCTTGATGCTAAGAAACCAGTGAACATATCTGGCTAGTGATCTCCCTCTTCTGTTCTTGCAGATGTAGGACTTCATGACTCAAGTATTTGCAGCGATTAATATTTGACTGATGATACCGCACAAGTACCACATGCATGTTATATGTGCAAGAGGCTTTCAAGAAATATTCTGAGATTGAGAAACATACATAAGGCATGTAGTATTCTATGGATACACATTCTAGAAATCAGCTCAAAATAGGAAACAATGGGTTACTTCAGAGACAGTGGACAAGTGGACTCTGTGTACACACAGCCATGGCTGTGCTGAACATATTCCGGTTTCCTCAACAGGCCGACTATGCTAAAGAGTAGACCTGGATGCCACCTGACCTGAAGTGTTTCCCTAAAGACTGAGTCAAATGATCTGTTACATCCCCAATCAATGGGGACATGGAATGGGAGAGACAGAAAGTGAGAGAGACATCTGATTAAAAAAACAGGAGGTGCTGGGTCAGACTTATCAAACTCATGTCAAGTAAAAACTGGACAAATCAGTGTGTGAAGAGACCTGGCCAGCTTGCAAAGTCCAGCTCGACTTTTATCATATCTATTATGTACTCAGCAGGCGAACTGGTTCGATAACAAGTAAAAAGTCCATTTCCCCATAACAAAAAACAATGACTTCAAATGCAACAGGTGACAGGTATACTATTTTACTCAGCATTGCACAACATCCTAAATATTGGATAACTACACTGTAAAACACCCTAAAACTACTGATGTTCATAACAGCATTAACATAGTTTTTACTGTACCGTATAAACATCTTAAATACAGCAGTACCCACTGTGCTTTTTAACATCCAAAATATATGGATTACTGCTCTGTGTTTGTATAACATCCAAAATATGGTTTTACTGAAGTGTATAACATCCTTAATATAGCACTGTACAACAGTCAAAGTATGGTTTTACTGTTGGGTATAACATCCTAGACATAGTTTAACAATAATATCCTGAATATAGTTTCACAATAACATCCTAAAAATAGTTTTACTGCAGTGTATAACATCCAAAGTATGGTTTTATCATAGTGCATGAGATCTAAATATACATTTACTGCAGTGTATAACATCCAATATATATATATATACATAACATTGTGCAGACACACACAGACACGCACATTTTTCAATGCTATGTTGTCATGCTACAGATTCACCAAGTTGTGGAGTATTATGCCCATGTCAGCAGCAGTATAAAAACGCTACATCCAACAATGTTGCAGAGGTTAATAAAAGAAATTGCACAAACAGTTTTCAATGTTTTCCAACACCTGGGAGCTTAAGAGAAAAAAAAAAAATGAAAGAAAACACAAGTAAGTGACAGTTCTGTTTTATGACTTTGTTTTTTCAAGAGTATGACAACACTAAGCCTTCTGGGTGAAGGGAGATGTGGAAATACGGATGTGAACAGAGCGGATGTGAATGGTGCGTACAATCTCCACAAGTCTGGAGAGAGGCAAGGCATAGTAAAAGCCCACAGAGAGAGATTGGAGACCAGTCCCCAACTGGGATGCACTGAATGCCCCACCCACCCCCAACATACATGCACACAAGGTACTTCACCTCCCTGGCCTGGTCTGTGAAATGTGGGTACAAACTTCCACACCCACATTCACAAAGACTGCACTGACCCTCTGGGTGTGGGAGAGCGATGGGTGGAAAGGAAGAGAAGAGGAAAGACGTGATGTGATGACACCCTGACTGATTCACTGTGGGATCCGCTCTCTCTGCTCACAAACACATCCACTGTCATGACATGGTGCTGGCAAGATGGGTGCTGAGTGAGCGGTGGTTTAAAACTGCCAAAGAAGAAAAAAAACAAAAAAAAAACGGCTGAAGCCAAGAGAATACAACACAGGTTCATGCTTGGCATGACCAGATATAAGGGGATGAGGCAGAGAGGTGTGTGTGAGAAGCAGGCGGCAGCCAGTCAAGACAGACTGCTGCTGGACGCAACATGCTGACAGACGGCCAACACAGGCCAGTGGAAGCTCTCCAGAAGACCACCCATTTCATTATCTCTGAGCATAAATGGCATATGAGAAGAAGACAGACGGCCGTAATGCTGACAACCTGATACGTAGCATACTGGTCATGTTCTGTAGTCTTTTGTCTGAGCACCAATTAATGTGTGCTGTCCTCTACAGTACATGCTGCATTGTGAGAGATGAAGCAACGGGACAAAGGTACCCCATCCTCACACGGAGAAAAGGACCACCAGAAAAGTACCACAGAGTATAAGAGCCAGGGAAAAAAAAAACTGCTGGAACCACTTTGATGAACACCAGAAAGAGTAGGCAGAGGACTGCTGGCTCCAGGAAGACACAAAGGGTATGGCTGACATTACTTCTCCTCACACAGCAAATTCTGAACGTGGAAAGGATTTCACATCAGAGGCTAAAACAAAGACTCCTGTGAAACAGAGAGAGAGGAAGAAGAAAGAGAAAATAAGAGATAAACAGAGACTGACTGCAGGAGGGAAAAACAGAGGAATAGGCGGATTGAAAAGGAGGGAAGGAAGGAGAAATAGGCTGGTTGAAAAAGAAGGAAGGAGGAAGGGACTGGCTGAAAAGGAAGGAAGGAGGAAGGGACTGGTTGAAAAGGAAGGAAGGAGGAAGGGACTGGTTGAAAAGGAAGGAAGGAGGAAGGGACTGGTTGAAAAGGAAGGAAGGAGGAAGGGACTGGTTGAAAAGGAAGGAAGGAGGAAGGGACTGGTTGAAAAGGAAGGAAGGAGGAAGGAACTGGTTGAAAAGGAAGGAAGGAGGAAGGGACTGGCTGAAAAGGAAGGAAGGATGAATCCCCAGAGCACCATGACAGAAAAGTGAGGTGTGACATGGGGACACACAGTGAGGTGTGACATGGGGACAGTGAGGTGTGACACGGGGACACACAGTGAGGTGTGACATGGGGACAGTGAGGTGTGACATGGGGACACACAGTGAGGTGTGACATGGGGACAGTGAGGTGTGACATGGGGACACACAGTGAGGTGTGACATGGGGACAGTGAGGTGTGACATGGGGACACACAGTGAGGTGTGACACGGGGACAGTGAGGTGTGACACGGGGACACAGTGAGGTGTGACATGGGGACACACAGTGAGGTGTGACACGGGGACACACAGTGAGATGTGACATGGGGACAGTGAGGTGTGACATGGGAACACACAGTGAGGTGTGACATGGGGACAGTGAGGTGTGACATGGGGACAGTGAGGTGTGACACAGGGACAGTGAGGTGTGACATGGGGACACACAGTGAGGTGTGACATGGGGACACACAATGAGGTGTGACATGGGGACACACAGTGAGGTGTGACATGGGGACAGTGAGGTGTGACATGGGGACACACAGTGAGGTGTGACACGGGGACACACAGTGAGGTGTGACACAGGGACACACAGTGAGGTGTGACATGGGGACACACAGTGAGGTGTGACATGGGGACACACAGTGAGGTGTGACACGGGGACACACAGTGAGGTGTGACATGGGGACACACAGTGAGGTGTGACATGGGGACACACAGTGAGGTGTGACATGGGGACACACAGTGAGGTGTGACACGGGGGACACACAGTGAGGTGTGACATGGGGACAGTGAGGTGTGACACGGGGACACACAGTGAGGTGTGACATGGGGACACACAGTGAGGTGTGACACGGGGACACACAGTGAGGTGTGACATGGGGACACAGTGAGGTGTGACACGGGGACACACAGTGAGGTGTGACACGGGGACACACAGTGAGGTGTGACACGGGGACACACAGGCTGACAGCAGTGAGGAGGCTGGGGGAGGGGGGGGGGAGGGGAGAGAAACTGGTATCAGCTTTCTCTTCATTCAGACCCAGCTGCCCAGACTCTGAACACACATGATGGTTAACCTCTCACATGTCATCATCACCAACACACAACAGGCAAACAAAATGACTCTTATCAACTGACCGGCTGTGAAACTGCACAGAACCATGTGAAACACACCAACTTCAGAAACGTAATTATGTACATGTGTACCATGAAAAAATAACTAAATAAACAGTCCATGAAACCACACCACTGACTGAAGGACTGCACACACACCTCTTTTCATCCATGATCAGAATCAGGGGTTCCTTCTGTTTCCACCCCCCCCCCCCCCCACCCCTCACCCTGTTTGGACCAGTAGGGGTGATGTTACATAACATCTTCAGGTAGCCATGGATAATGCTGAGTGTCTGGGAAGGGCAGCAGAGGGAGAAGCTCCAGACAGGAGACAGAGAGACAGAGACAGGGAAAAGGAGGTGGATGGCAGGGAGGAGGGTGGAGAGATACAGATCATGAGAGAGAGATCAAGAAAGGAAGAATGAGCAATGATATATGTAGTGTCATATATACAGATGCGAGCGTCAGTTTGCATCAGTACACATCAAATTGTGTTTGCAGGTACTTTATTTACAGAGTTTGGAAAAAGGGGAGATAATTACAGAGCCAGATGCAAAAAAAAAACATCAGAGATAAATGGACAGTGAAAGAGGGGAAGAAAGATGATGCATTAAGTGGTGATATTGAGAGACAGAGAGAGAGAGAGACAGAGAGACAGAGACAGAGACAGAGAGACAGAGAGAAAGAGACAGAGAGAGACAGAGAGAGAGAGAAAGAGAAAGAGAGAGAGAGAGAGAGGACGTCACAAAACCTGGTCTTTTCACCACATGATCAACCAGTCATGCACACAGTTGCACATAACAGGTGAACTGTGATGCCTGAGACTTGGCCGATGTCTTTCAGGGCCATCATCACGACCGACCAGGGAGACAGGTGAAGCGAACGTCATCAAACTCTGTGTGCGGGGAGATGCCTTGACCACACACCATCAGCAGTCCACTGTGAACCCTGCACACACACACACACACACACACACACACACACACACACACAAACCACACACACACTCACACACACACACTCACACACACACACACACACACACACACACACACACACACAAACCACACACACACTCACACACACACACACACACACACACACACAAACCACACACACACTCACACACACACACTCACACACACACACACTCACACACACACACACACACAAACCACACACACACTCACACACACACATACACACACACACATACACAAACCACACACACACACACACACACACACACCAAACACACACACAAACACACACACACACAGACACACTACACACACACACATGCACACACCACACACACACCACAAACACACACACACACACACACACACACACACACACACACACACACACACACACCAAACACACACACAAACACACACACACACAGACACACTACACACACACACATGCACACACCACACACACACCACAAACACACACACACACACAGACACAGAGTTTCAGTTTCAGTGTCAGTTTCAGTTTCAAGGTGTCAAAACGTGCAGACTGATCCATAAACACATACACTACACCACATCTGCTGAAAAAACAAAAAAGAGCAGTTTCCTGACCTACCCTTAAACCCAATGGTATCTTTTATGGACAGACATTCTTTCTGAAGACAATTTCATGGAAGTTGTGTTGGATTAGTTTCTTTTTTTTAATTGGCTGAAATTTCAGAATCTTTGGTAGACAGTTCTGTTTGCATTTCTTTAATTTGTGTTAGATTTATGTTTCTATTACTGTTCCTGATGTGGTTTTGTTACCTTTTTATATATATATATTTTTACTGACCTATCACACCGGTTCATGGCATAACTGTATACCACTCATCCCAAATTCTCTGTACACAGCCACAGGGGTGTCTGCTGCTGCTGCCCCAGTGCCAGCAGTCCAAAGAGAAGTGTCACCATGGCATTAGCCACACGCCAGACAGCACTGCTGCTGAGTCACTTCAAAGGTATTCAGGAGTGCATGCTCTTTATTTATTCATTTATTTCATCAATCAATCAATTGATTGATTAATCAATCAATCAATTAACTGATTAATCAATCAATCGATTGATTAATTAATCAATTGATTGATTAATCAATTATTTATCAATCAATCAATCACTCAATCAATCGATTAATTAATTAATCAATCGATTGATTGATTAATCAATTATTTATCTATTATCTATTGCTGCAACCTCGTCATCTACAGCAGTATTATTACTCCCACACTGCTCATTCCAAGTTCCCCATATTTAGCCACACAGGAGTTCATCGGTCACAGTTACACCATCAGCAGTAAAACAGAGGGAAATATTAATACTTAGGTTGCTAGGAGGCCACAAACCAGAGGAGACCCTGCACTGCTGCTCACTCTGGCGGTGGTCGGATACCACTTCCTAAGTCCCCTACCGAAAACAATGATCGCTTATTCATGGAGACAGACTGAGTGAACGTCCCCCCCCACCTCCTCCCCTCCCACCCCAAGAGAATGAGACAGCCACCATGCCTCCCTAACAACAACCCCCCCATGAATCAGCTGACACTGAAGGCCTTGACAGAAGTGCCTGATATGATTCGGCATAATTCCACATTTCCACTTCTCTGATAACACTTATAGTGAACAGACATTTGATGAAGAAAACACACTCACATCCACACACGTACTCGCACACACACACACATAGAAACACACAAACACACTGACTTGAACTCCAGATCAAGCGTGACACAGATCTCGTTGTCCATGTTCCACACAGACTTGCTTTTCTCCTGCTCCTTGGCCTTCTTCTTCTCCTCCTTCTTCCTGGCGATCATCTTGCGCCGAGCGATCTCCTGCTCCGTCCAGGTGGGCTGGTACTGGGGCCCCACGTACTGGTACTTGGGTGAACCTGACTGCACGTCAGACAGTTCCAACAGAAAAAGTCAGGGGTCATCTGTGCCACGGGGCCAGCAATCATGTCAGGTGAAAGAAAAGAACAAAACAGAAATATGACAACAAGCAACAGAGCATTATACACAGCCAGTATGCTAACATAACTGCCTGCAGTGATGCACACACACACACACACACAAACGCACACACACAAACACACACACAAACGCACACACACAAACACACACACACACTGTGTGCACACATTTTTATGGGGATGGGGTAGACAGAGACAGCTGCCACATCTTCCTTTGATGACAGGTTCAAGAGCCAGGCGGTCAGAGTGTTGGACTGTCAACTGAGGGTCCAAGGTCCAGTACCAGTGTCAGCATCTGGCAGGTTATGGGTGGAGATTTTTCTGATCTCCCACGCTGACGTATGTGCCAATACCTTATTGCCTTAATCTCCTTCGTGTGCATTTATTTGCAGAAGATCAAATACACATGTAAATGATCCTGTAATGTATATCAGTGTTCAGCAGCTATGAACATGAACATTCCCAGCATGCACACCTCTGAAAATGGAGAATAGTAGACTACATTGCAGGGTGTTAAAGCAGTCATACACATAAAATCCTACTCATATACTATGTACAGGTAAACGTAGGAGTTGCAGCCCATGAACTGTGGAAGAAAGAATCTTTTTTTGCTTTTCAATGGCATTCTTCTCATAGAATATCATAGATTCCACCCTCTATACTTCCCGATCTCAGACACATTACTCTTCATTCTGTCATGTCAAGAAGCAATGGGAACAAGGCAAGTTCTCATCAGACTTGACCTTGTAGTCCTACTTGGTCACTGTAGTGATATTCAGATGCTCCTGTTCAGATTCACAACACACAGAACATTCGCTACACAGCCCCGTCAGAGAACTAAAAGCTGGCGATATTATCATCAGCTGCAGAACTAGAATGAATGAGTCTCTCCTCCACCCTGAAACATGTGCCTGCTGTTGCTGTGTGAATGGACACAGCTGTCCAGGGGACCAGTTCACACGCTGCGAACAACAACCCACACATCACTGACCTGTTCACCACCAGCTGCACTCTTCTCCTTGTGCTCCTTGTCCCCGCCTCCCTCTGTAATGTCTTCTATCTCCTCCACATCATCCTCTTCCTCTTCCTCCTCTGAATCGTCCAGGGCGTACATGCTGACCGACTTGGCCTGCAGACCCATGCTGGATGACTTGGTCTGGCTGGAGTCCAGCTCATCAATGATCTCCACAGAACGGTGACGCTGCATCTGCTGCTTCTTCATCATCTGAGGAAAGTCAGAATTACTTCTTCAGTCATGCTTTACGGAAGACGCACATTCTCTTGGGCTGAAGCGTGCTCTTTACTGTAGTGATGAGGTAACTTGAGAAATCGCCTGGCAAATAAACATACACTTCTTCTCTGTCTGCCCAGTTTAACTTCCCTTTCATCTGAAAATTCCTAGTCAGATCATTGCAATTATATCTGTGTCCCCTGGAACAATGTTGGCTGAGTGCTGAATGTAAGAGTAGTCTGCTGCTGCAAGTTGTCAACAAACTGGAGACATACCTCTTGTTTGGACATCTGGTATTTGATTTCAGAGAAGTCATGGTCGTTGTAATTCCAGGAGATGGGCATGCGAGGGCGAAAGCGAACTTCCTTACACCGGTGTACCTCCACGAAAGGAAAATCATACTGGAGACAAAGGAAAGAAAAGAGAGTTAACTACAACAAAGTAACTGTCAGAAACTGTAAAGAAGAAAAGCAGCACACACACACACACACACACACACACACACACACAAACACACACACACAAGCACACACACAACACATCATTACACACAATAAATGAATAAATAAATAAATAATGTGATCATATCTTATTTTACGAAACAAGAGAACACTTTCAGCTCCCTACTATACACTAGTATCACCTCTTCTTACCTGGTTTTTGGAATTTCCATGGCGACGGAGATAGCGGAGAAACTCTTTGCGTTCCACAGCCCTGACAATGACCAGGTCCATGTTGCCGTCGTTGAGGTGGGTCACCTTGCTAAGGCCTTGAGGGGCGATCTCCCCATTGCCAGGGATGCTGAAGACAGCGATGTTCATGAAGCTGCCCTTCAGGGTCTGCCAGGGGCTGTCCTGCTTCAGCTCTGTCACCTACACACACCACTTCAGCTCTGTCACCCACACACACCACTTCAGCTCTGTCGTCCACACACACCACTTCAGCTGTCACCCACACACACCACTTCAGCTGTCACCCACACACATCACCTCAGCTCTGTCACCCACACACACCACTTCAGCTCTGTCGTCCACACACACCACTTCAGCTGTCACCCACACACACCACCTTAGCTCTGTCGCCCACACACACCACTTCAGCTGTCACCCACACACACCACTTCAGCTGTCACCCCCACACACCACTTCAGCTGTCACCCACACACATCACCTCAGCTCTGTCGCCCACACACACCACTTCAGCTGTCATCCACACACACACCACCTAAGCTCTGTCGCCCACACACACCACTTCAGCTGTCACTCACACACACCACCTCAGCTCTGTCGCCCACACACACCACTTCAGCTGTCACCCACACACACCACCTCAGCTCTGTCACCCACACACACCACTTCAGCTGTCACCCACACACACCACTTCAGCTGTCACCCACACACACCACCTCAGCTCTGTCGTCCACACACACCACTTCAGCTGTTGCCCACACACACCACTTCAGCTGTCACCCACACACACCACTTCAGCTGTCACCCACACACACCACTTCAGGTCTGTCGTCCACACACACCACTTCAGCTGTCACCCACACACACCACTTCAGGTCTGTCGCCCACACACACCACTTCAGCTGTCACCCACACACACCACTTCAGCTGTCGTCCACACACACCACTTCAGCTGTCACCCACACACATCACTTCAGCTCTGTCACCCACACACACCACTTCAGCTGTCGCCCACACACACCACTTCAGCTGTCACCCACACACACCACCTCAGCTCTGTCGCCCACACACACCACTTCAGCTGTCACCCACACACACCACTTCAGCTCTGTCGCCCACACACACCACTTCAGCTCTGTCACCCACACACACCACTTCAGCTCTGTCGCCCACACACACCACTTCAGCTGTCACCCCCACACGCCACTTCAACTTCACCCACACACACCACTTCAGCTGTCACCCACACACACCATTTCAGCTGTCACCCCCACACGCCACTTCAGCTGTCACCCACACACGCCACTTCAGCTGTCACCCCCACACGCCACTTCAGCTGTCACCCACACACACCACTTCAGCTCTGTCGCCCACACACACCACTTCAGCTGTCACCCCCACACGCCACTTCAGCTTCACCCACACACACCACTTCAGCTGTCACCCACACACACCATTTCAGCTGTCACCCACACACACCACTTCAGCTGTCACCCACACACGCCACTTCAGCTGTCACCCCCACACGCCACTTCAGCTGTCACCCACACACGCCACTTCAGCTGTCACCCACACACACCACTTCAGCTCTGTCGCCCACACACACCACTTCAGCTGTCACCCCCACACGCCACTTCAGCTGTCACCCACACACACCACTTCAGCTGTCACCCACACACACCACTTCAGCTGTCACCCACACACACCACCTCAGCTCTGTCACCCACACACACCACTTCAGCTGTCACCCACACACACCACTTCAGCTGTCACCCACACACACCACCTCAGCTCTGTCACCCACACACACCACTTCAGCTGTCGTCCACACACACCACTTCAGCTGTCACCCACACACATCACCTCAGCTCTGTCACCCACACACACCACTTCAGCTCTGTCACCCACACACACCACTTCAGCTGTCACCCACACACACCACTTCAGCTGTCACCCACACACACCACCTCAGCTCTGTCACCCACACACACAACTTCAGCTGTCACCCACACACATCACCTCAGCTGTCACCCACACACGCCACTTCAGCTGTCACCCACACACACCACTTCAGCTGTCACCCACACACACCACCTCAGCTCTGTCACCCACACACGCCACTTCAGCTGTCACCCACACACACCACTTCAGCTGTCACCCACACACACCACTTCAGCTGTCACCTACACACACCACTTCAGCTGTCACCCCCACACACCACTTCAGCTGTCACCCCCATACACCACTTCAGCTGTCACCTACACACACCACTTCAGCTGTCACTCCCACACACCACTTCAGTTCAGCAGACAGAACTTCTGTTTTGTGTTTTTTTAGTGCTTAGTTAGTTCAGAGACAACCCCCTCATTGCTGCTCATTCCAAGTCCACAGGCAACGAACCTGGGCTCATACTGTCTCAGCACCAACAAACCACAGGGTACCAAAGATGGTAAGTCACCATGAGGCTGCATACCAGAGGAGACCCTGCTCTGCAGCTGAGTCACTTCGGTGGTGTTCAGCAGTGCTTGTTTTGATTCATCATACACAGGGCACCACATACTCAGCGCCTTACTGATGACAATAATCACTCAGTTGAGGAACCAGACTGAACAAGCTCCTCCCCCAGAGTGGGAACCACTGACACGTCTCTCTGACAACAGTACCACCCACGCAACTGGCACCAATCACTGCACACACACTTACAACAGGCTTGGAAGCAGAGGGAAAGCTGAGGTCAACATGACAGCAGGCCATGAAAATTCCAGTGCTTTACACTGTTATGGATGAGAATGAGGATGACTGTTATGGATGAGAATGAGGATGACAATGCTATGCTCAGTAGAGTGTGTTTAACCCCTAGGCTGCCTATATGACGAGATAACTCATCATGGAAAGCATGTACGCTTCGCTGCCACAATGACGGGATAAATCACCATCGAAATATTCTGACTTTTCCCTACTTTGCATTCAGTTCGTTGACAAAAATGCTGGTAGCTTTAGCTTGGGGAATCTTTCTAGATTCTATTCATAGCTAGAAACACCATCTGCGTCATAAGGCAGTCCTTTATTTGAACGTTTTGGTTGGGTTACTGGCCGCAGTCTTTGCCTGGCTCCTCTCCTCGCTCGCTCAACAAAATGTCAGACTGACTCCGTGCTCAAGACATGCGATTGTGGCGAACTAAATCAACCAAGATTACTTTCTTTAGCTGATGCTCAGAAAGAATTGAAGCATAAATTCGAAGGAGAAGACAGTGGTGAACATTTATAGGACGATTTGATAGAAAATAAAGGGAGCAATTAAGAGAGTGGCCAAGATACGACTATCAGTGAGTGATGCCGGCTGTTCAGCTCTAGCAGCCGACAGAAGTCACCGCATTTTTAGCAGGCCACGGTGTGGGCTATTTTCTTGGCATTCAGCCAACGCGGTCTGATGAGAACTGGATAAAGTGACTGTGTGAGAGGGGTGAAGACGAGGGGGGTGGAGACAGGGGGCGTGGCCTCACATCCACATTATCACTTGCAGAAGTCAATGCATTATGTATCTATTTCTTTTTCAGTTTTTTTTTATATTGTGGTTGTTCTAGTATGATTTTGTGTGTGCAGATATCCATTTGTCCAGAAAATATGATATTTTAGTGCAAATTACCTGACTAATGTTTGTAATGAACAAGTTGAAAATGTGACAAAAAACAAAACACTGATTTCAAAACAACAGCATGTCACTAAAAATATATAAAATGGGAAAACATCGTGTGTTTTGTATTCTTTATTCATTTCCCTTTCAGAAAATATATACTTTTATGGGTCTTTCTCCAATAACAAAGAGCACAGAATTTTTTGAAAATTTATACCCGTTTTTTGTGAAAAAACCCTGGCAAATAGATTTCACTTAAAGGTGCAAAGAAAGCTTCTGCACGTGACTTATTTGGTACATGTATGAGGGAGAGGTATCCATTCAGAGTGTTGTCTTGATCTGCCTGTTCAGAGACTAGCAGTCTGCCCTCCTCTCAGTCCCTCTCCTCAGCATGGACTGAATAACTGCAACAAGAAATCTAACTTTGTGTATTCTTCCACATTATTTCCCATTCTTCTGCCCTGACCTGCACCTTGTGCAATGAAGTGAATATCGCTGAACACATGTTGTACAACCTCATCCTCACTTCTGTGACACAGTATTTCAACTGCATCATCATCGGTCCTCCTTCCACAGTGCGTTTACTTCCTTACAGGTAGGGCAGCAATGAAGACTGGCAGAGTTACCAGTACTTTCTCCCCCTCCACTACACCTTGAGTGCTGGTCTGGACGCTAGTCATTCGGATGAGACGATAAACCCAGGTCCCTTGTGCAGCATGCACTTAGCGCATGTAAAAGAACCCATGGCAACAAAAGGGTTGCCCCTGGCAAAATTCTGCAGAAAAATCCACTTGGAAAGGAAAACACAAAACAAACTGCAGGCAGGAAAAAAAAAAAAAGAAAAAAAAAAAGGGTGGCGCTCACAGTGTAGCGATGCACTCTCCCTCAGAAGAGAAGCCAGAATTTCACATGGAGAAATCTGTTGTGACAAGAAAGAGTAATACAATACAATACAATACAATACAATACAATGCAATCTGTCACACTTGTCTGTTCTGGGCCCGTCTCTGAATGGTACCCCCAGGTGAACTTCAGGGTCTTGAGTTCGCTTTCGACTGTTCTGCTCCAGGTGTTTTTCACCTTCCTCTCTTGCACCTTCCTTACGGTGTCCAGTGAAGGGCTGTTCAACTGATATGACCTTGGGTCTCTTCACATGATGTGTCCACTCAATTTCCACAGTACCTTTGCAGGATGGTTTTTGAGAGGGTGTCATGTCTGGCAAAGTGTTTTAACAAGCCAGCTTTTGTTGTTTGACAGTTGGCAGAAGGGGTTCTTGGGGGCTCACATGTGTCTTGACCAAGCTCCCTACATAGTCAACTGCAGTGGTAGCCCTGTGTGTGTGTATCTATCTATCTATCTATATATAAACACACACACACACATATATATAAAAAAAAATTTTAATGAAAAAAAATTTTTTTTTACACACACACATATATATATATAATGTACTTACACCTATGTTTTGTGTGTGTTTGCTGTAATAAATCAATGTTTATGTAAAGAATAAAAATGCATTAAACAAATGAAGGATAAAACCCTGTAGTTCACTGACCGATGACAGAGCCTGTGGACTCGCAGCTGGAGATGGAGTTGTTGAGGTTGAGCTCCTGGACCACATCGGTGGTCACTTCCGGCCTGTCCCTAACTGCTGACTGTCCCAGGCACCGCTCACACCTGCCACCCCCAACGTGGCTTCCGTCAGTCTGTGTCAGCCTGACGCTGTAAGGAGGGATGGGAAGGTGGGGGGGGGGGGGGGGGGAGGCAAGGAGGGAGAGAGGAAAGAGAGAGGGAGAGACAGAGAGAGAGAGAGAGAGTGGGAGTGAGAAAGACAGGGAGAGAGAGAAAGGAGGGAGAGGAAATAGAGAGGGGCAAAGAGAAAGAGAGAGAGGGAGGGGAAGAGAGAGAGGGAGAGAATGTGGGAGTGAGAAAGACAGAGAGAAAGGAAGGAGAGAAAGAGAAAGGGGCAAAGAGAAAGAAAGAGTGAGAGAGAAAAGAAGGGAGAGAGAGTGTGTGCGTTCATTTGTGTGTTTATACACATGTGAAGGAGACTTTTTCTGAGACTGAGATGGTTTATTCATACAGGCCAAAAGTCACTTAAGGGGGGATATACAGTAATATGCTCAAGTTGCACATTCATGATGGTCTTCATTATGCTGTGTTGCCCTAAGGCCACATGCTGAAAGCCTGTGGAAGAAGCTGCAGATCAATGGGTTCTGAGAAAAACTCAATGTATGTGAAGGATTTGAAAATATAGATTTAACAGCGGGGAGGGGGGGGCTGGGTCTTGTGAAAATAAGCATGTAATCACCTACATGAAAGAGAGAGAGAGAAAGAGAGAAAGAGAGAGAGAGAGAGAGAGAGAGAGAGAGAGAGAGAGAGAGTGTTTGTGTGTAAGTATTTATTTGTGTGTTTGTACATGTTTGCGGCATGTGTGTGTGCATATGCATGTGTAAGTGTGTGAGAGTGTGATTCACGGCATGGGAATAAAAGCAAGAGAACAGCACACTCACCCTGTCCGACATGTTGTGTTGAATTCTTTGGCGATGACACCTGGTGTGGGGATGAACTCTATGTCACATTCGTAGGCTCTGCAAACAGGTTCCAAGGTCAAACACAATGTATGCACATATGTGTGTTCATGTGCATTTGTCTGTGCATATATGCATCATGTGTTGTGTGGTGGTCAGCGTGGATCAAACATGAAATATAAATTTGCAATATGTTAATGTGCTTTTTTAAGCACATATTTTTTTTTTTTTTAATTGTTCCATACATGCCTCAGTTTCGCTGGTGTTCTGATGTCTTGGTTGCGCTTGCTGTCACAATGAACCCTGTGGAATCTCCAGTGGTACCCCTGTTCACCTCATCCCCCATCATAATGGCCAATATTCTGCTGAGTTACCTGTCATACAGTTAAAACCCTTTCACCACCAGTGCCACATTTCAGCACCAGCCAGGTAGAGTGCCAGTGTTGTTGAACTGTGACCAGACTGGGTCTGTTATTCACAAACCTACTGCTCTTAATTTTCCCTGGTAGGATAGGCCACATTTTGTTCACATCACAGGGGGAATCCCCAGCTATTCTTGGACACCATCTTTTCTGTGCTTCTGGCACCAGGGAGTGTTCACTCAAAACTGACTGGCCACGGCTGCTCAGCCGAGCACAAAATCCGGCTCTTTAGTTGGCCGAGCAGCATCTAGCGTCTTGGGTCAAAATTTTTTTAATGCCAGACTTTCCCACCACACTCTGTACTGACCGGCACATTCGCCGCGGTATTTCTGGCCCCGCGCGCCAAACTGGGACACTGCCTTCTTTGTTTCACTCAGCCCCGCGGCCCCCGCCCCGCTTTTCCCACCTTTTCACAGCATCCACACATTTCCTGCAGCGATTACAGAAAGTTGAATTATTGCTATTCCTGGTTGTATTATTGGAGTGCAGTTTGATTTGATTTACACAATTTCATTATTTTATCAACATCATCGTTTCATTTTTTTTTTTTTTTACCTTAAAAATCTTCGTCTTTCTCGTGGAATGAAGGGCACGGCAGTGCCATAAGCCGACAGACACTCACCCCGCTCTCCATCCCCCTGCTGCTCACTCTCACCATGCCACAGTCATTTAAACGTTTGTTGTGCTGCCAAGAAAAATCGCACAACTCAAAAGGTAAGCTAATCTGCATGCAGGCATGCTATATGTTCTGTGTGTATTTACGATGTTATTGTGCTAAACGCCTGTTTTCTTTGAGAGGGATTTAAACTTAACGATTTTTGCGATCATGTTTCTGCTTATCCTTCTCTTCTCTTTCTTCATTTATGTTTCAACCGTTGCCGCAACAACCGCTATGTAAGAAAACATATTGTGTTTGGAGTCAATGGAAAGCTTATTTTGTGTTCTTTTTAGAAAACCACTTCTTTAGTCGTTATTTCCGATCCATCCGAGGAGATGATGCGCGAAAGAAACAAAGCAGATTTACCGCCGAACAAGCGTACAGCGAGTGCCGTTGGCGCGGCCTGTTTGTCAGCCGCGTTTATTTATATCCATGCCCTACTTCCTGGGTTCACGAACTTTCGCAGGGCCAACTAAAGTGCCAGCACTGAACACCCGTGTGGCGGAGAAAAGTGAACCTGTACACTAACACAAATGCCCTGTTCTGGTCAGCATCTGACTGATGAAAAGCCAGCAACAGTGTCTGAACCTCACCCCTCCATGAAACAAAGAAAAACAACAACAACTAAAAGCGAAAAAAATGAAGTCTGAGAATATGAACTCAACCCTACACTATTCAAACAGAATATTTCATTTTCAATGTGTGATACTTGTGATGACATCTGAATGCTATACCACTGTTGGTTGAGTAGTTGAAAAAGATGACATGTAGTTTTTAGTTTCCTCATTTTTTTTTTTATCTTGAACATTGTGTCTTAAAGCAAAGACATGTGCTGCTGTAAAGGTGTGCATATGTGAGTTAAAGTGTGTGCTCTTGCTCATACATGGGCGTGTGTGTGTGTGTGTGTGTGTGTGTGTGTGTGGGCGCGCACGTGTGTGTGCATGTGTGTGCGAGTGTGCGAGTGCGTGCGTGCAGGTGTGCATGCATGTGTGTACCAAAGTACCTGAGTTTGGATGATGTCAAGGCTTTCATGAAGGCGGCATCAATGCGTTTCCTTCCCAAAGTGGCGTAGCGTTTCATGAAGAGCAGAACATTGCCAGCGAAACCATACTGGCAGTTGAAGGCCCAGCAATGAAACTTGTCCAGGGAGAACACAGAACACACATCCATGGGACTCCAGTGCCCTGTACACACAGCCCACAAAACATCACATGAACAAAGCGTGACCGCACTTGTAAATTGTGCATCCATCATTTGAACTTGCGGTTTTAAAGACTGGGAAGCTGATTACATGTACTTTCTGGTTTGGAACTTTATGTTAGCAATCTTTCTAAACACAGCACAATGCAATACAGTGTATGACAGGGACTGGATAAGAATGAAAGGCACACAGTTGCTTATCTATTATCCTCAGAAATAGAGAAATTCTTCTAGTTTTGTGTCAGTTCAATTCAATTCTTCTAGTCAGTTCAGTTCAATTCAATTCAAAATACTTTATTGTCTGCTTCAACCAGAACAGAACATTCTCGTTCGGCTGACATCATGCCCGTCAGCAAATATCCAAGAGAACTGACACACCCTTCACTGATCACCCTACACACATCAGTTATCATGTAAAATGAAAAACATTTGTGTAAGATAATATTACATTATAATTCCGAGTGAAACAACTGTGTGTGTTGTGTGTGTGTGTGTGTGTGTGTGTGTGTGTGTGTGTGTGTGTGTGTGTTTTGTGTGTGTGTGTGTGTTTTGTGTGTGTGTGTGTGTGTGTGTGTGTGTGTTTGTGTGTTTGTTTGTGTGTGTGTGTGTGTGTGTGTTTGTTTGTTTGTGTGCGTGTGTGTGTGTGTGTTGTGTGTTTGTGTGTGTGTGTGTGTGTGTGTGTGTGTGTGTGTGTGTGTGTTTTCCATCTCCCTCTCTGTCTCCTGTGTCCAGGGTGCCCCAAGCTCCCTCACCATACACGATGTGCAGAGCAGCGGTGATGGGATCAATGGTGCCCATGACGGAGCCGGCCACCTGGTTGGTTTTGCCGATGGGGATGATGCCCATGGGCACCAGGGCCCTGGCCGGGCTGTGGCCCCTCTTCATGTCCACCTCCTGCTCCTTCTGGGAGCGGTTCATCAGGCCATTCAGCACCTGGCTCACCGTGCCGTCCCCTCCCATGGCGATGACGCTGCAGCACACACAGCATGTTCAGTGCATGTTTTTCATATGAAAATCAAAAGAAACGACAATGATGCTACAACACAGAAGTGCTCAGTGTGTGGTTTTCATATGAAAATGGACAACAACAACAATGACACTGCACACACGTATGTTCAGTGTATGTTTTTCAGATGAAAATCAACATCAACGACAATGATGCAGCAGCACACGTGTGTTCAGTGTATGTTTTTCAGATGAAAATCAACATCAACGACAATGATGCAGCAGCACACGTGTGTTCAGTGTGTGGTTTTCAAATGAAAATCAACATCAACGACAATGATGCAGCAGCACACGTGTGTTCAGTGTGTGGTTTTCAGATGAAAATCAACATCAACGACAATGATGCAGCAGCACACGTGTGTTCAGTGTCTGTTTTTCAGATGAAAATCAACATCAACGACAATGATGCAGCAGCACATGTGTGTTCAGTGTATGTTTTTCAGATGAAAATCAACATCAACGACAATGATGCAGCAGCACACGTGTGTTCAGTGTGTGGTTTTCAAATGAAAATCAACATCAACGACAATGATGCAGCAGCACACGTGTGTTCAGTGTATGTTTTTCAGATGAAAATCAACATCAACGACAATGATGCAGCAGCACACGTGTGTTCAGTGTGTGGTTTTCAAATGAAAATCAACAACAACGACAATGATACTTCAGCACTGAAGTGCTCAGTGTGTGTGGGTTTTTTTTTTTTCAATATGAAAAGCAACAATAATATCAATGACACTGCAGCACATGCATGTTCAGTGTCTGTTTTCCAAATGAATAATCAACAATAACATGGAGACTATGCCAACTGCCATCACCATATGTCATACAGCAAGAAGGGGCATGTTCAGTGTGTGCGTTTATTATAAATAAACTACAACAACAATAACAACAACACAACACACCTGTTCAATGCAGAGTGGTAAGGTCGCAAAGCAGAGAAAAAACATATACACAGGAACAATAACAACACACATCACCAACATGTGAACAGCAGCAATAACACACATCACCAGCATATGAACAGGAGCAACAACACCACACATCACCAACATATAAACAACAACACACATCACTAGCGTATGAACAGCAGCAATAACACACATCACCAACATATGAACAGCAGCAATAACACACATCACCAACATTTAAAGAACAACACACATCACCAACATATGAACAGCAGCAATAACACACATCACCAACATATGAACAGCAAAAACAACAAACATCACTAACATATGAACAGCAGCAACAACACGCATCAGCAACATATGAGTAGCAACGACAATAACACACATCACTAATTTATGAACAGCAACAACAACAACAAGAACAACACACATCAGCAACATATGAACAGCAACAATAATAACACATATCACTCACATATGAACAGCAGCAAGAACAACACACATCAGCAACATATGAACAGCAACAATAATAACACATATCACTCACATATGAACAGCAGCAAGAACAACACACACCACCAACATATGAACAGCAACAATAATAACACATATCACTCACATATGAACAGCAGCAAGAACAACACACATCAGCAACATATGAGCAGCAACGACAACAACACACATCACTAACTTATGGACAGCAACAACAACAACACACACCACCAACATATGAACAGCAACAATATTAACACATATCACTCACATATGAACAGCAGCAAGAACAACACACATCAGCAACATATGAACAGCAACGACAACACACATCACTAACTTATGAACAGCAACAACAACAACACACATCAGCAACATATGAATACCACCAATAACACACATCACTAACATATGAACAGCAACAACAACACGCATCACCACGATATGAACAACAACAACAATAACACACATCATTAACACACATCACCAACAGTGGCAGTTTTTCTCGGCATATTACTGACATTTACAACCATACTCCCTCCCCCCTTCCCACCCCTCTCCTTGTTTTTCTTCTTTCGAGAAGGTGGCTTCGCCCCAGAATAAGTTGTGTCTGGGGCCAACATCACAAGAAATGAAGCAATGGTTCACTCTCCCTGATAATCTTCAGCGATGAGTTCCCGAGGAAATCACTAACACACCAAGTCAGATGGAAGGCCATATATGTTTTACTTGTAAGCGTTGGTTAGCACTTTGTGGCTTGCACCCTTCAACATGCACTTTCTGACTTTGATTTCTCTGCTCCATTTCCCACTTTCTGACTTGAACAATTTTTTTTTATTTTTTATTTGTGTGCATGGTATACATATACATGTATACAAACACACACACAGACACTCACATAACAAACACAGGCATACTCAGGGAGACAGAAAAATGCACACACACAATCACACATACACATACAACGAGAAAAATCAAGATAGAGAGAGGGACAGAAAGAGAGAGAAAGAGAGAGAGAGAGGGGGAAAGAGATAGATTCCATACATCACACAGAACTCACCAATCAAAATCATGAATATTCAGATGGATCATCTCTTGCTTTACATGTTCATTGTGTTGAATTACTGAAGAAAAAAAAGAGTAAAAAAACAACGTAAATAGAAAACCAACACTTTGAATTTGAAAGAAATAGGTCAAAGTACAAATATTATTACATTATTATTACATAAACATCTATGGAAGATGGTAAAATGACTTAACATGTATATTTTCTGTATGACAATATCAGTATCTGAGACAGAAATCTTAGTATTCATTTCTGTATCATGTTTACAAGTTTTACTTCTCCATTGATAAACTTAAAATCATGGTCATGGTGAATGGAGATTATGGCAACAAATAACGAATGGAAATATATAGCTTTTTAAGTTCCAGCAAAATCTGTCAATACTGGAACTGTTGCAATCAACATATGTTGTTGATCGAGGCATAATTATGTGTGTGGTTCTGTTCAACTTAATACAACAGATTCCAAAACAATGATTCAACATTGTGCATTGTCAAGATATCAAAAAACTGTTTAAACCAAAACCTGTGTTTTTTGCTTAATCATGCAGTGTTTCTTTTCATTCTGAAAGACATCACTTCCCGTTCACTTGTGGTTTGTAAATGTTTGACTTTGTGTGCATCATGATGCCAAGAAGACTCACTTTAGTAATTTTTCAAGGTGTCTCTCACGCACACACTCCTCGTCCCCCCACATGCACGCACGCACGCACTCACGCACACACACACACACACACACACAAAATGTTCTTTCTGTACTGTACTGACACAACAGTGAGAACATTGCCTCCAATTCACTTAGTATTTTGGACTGCAATCTGTTCAGTTTGACTTGACAACAACTGCATGAATCAAGAGCATAATTTTTTTGTGATACACACCTTCCTCATCATTGTACAATGCTCACAGTCATATGTATCTCCTTCCATCACCCCTCTCACTCCCAGCTGTCTCCTAGCATTAAACACATGTACACATACACACTGATCAGGCAGAGACTTGCAAACATACGTACTTGTCACATCTGTTGCCACTCCAGCATTTTGAAACAGAGGTAAAATCTTGTGTTTAAAAATGCTGCGCCCATTCTTATCTCCTGCATAGGGCTGAAGAAACAACTTCACGTTCTTTGGGCGTCCTTCTAGAGCTGTGAAAGGAAGAAAAAAGGCAAAGAATAATAGTAGTTTGACTTTCTATTCCAGAAAACAAGATTTAAAAAAAAAAAAAATTCTTGGCATATGAGAGTCACAAGATTCTGGTTCATAACTAACTGGTTGATTACTAATTCCTTAGGCCAAGCTGTTGGTTCAGAGTCTAGATCTATAGTGTCTGAGAAAAAGTGGAAACAGAGGGAAAGAAATGACAGAGGACTGCAGGAAACAGGTTTAGCTTTCCTTGCTGACAAACACAAGACAAAAACATTAACTGATCTACTGTGGAGTCTTTTCCAGTTCCACCCAACATTCAGACTGATGATTCCCTTAAGGATGAAACAGGGTTTTTTTGTTTGTTTTGTTTTGGTTGCTGTCAAACACTGTACTCTTTTGTGGGGTATCCAGACTAAAGGCAGTAAAGCTGAACACCATGCTGTTTTCATTTGACCCAAATTGCTCCTGTTCTTGTCAAACTTCTGTTGTTGTTTTTTTTCCAAATGAAATCATTTCCATTCACAGTATCTCTCCAATTACACTCCAACTATGCTGACTGAGAAGACTGAGATGAGTTGAAAGTTGGTGAGAAATACTAGAACAGACTAGCTTTTTGTTTTTTTGTAATCAAAACAAGTTGGATTGTTATTGTCTATATACCTTGTTTGAAGCTCCCTGGAAAATATCCTTATACAATTACATATATACATAAAATGCAAACTGAGAATGTAAAAATCATGGTGAACATTACTTTTCAATGGTCAAACACCTAATTAATTACTAAAAAGAAAAGAAAAGAAATGTTTGTAATGACCAACAAATTCTAACTGGCATTAAACAATAAACTGGATCAACTGAAATAAAAAAATATTCAAAAGAATTATTTTACTTATCTATCTATGTATCTGTCTGTCTATCTATCTGTCTATCTATATATCTGTTGTTGCTGAAATGTTCTTGTTTATAACTGCTGGTGTTTGTTCTCCTTAAACCCTTCAAAGAAAGACAAAACCATATGCCATGAAAACTTACAATTGATAAAGTTGTTCAACTTCTCACTCCATCGTGTACAAATCTCCACACTGGGATGCTCAAAGTAGATCTCTCGTTCTCGAAATGTGTTGGCGTCCTTGTGTTCCAAGGTAAACAACCCTAGCCCTAACACAAAACCTTCCTCTTCACTTTGCCCAGGTTTGCGCCGCCGTTTTATTCTAGCACCAAAAATTTTGTTCAAATCAATACTGTTCTGCAAATGGTCCTTCAAACCAGAAGAGGATTTCCTTCGTCTGAAGAGTCCTGATAAACTTCCTGATCGAGTTCTTCTTCGACCTGTGTCAAAAAAACAGGAAAAATAAAGAACATGAGGCACATCACAATACTGTCAAGCATTGTGTTTAAAGAAATCAAATCTTTCCATCATCTTCCCGATGCAGCCATGTCCAGGTTTAAATATTGAGCATTATGTGTCCATGTACCCATGGGTCCATCATCATTAGTCTGTCAGTCTGTCAGTCTGTCTGTCATTCCCTCTGTCTGTCAACCTGCCAGTCAGTTCCTCCATCCATCTGTCTACCTTTCTATACAGACCTGTCAATGAGTCTGTATATCTCATTATTTGTCCATCTAATGATCCGTTCACTCAATCCATCCACCCACTCGCTTGAAATCAGCTCAACTGTCTCTTAGTCATCCATTTATGTACCTGTCATTTTGTCTAACTGATGAGTGATTGTCAATCAATATATCAAATTAAACAAAACCCAATCAATGCACACACACACACACACACACACACACACACACACACACACACACACATACTGAATCACCTATGAAACAACAATAGCAAATTCACAACAAAGATTTCACTGCTTTGGTCAAATGCAACACCAAATGAGAAAACTCACATATCAGTCACATCATAAATGATATGAGCTAAATCATACATGTAACACTAACACAGGCTAACTCAGATATGTAACATCACAACTGATATACACTGACATGTATTGAGATAGGTGAAGTATCTAGCTAGCTACACATATCTACAATCATAAATTACAAACACACACACACACACACACAGAGAGAGAGAGAGAGAGAGAGAGAGAGAGAGAGAGAGAGAGAGAGACACACACACACACACACACACACTCACATGCATGTGGGTATGTGCGTGCACGCACACACACACACCTTCTAATTGGTTGCAACAATATATCATTTTTTCCCTGTATCGATGTGATGCTTTGAAAAAAAAAATGTTATGTTGCTGTTGATATCATTATATTACTCCTACTTACCACTTGGGTTCATAGTTTCCCAACAGATTTTTTGCAGCCTGAGTGACAGTGTGACATCATAGCCTGTGCCATCAATGTGAAACATATCGGTCATTATCTCCTCTCCGCTACTCTCAGCAATAGAACTTCGTCTGCTCGCCACCTCGCCATCTGCGTTCGCACCATTGGTTTTTGGTTGGAAGCTTTCCGATGGATTGTCCTTATTTTCTGTGGAAGTTACACCAGCTCTCTTTCTACTTCGGCTCTTTCTTGGGGCAGCTGGAGGCTTTTTCGCAGAAGGTGGTTTGCCTGAAGGAACTGGGTTGCCTTCATCATCAAAAGTGAAGGAATCGTTGTCTGCCATGATATGATTTACCAATCAAAACATGACTAAATAATTTTTGTTCTTCAAAAATTTCTTGAGTGCGACGATTAGTGTTGACTTCCTCCGAGGTGCAGACCCGCACTGACCTGCAGTGTGTTGCAGTGATTGGCTGAAAATTACACTGCCATTCGCATTGCTTCAGAGATAGCGTCGGTTGCTATGAAACCTATAAACAGTCTGAGAATTCATCATCTCTGAGTCATTCATATGTGATATCTACCATTGGCAAACAGTGTAGTTTGTAGTCTGGCCACATAAGAGCGTAATGAAGGACAAATTACAAGTTAAATTTACACACTCACACACACGCACACACACACACACGCTCACGCAGTATGATCAGCCTGTGGTTTGAAAGTGTGTCGAGCACAAGGGAGGTAAAAACGGTGTCTGAGATCGTACGAGTTACCTTTCTCTTGACGCTGTATAATTCAACAAACACATTCTTCATTTCTGTGTGTGTGTGTGTGTGTGTGTGTGTGTGTGTGCGCGCGCGCACTGTTTGTGTGCGCGCGTGCGTGCGTGTGTGTGTGTGTGTGTGTGTGTGTGTGTGTGTGTGTGTGTGTGAGTTCTTATTTATTTTTATTAGTCAAGACCAACTTGATGCTTAATTCATCGATTCCGTTTGAATGCTCATCGAACAAAATTTTGCAAGATTATACAGTGTCTATATGCGTGCTATATGGGTGTCAAATTCACTGTTACAATTCATGTAATAATCCACTGTTAGTCCAGTCCTTCGATCGTAGCTCTTCCTTTACCTCGACACTTGTCTGTCACTTCATTCATCCCACCATCTCTTCCCATATACAACGGCCCCTTAATTCCCACCTCCCATACACACATAATGATGCTTTTCCCCCCGTTGAATATCACTAAACAGTGAATAGACGTTAAACCAAAAGAAAGAAAAAACTAAAACACACACGGCACACACATATGCGCGCGCCCCACCCTCATCCCCACACACACAAACACACGCGCGCGCCTAAGTGGCACCGACAAAGTGCACTCACATCAGTGAAAACAAAGCATATCTCTTTAACCCCTCATAAACTAATACTTATTTCCCCACAACTACCATCATTCCATTTTTTGTTGAAATGTGCGTACGTTTGCTATTTTGGTCTGTTAGTCTGTTGTGAACAGAAAATGCCCCCCACGCCCCCTCCACTTTCTCTCTAAAAAAAACCCCAACAATATATATATATATATATATATATATATATATATATATATATATGATCAAAAAAGAACACGAAAACACCATTTTAGCTTTCGGAGTTTTAATGCTCCTTCTTCAGCAGCCATGTTTATTTGCTAATGATGTCAATAGTTGACGTCACGGCACACGTCACAGCTAAACAGAAAGAAGAATGAAAAACGTCACGGCACACGTCACAGATAAAAGTATGAAAAACGTCACAACACACTCACAGATAAAAGAGAGAAGAGTGAAAAAAAACGTCACGGCACACTCGGAGAGGGAGGGAGGGAAGGAGGGAGGGAGGGAAGAATGAAAAACGTCACGGCACACGTCACAGATAAAAGAATGAAAAAAAAGTCACGACCACTCACAGATAAAAGAAAGAAAAATGAAAAAAACGTCACGGCACACGAGAGGGAGGGAGGGAGAGAGGGAGGGAGGGACGGAGGGAAAGAGGGGGAGAGAGAGAGGGAGGGAGGGAAGAAGAGAGGGAGAGGAAGGAGAGAGGGCGGGAGGGAAGTAGGGAGGGAGGGAGAGAGAAAGGGAGAGGGAGAGATGGAGAGGAGGGAGGGGGAGAGAGAGAGGGAGTGAGAGAGAGAGAGAGTGAGGGAAGGAGAGGGAGGGAGAGAGAAAGGGGGAGGGAGAGATGGAGAGGAGGGAGGGGGAGAGAGAGGAAGTGAGAGAGAGAGAGAGTGAGGGAAGGAGAGGGAGGGAGAGGGAGGCAGCTGAAATATCCAGGACAGGTGAGTGTTTTTCGACTGAGTAAGAGAATTGTCTTTCCTCCAAGTCCTCCAGGTATTCAACAGGGCCACTACTGGTGCAGGAAGACGAGGGACAGATTCCAGAAGAGGCAACCATCACCAACCGCCCCAAAGGGATTAGTCAAAAACGTTCAGACCATTAGGGTAGTTGGTGCGCAGCTTCCACGTCCAGAATCTCTCTCTCCCCTTCCTGATGTCTGGATTTTCTGAGTGGACCTGTTCTATAACAGTGCACCTCATGTCTTCTACACTGTGATCTGACTGACGGAAGTGTCTTGCAACTCGGGGAAGTTTGTTCTCGTCTTCAGTAGTTCACCGAATGTTGTACGTGTGGTTGTAGAACCTCTTCCGAACAGACATTTCTGTCTCCCCCACATACTGTTGCGCTCTGCATTTTTCACAGTCTGTCAGGTATACAATGTTGGAGGACTTGCAGGTGACGCCGTCTCTGATGTGGAATGTTTCCCCAGTTACAACGCTCTCAAAAGTTGTGGTTTCTTTGAGGCGACTGTTGCACAGGACACAACCCCCACACTTGTAACAGCCTTTGTTCAGTCACAGCAGTTTTGGGCAGCTTTGATGGCATCAGCATGTCCCTGGTGTTCTTACAGTTCCTTTCCATAACAATGGGAGGTTCTGGAACAGCCTCCTTCATCCTGTTGCTGGTGTGAAGAACTGACATGTACGTCTTCAGCCAGTGTGACAGGTGGATTCCTGGGATTGTGTCTGATCACGAACGGCACTCTGGTCATACTGGTTTTGTCCTTGTGGTATTCCAAGGTGGCGACATGTTGTTTTGAGGACACTGAACTGACAGCATCATCTATCAGTTTGGCTGGGCATCCCCTTTTCCTCAATTTGCATTTGAGATCATGACATCTTCGTTTGAAATCTTTTTCCTCCGAACAGATTCGTCGATAGCGAAGGCACTGGCTGTACGGTATGCTCCGAACGCAGTGGCGTGGGTGACATGAGCTGAAGGGTAGGATCATGGATGCATCTGTGTCTTTGATGTACAGATCCGTCGTCAATGTACGATCTTCTGTCAAGGAATGGCACGTCCTTTCTCCCGACGTTTGCAGTGAACTTTATCGTGGGATGCTGTTCGTTCAGCCACGTGATGAATCTGTGCAGTTCATCCTCTCCATGCAGCGCAGCCAGAGCATGATCACATCGTCAATGAAACGCTTCCAGATATCTAATTCGATGTTGCATGGACAAGTGCTGACCACCCCATGAAGATGTTCGCTATGGATGGGGTCATGGGGGTACCCATGGCAGTACCGAACACCTGGTGGTAGATTTGGTCATTGAAACTGAAGACAGTGTTTTTCAGAATGTGATCAATTGCTCTCAGGATCACTCCAATCGATGGGCAGTCTGGTGCAAGATCGGCAGAAACAGTGTCTGACAAACAAACAAACAAACAAAAAAAACAACCCCAAAGCCCCCCAAACACACACACACACACACACACACACACACACACACACACACACACACGGCATACAATTACAGAGACACACAGACACCGACAGACAGACAGACAGACACACGTCACGGACGCAAGTGGTATAAAATCCACCAGATAAACAGAATCACATTTTACTGAAAAATATATTCTTTGTAATCCCTCCCAAACCTTTATTTAAAAACAACAACAACAAACAAAAACAAAACAAAAGCAAGCAAAACAAAACAAAACACACACCCCCCAAAAAAACCACCACCACCAACAACAAAAAAACCAACAAAAAACAAACAAAAACAAAACAAAGCAAACAAACAAACAAACAAACAAAACAAAAAACAAAACAAACAAAACAACAACAAACAACAAGTGAACGCGTTCGCGACTAAAATTAATCACTTACTGCGAAATAGACAATCAACGAAAAAAAAAAGGTAGTTTAAAAGAAAGCAACAAACACTCTTCGAGAGCCGATTGTTCTTTCCATTTTTTTTGTATATAATCATGGCCTGGCTTCGCTGACGAAGATCTAGGAAGGGCGTTGTCCACGTCTGATGCAGGCACGCTCATGGCTGACAAGGCCAATGCGGGAAAAGCAGAGTCGGCCGCAGCGGTTGCAAGGGAAAGTCTGGTCTGGGTTCGCGGCTGCAGCGTCGTGGTTCTTCCTCCTTCTGCGTTTGTCCTCAAGGCTGGCCCTGCGGTTGTTTTCGAAGGAGGAGACAGCTTGGTGGATGGTGCGTCGCCAGGTCTCTCGATCAGCGGCTACTGCGGACCACTGGTGATGGTCAATGTGACAGGCACCGAGAGCTTTCTTCAAGGAGTCTTTGTATCTCTTCTTGGGTGCTCCTCTGTCACGGTGGCCAGTGGACAGTTCGCCATACAGCGCGATCTTGGGCAGGCGGTGGTCTTCCATCCTGGACACGTGCCCTGCCCAACGTAGCTGGGTCTTTAGCAGCACTGCCTCGATGCTGATAGTCTTTGCCTGCTCCAGGACCTCGACATTTGTGATGTAGTCACTCCAATAATAATAATAACAATAATAATGATAATAATAGCAAGTTGATGTACAATTATATAGCACCCTTTCTCTCTAAGAGCTCAGGGCGTTTTACATGAACGAAAAGGTTACAAATTACACGAAACATTCATGAGCACTCTTTTTCAACACACCTCCTCCCACCTCCCACTTTCCCTCTCTCATTCGTCATGCATCCATTGTGAGCTGACAGGGATGGTGTCGGAGAGGAAGGAAACTGAGAGTGCTTATAGATAGGTTTTAAAAAGATGAGTTGTAAGTGAAGAGTGAAAGGCAGAGAAAGAATCAGATGCACACACACACACACACACACACACACACACTGTGATGAAAGTCAGAGGCTTTTTTTAAAATTATTTTATTTATATATATTTTCTTTTTTTATGGTACTACAGTTTGTTCAAAAGAGACAACTTTGTTGTATGCGTGGTTGCACGAGGCGCATGGGGCACTTGCGTGAACTTTTTTTTTTCTCTCCAGTTTTTTTTCATACGGGTTTTCAGGTGAGGGTTCAGGTTGATGTGTGTTGTCCGACACAACTGGTTTTTCATTGTGCGAGTGCGGCCGTACAGCTCCCAGTGCCCGGGTGAGAGGTGGGGGAAAAAAATGCTTTTGAATTTTTCTGATGTTCATTTTTAGGTAAAGTCCCATTTTAGCGTCCTAGATTCAGGGACATAATTATTTTGCCGGCAACCATTGGTAGATGTTGTAATCCGTTTTCAGTGGTTTTCGACAATTTTGAATGTTATTTTACCCGATTTTCATGTGGATTCAGTCACTAAACTAACATGCCGCCATCTTGCTCTTTCCGTTTTTGGCCCAGCAAACCATGAAAATGTAAAATGAAATGGTGGCTAGAGACGTGTCAGTTCGGGTTCATGTTATGGGTCATTTCGCGTTGTATTGTGCCTGTATTCATTTGAAATGGTCGCAGTGTGTCATTTCTCTATGCCTCCATTACAAAACACGCGAAAACTTTTCGTTTAAATAGGTGCAATAATCTAGGACGTTAAAATACGACTTTACCTTTGGAGTAATTTTGAAAAAATGAATTTGTATGTGCATTTGAAGGTCGTGTTGCTGTTTGGTCTTTGAAAAAGTTAATGTTTAATGATTTTTTTTTCTTCCGAACTTGGTAGTAAGATTCCTTTTTGTCAGTGTGTCAGATGGTTCACTTGACGCGAATGAAAGCGATTGATTTGCAGAGAGGGTGGAGGGTGTAGAGCTAGATGTGGCAATAAGAGGAAACAGAGCGGACAGGAGGCCAAGATTAGCTCTGTGGCTGACCTAGATTTGACCTCAAGATGACGCATTCCGTAATTCAGGGCAAGGAGGGAGGGATGTGTTTGATGAAGGGGGTGGAACAAAGCTGTGCAATACATGAATCACTGGAGAATCGTGGAAGCATTTCAAAACAACGTTGGCAGTTCAAAGCAGGGGATCAGCTATCACCTGCAGGCGAATCTTAAATGGTACTCCTCCCCTCCCCTGCAGTACGCCTACTGGGTCACTGTTCACCTCTGAAGGGGTGTGTGTGTGTGTGTGTGTTTCTATTTCTCGCAGTGAAATAACTAAACAAAAACAGTTTACTGAATTCATTCCTACTGCCGTTGCCGATGAACTGTGAGTGAATGGATTGAAAATATGCAGAATTCAATAATTATGGATAATAATTTGACTGTTAAATGTATGGCAACATATTTAGTGTTTAGTTTTCATAATATTTTCCAGGTTCATTTCAGCTGTTGTTACTAACATTCTATAACATATATTCAGAAAGTGAAATGCGTCTTTCTCACATCTGTAGTTCACTCATTGCTAACCAGTGAGTCAGGTATGCTCCAAACTATAGGAAATTGATAGTCTATTTGATTTCCATTCGAAAAAGAAAAGCTTATGTGTACTTTCTTGAAGCAGTTTGCGTGCTAGAACTTTTTTTTTTGTTAATGATTACCCTTCGCAACCCCAAACCTTCTGGCAAACACGAAGCATAAGCTAAAATAAGGCCCGGCACTGAAGGGGTTAAGGTCTTTCTGCTGTATCGTTCAGGTCTGGCTCAGAACTGCAATAAACCGTGAGCACACACACACATACCTGGGCAAGGAAAGGGGTGGACTGTGCAGTGTCCAGTCGTGTCGTCTGCCAGATTATCTGTCTCCGTCCTCGCACCATGCGTTGTTACTGGCTTCTCTTGTTTCTGCCACATCTGGGTAAGTTTTATTTGTTTGGTATTGGTTATTCGAGATGGACAACGATAGACGGAGAAATACACAGAATGTGTAAATGAATGAATGAATGCATGAAATCTGTTTACTAAGGGCAGCAGAGTAAGCATACAATTGTTTCATTCGTCCTGCCCTGGAACGAATTTGGGGGGAAGGGGACAAAAGAATAATAAAACTTGACGAACAACAGAAAAAAAATGTGCCGCTGTGTGACGCGTTAATTGAAAAAAAAAAAAAAAAAACCCCAACAAAACAAACCAACCCAAAACCCAAAACAACAAAAAAAACCAACACGTTTTCTGAGCGATTGTTGGTGCGTATATGTAAGTAACATGAAGCGCACTGTCTGATAAAGGTACTTTTAATGTCGATATTCTGTCGTTCTTAAAGACACATTCAGCATCAAATGAAAAGCATTTCCGCACAAAAATTTGTCCAATACTGTGTTTCGAGACGGGTGAACTGAATAGATATAACCCACCCCATAAGCTTTGGTAGTTTTGTTCTTGATGTTATTGCATGTTTGGTCGGGTTGGGGATATACTATACATTTAATACTATTTACTATATCATATTGATTTATTACTTTGTAGTAATCACAATGTTTTTTAAGTGAATGTATACAATTCTTTTACGAGGGTCATTCAATAAATAAGGTGAATTTTTCGGTATAAGGACTTCTAATACAGATAGAAGCTTACTTTTTGTTTGTTTGTTTGTTTTACTTCTTTTTCACATGGATTTAATTTGTTTTGCAGATTAAAAAAAAACTTTGAGAGTTTTGGCGATTAACAAAGATGGCCGACCAAGAAGCATGCTCCAGGATTGAACAGCGGTCAGTTATCAAGTTTTTGGTTGCTGAAGGGTGCAAACCAGTTGAAATTCATAGGAGAATGTCAACTGTGTATGGTGCCACATGTTTCAGCCGAAAAAATGTCTACAAGTGGGCTAAATTGTTTAAAGAAGGACGGAGCAGTGTTGAGGATGAAGACAGGCCTGGAAGGCCTACAGAAGTGAGGTCTCCTGAGGTGATCGAATCAGTCAATGACCTCATTCAGTCTGACAGAAGGGTGACAGTGGATGACACTGCAAGGACTTTGAGCTTATCTGTTGGGACAGCACACAAAATTGTCCATGATGACCTTGGCTACTCGAAGGTCAGCTGCCGGTGGGTGCCAAAGATGCTTACTCCAGAGCACAGAGGAGGGTCGAGTTGTCCCAGCAGTGTCTCTGCCGCTATGAGAAGGATGGTGATGAGTTTCTGAAGAAGGTGGCCACATGTGACGAGACATGGGTTTGGCACTATGAGCCTGAGTCCAAACGGCAGTCCATGGAGTGGAAGCACGTAGGCTCTCCAGTGAAGAAGAAGTTCAAGTCCCAGCGGTCCACGAGGAAGGTGATGCTCACCGTTTTTTGGGATATGCAAGGCCCAATCACCATTTCATTCCTTGAGAAAGGAAGCACTGTGAACAGTGCCAACTACTGTGAACTGCTGAGGCAGGTCAAGAAAGACATGAAGAACAAACGCAGGGGTCATCAGTCAGAAGGAGTCATCTTGCATCATGACAACGCAAGGCCTCACACAGCAGCCCGAATGGTGCAGACCAACGAGCTGGGCTGGGAACTGCTCCCTCATCCCCCTTACAGCCCAGACCTTGCCCCTTCAGACTTTCACCTGTTTGGTCCCTTGAAAGTGTTCACGAAAGGCACGAAGTTTGAAAGTGACGATGAAGTCAAAAGTGTTGTGAGCGACTGGCTGAGACATCAGTCCAAAGATTTTTACGCTGAGGGAATACGGAAGCTTGTGCACAGATGGGAAAAGTGTGTGACAGTGCTGGGAGACTACGTTGAAAAAAAGAAGTAAGCTTCTATCTGTATTAGAAGTCCTTATACCGAAAAATTCACCTTATTTATTGAATGACCCTCGTATGTGCACGAATTTTACTGTGATTACAGTGGCTTAACTGTGTGTGTGTGTGTGTGTGTGTGTGTGTGTGTGTGTGTGTGTGTGTGAGAGAGAGAAGAGAGAGAGAGAGAGAGAGAGAGAGAGAGAGAGAGAGAGAGAGAGATTAAAGTTGTCAAATGTGATGGACATTCTGTTTTTACTCACGTCAGAGCTGTAGCGATGACTGTCCTTTTATTCATCACGGTCAGTGCAATATTCATTATAAAACTCGTGGTCTCAACCATTTATACCAGAACACAAAATATAAAGAAATCTGGGTTACTCACATCAGGTAAATATTGACAGTGAATCAAAGTTCTACACCTTTCAGCTTCAGCATGTACAATGTTGGTTTTCTCTGTAATGATAATTTTATACTTTCCCCGGTCTTCGGCGGGATTTCAGTAAAATCAGACGCTATTTGCAATCATTCGATTTTTTTTCTTTGTTACCAACCTGGCATGTCCTCACAAGGAGCAGAAGCGATGTGACAACAAGTTTTATTACTCAATGGGATCAAAGCTCACCAGATCATCATCCAGGGCAATTCTGTGATACCACACCGCTTCGAACTAAATATACAATTCTCTGCCCCTCGTATTTTTCCTATGTGAACAAGTTGTTACACACTTGAATACGCGAAGGGATACATACACACACGAGCACATTAGATTATGTACACGAACGTGTGTAAAATATGGTACGAAAGCTATCGCTGGTAGCATGCCCCTATTGCTTCTACGTACAAATAGTGCCACTACTTGTTCAGTGATAGTGATGATTGTGGTGATGATGATGATGATAACGACACAAACAGCAATAACGACCTGCACGATGACTGAAACAGTGAAATTTTTTTTGTCATCTTCTGCGTTCACCACGATGCAGCGTTCCCAGCAGAACACAGTGAGGAGAAACGGATAGTGTACGGAGAGGACGCCACCTACGGTGATCTCCCCTGCATCTGTTCCCTGAAGGGCCTTGGCATTCAACTGTGTGGCGCCTTCATCTACAACAGCAACACTCTCATCTCTGCCGCCCACTGTTTCGATAACAGAGATTGGTGATGAGTTTCATTATGTATTCATCAGTTGTTCGTTCCCAGTCGTTAAAAAAAAGTGCAGGTCGGTAACAGTAAATAGATATTTCTAACACCGTCCCAATGCTCTAAAATTTTACAAGCATCACGAATACACAACGTAAATCTAAACTTACAAAACTTGCAATTTGTTCCCGTGTTATATTGAATTTATTTTCCAGAAATGTTTAAAACTTGAAGCTGCTTTTGATGGCCACACTTTTCTGCGTAATATCTCAACTGTCGTGTATATTTCTCCATGTATGTTTGCTGTACAGATAGTTGCTTGTGATCGAATGAATAGGGCTGCAGCGCACTGATTTCCATTGCATGTTACTTGTATGTTTTGTCTAGCTTAAATCCCCCCTCCCCCGCCACACCCCCGTGGCCAGAGCTTGAATTAGAACTGTTCAAAAAATAATGCCAGCAAGTTTTGTCAGTGTAAATAATCGTCCTAATCGCCACCATCATCATCACCATCATTATCACCATTATTATCATCATCCGTCATCATCATTAGTAGTAGTAGTATCATAATCATGACAGTCAACATCGTTGTTGTTGTTTCTTAAAAACAACTTATTTCACTTTGCTACAAACTTTGATCATCATCATCAGCAGTAGTAGTAGTAGTAATAGTGGGCGTAGTAGTAGTTGTACTGAGTAGCAGTAGTATCAGCAGCAGCAGTAGCAGCATAATCATGATAGTCATCATAGTCGTCGTTGTTACTGTTTAAAACTTATTTCATTTGTATAAACTTTGAGGGCTCTTGAAAAGATCGCATGTAATTATGATGATTTGTCCTTAAGATCAACAATTTGGGACATAACTCTGTGTGTGTGTGTGTGTGTGTGTGTGTGTGTGTGTGTGTGTGTGTGTGTGTGTGTGTGTGTGTGGTCAGGAATCCGTGGATACAAGCAGTTTGCGGAGAGTACAAACTCTACGAACCTGATGGTTATGAATTCACTGTGGACATCAGCACGATTCTTATAGTGGGTTCTGGTTATGTGTGTACACCTGCCACTGTTGTCTACCTATCCGTCTGTATGTCTCTCGTCGTCACCATCATCATTGATTGTGTTTGTGTTTACTGTTGATATGAATTAGCATTTGTAATGGGCCATATACTTACACTTCCAAACCTATTCTTAGTCTCAAGCTTTGATTTCTGCTCTCTCTAAAATATCAAAGTGTGTATCTATACAATGAGGGTGTTAACCTTGAAAAGTCTTTTTGCCCCCCTTTTTTTTAGAATAAATCTTAGCATATGAAATCATTTAGTTTCTTGGCCTCGTCTTCTTTCAGTACATCAGATTATTTCTTGTCCTAGAAATGGAAGAGGCTTAAGTAAATACCTGTACAAGCCGAATAATTAAAAATTGGTCCCAAAACGGGCACCAAGGATCCTGCAACATCCTCAAACTCAACTCCAGTTAACTGGCAAAAGAAAGAAAAAGCATACTTACATTAAATTTTACTTTTCACCTTGTTGAATTCTCGTCTTGCATGACCAGTAGTGCACAAAAGTGTATTTTAGGGGAAAATCCGAAATTTGTAAAATTCCGAAGAAACGATTGCAGAGAATTTACCGTTATCAGACTCGAGGAATACTGGTAGTCTTTCCACAACTTCCAGAACAGATTTACTGAAGCTTGGCAGTTCCAGCATCCTGGACTTAAATTCTAACAAGAATGTCAAATGCTCCAATCAATCCATCGGGTCACTCACGTGACCTCAGCTACAAATAGCACACCTAAAGCACGCGCACCATAAGCCTTTCTCCATAAAACGAGACAAGAGAAACTGCAGTAACCTTGCCAAGCCATACAAAATTCTTTCCTTCACCTTAGATTTGTTGGAGAACTGTAGAAAGGGGAGAAAAGGTGTCATGGAAAAAAAAGAAGAAAAAAAAGAAGAGCTATAGCTTTATTTGGAAAGTATTTATTCACAAATTGAACCCATCTTGACATATGCAGCTGAAGTGTGGGGTATGGAAGAAAAATGTAAACGAAATGAAGTCATTCATACGTTTGCCATGACAAAGACATTAGAAACTGATGTTTAAAACTAGACTCGTTCTCCAATATTCCTGATCAAACCAGTGTGGCAAGCATTCTTTCGTGCATCAATGAAAACGTTCTAAAAAAAATTGCGACAGTTGTTGCAAACGCAATGATCATCTTAGAAATTATTCATGGCAGTTAACTTTTTTGCGGTTTGTTTCAACATGATCCCTTGGTCGGCCGTGCGTGTGCGCGTGCATCTGCGTGTGTGTGTGCGGGGGGCATATGCCTCGATATGTACGAATGCACGTCGATGTCTCAATGCACGTTCATATGCGCGCAGCATCCCAACTACTCGAGGAACTTGGACGAAGGGTCCCCCAACGACCTGGCCTTGCTGAGGACAGCCACCCCCATGAACCTGGCGGCCTCACGTTACGTGCGGTCCTGCCCCATTGACGACGGCACTGCCACCCTCCCTGCCTCCTGTCTGCTGGCTGGGTGGGGTCTGACAGGTGTGTGTGTGCGCGCGCGTGTGTGTGTGTGTCTGTGTGTGCGTGTGTCTGTGTGTGCGCGTGTGTATGTGCGTGTGTATGTGCGTGTGTGTGCGTGCGTGTGTGTGTGTGTGCGTGTGCATGTGTGTGCGTGTGCACGTGTGTGTTTGCGCGCGCGCGTGCGTGTGTGCGTGCGTGCGTGCGTTCGTGTGTGTGTGCGTTCGTGCGTGTGTGTGTATGTGTGCGTGTGTGTGTGTGTGCGTGTGGGGGTGGGGTGTGTGTGTGAGTTCGTCTCATCCGTCCATCCATCTGTCTTGGTCGCTCTCTCACACACACATAATAGATTGATGGATGGATGGACTGGGCATGTATTACAGGGGAGGGGGGAATCGTGTTTGACTGCATGTTAAACTTCACATGTTTACTGGCCAGACTTCCGTGATCCAACGAAACACGGAACTCACCAACTGCATCTGTCCGTCCATCTACCACACATCCACACATCAATCCATCTTTCCATCTCTCCATCTTCCATCCAACCATCCCTCATCCCATCCATCCATCCTCACATAATATATCCCCCATCCATCACCCCTTCCATCCTCCCATACATCCTTCCGCCAATCCATCCACCCGTCCAACCGTCCCCTCATCTATCCCTACCCCTATCCATCCCCCCCCCCACTATCCATCCCCCAACCACCCCTATCCATCCCCCAACCACCCCTATCCATCCCCCAACCACCCCTGTCCATCCCCCAACCACCCCTATCCATCCCACAACCACCCCTATCCATCCCACAACCACCCCTATCCATCCCACAACCACCCATACCATTCCCACAACCATCCCCACCCCTATCTATCCCCCAACCATCCATATCCATCCCCCAACCATCCCCACCCCTATCCATCATCCACCCATTCATCCCCCTCCATCCATCCTGTCTCCCTCTCCTTCCTTCCACCCCCCATTTATCCCCCACCCAGCCCCGTCAATTCCCCATCCATCCATCCCCCATTCCATTCCCACATTCCTCCCCCCATTCTTCCCTCCACCCATCAATCTCCCATCTCTTCCATATCCATTTTCTTATTTATCCCTCCTCCCTTCATCTCTCCATCTCTCCATCTATCTCTATCCCTCCAGTCCATCAGTCCTTCCCTCCTCCTTCCACACCTATCTCCATCCCATCCCTTTCCCCATCCACCCCACCCCCACCCCCGATTTTATCCTCCATCTTCCTATCCCTCCTCCAATCCATTCATCCCAATATCCTTCCCTCGTTCATCCATTCGGATCCCCTATCTATCTGTCCCCACATCCACCCCTTCATCCATCCATCCCTCAATACCTCATCAATCCCCAACCAAATCCCCACATCCTCCCATCGATCCCTCCATCTCTCCCTCCCTCCATCTCTCCATCCCTTCTCCCTCCATCAACCCATCTCTCCATCCCTCTTTCCTCCATACTTCTCTCCATCCCTCCATTCATCTGTCTCTCCATACATGCCTCCATCCCTCCATAAATCCGTACATCCCTCCATCCACCCTCCATCCCCCTATCCCTCCCTCCCTCCATCTCCTATCTTATACCCATTTCATTTCACCATCCACCGTTCCATCTAATCAATCAGTCTGCCAAGCACGTGCTGAAAATCAGTTGTCTCATGCCAATCAAGTAATCCAAGTAAACCAACTAAATAGGAAATGAGAATTTGACAGCACGGTATCAAATCCCACGCTCCACAGTATACCCCCCTCCCCTCCCCGTCACCACCCCTCTATCTCCGCTCATCCATTAGACCTGCAGTGGTGGTCTGGTTGCTAGTCATTTGGATGAGACGATAAACCGAGGCACTGCGTGCATCAAGAACTTGGTGTTCGTTAAAGAACCTCGGCAACAAAAGGGTTGTCTGCAAAAGAAAAATCTATTCAGATACACACGTGTATGTATGTGTGTGAACGGTGAATGGAATCCTGCCCGAATGACACAGGAAACGAATGAGGAGCGCCTCAAGGCAGCTGTCAGTCGGCTCCCGCCAGGAAGGCAGCTGGTTGTGAAGATGAGTTTGTAAAGCGTTTAGTGTTTGGTCTCTGTTTGAAGGCAGGCGCTATACATAAATCAAGTACCAACTATAAATAATCAGTCCGTCAACCATTCAGTCTCCCCATTGTGCTGACAGAAGTAACAGTAGTGGAAGCTGCGGCAAAAGTAGCAGCAGCAAAAGTAGTAGTAGTTAGCAGCAGTAGCAGCAGTAGTAGTAGCATCATCACATGATCATGTCATAATAATCTTAAGTCATAGCAATCATAACATTCACCACTTCGCAGTCCTCAAATACAGTTCAGCGTTATGCAGTTTGCGATGATCAATCTGCTGAAGTCACAACCCACCCACCAGCACTCGACCAACCAAACTACCAAACAGCCTTCCAACAAAACCAACCCCCCTCCCCCAGCCAGCTCATCCGCCAACTAATCCATCAACCAACCAACCGACCACACAATACACCCACACGCCAACCAACCAACCTACCAACTCACCAACCCACCCATTGTGCAGAGAACGAGACGTTCCCTGACGTGCTGCAGAAGGTGAACTCCACACGGCTGACCAACGCACGGTGCAGAGAACTGCTAGGTGCCAACCCGATCAACGGAGGACATGTGTGCTTCAAGAACGTCGGCACTCTCGGGGGCGCCTGCACTGTAAGTGTTCTTTGGTGAATGGATGGATGGTGTGTGTGCGTGTGTTGGGTATGCGCATGTACTTGCATTTATGTGTATGTGTAAGTTTCACAGTCTCCTTCAGTATTTGTGTTTGTGTATTTTCGAGTCATGTTTGTACCCTTGGTACATGTATAATTCACACCAATTTTCCTTGTGACCCGTGTACACTTCGTAATAAAGATATATTATATTAATGGGTATTTTGAAAAGTCCACATTCAACGCTGAACCACTCGAATGTTCTTAAAACATAGGTTTAGAAATTTTTACTGAAAAACAAACAAAAAAAAGTATTCTGTGCCTTTGTTGATTACAAAAAGGCATTTGATTCCATCAAGAGGCACATATAAATAGAAGGCATTTCTGGTAAAATATTCCACTTAATAGTATATGTATCTAATCAGATAACATTGTGCTCTTTTTCTTGCAGAAAATTATAATTTTTTCGGAAATTCAAGGGTTTTATAAAAGGAATCTTTCACCTGTATTTTCTTTATTTGTAAATGATCTTGAACAATATTTGATTGACAACCATTGTTCTAATTGATTGATAACCATTGTTCTCTACTCAGATTTAACTTTAAATCCAGAAACTGACGCAGAACATTTATGTCCCCTGTTCACCTGTGGTGTGGTGGTGGTGGTGGTGATGATGATGATGATGATGACGACAACGACGACGATGACGACGATGAGGACGACGACGAACGACGACCATGATGATGATGATGATTATTGTAGGCCGACAGTGGTGGCCCTGCTGTCTGCGGCAACGTCGTGGTTGGAGTGACGACATGGGGCCGTAAAGGCTGCAGATCGCGCACCTTTCCGTCCGTGTACACCCGCCTGTCTCACTTCCACACCTGGATCCGCGACAACGCTTTCTGAGGACCCGTCAGTGGTGCCAGCAGCAACGGCACCAACACTACCACCAGTGCTGGTAGTCGTCGTTGTTGTCATACTGGTTTCAGCAGCAGTGGTAGTAGAGGTGGCAGCAGCACTGGTATCGACGTTGTCGGCAAGCAGCAGCAGTTAAAATGGGTGTCATTTCAGTCTCTGCAGCAGTGGCTCATGTAGCAGCAGTTGGGATGGGTGCTGGGGGTGGAAGTGCAGTTGGAAGGAGGGCAATGGAAGAAGGGGGTGGGGAGTGGAAGAAAGGGCCGGTCACTGTCTTTGGACTGGAGTTTTAACGACCTCATGGCTGACGCGCTGAAGGTCCAGGTGCTCAGAAGTCTTGGAAAAGGCTGAAAGAGAGCCGCCTTTGCTCGAGACTTCTGACGAGAGTCATCCTTCAGGCGACATCGACAATAGATACGTGTGTGGCATCACACATGCGCCCCTTCCCCCACCCTCTTCTATTCGGAGAGGGTTCCCCAAATCCCAGTGTCTGGCATGAAAGGCGTTCACCTTGGCTCTGTCCTGACTCGCGTTTCACCTCCCCCTCCCCCCCCCTCCACCCCCCTCCCCCTCCCTCCCCCTCCCCCTCCCCCCTCCCCCCTCCACCAGACCTCGTTTCTGTGCCTTTTGCAAAGTCGTTTCACACCACGACAGAAACTGACGTTTTCCAATAACAGAAACGTTGTTTACCAATAAAGGTTGTGTGCCATTGACAGAAAAAATGTTTACAAATATCAAGAAAGTTGTTTACCAATGACAGAACAGTTGCGTACCAATGACAGAAGCGTTACCACTGACAAAACTTGTGAACCACTGACAGAAAACTTGTGTACCAATGACAGAACATTTGTTTACCAATGACGGAAAAGTTGTTTGCCAATGATAGTTTACCAATGACAGAAAAGTTGCTTACCAATGACAGTAAAGTTATTTACCTGCTCTTGTTTTCCTTTAGTCCCACCATGCTGCTTGAAGTAAAATGTGCATTACTGATGATGTAACGTCTTAGGGAATATGAATAAATTGATTTCAGTATAACAATGTATCTCGATTTCATTTCGTTGCGCGCGCGTGTGTGTGTGTGTGTGTGTGTGTGTGTGTGTGTGTGTGTGTGTGTGCGCGTGTGAGACACAAAAATAATGAAATAAGGAGGCTGCAACACGCAACACTTACTGTGTCAGAGCTCAATTTCGAACAAAGGTTGGGTCGCGAGACAGCGGGGCTGACCGCTTTACTGTAAACACATTGGTGATCTCCCTTGCATCCTGTTGTTTCCCCAGGGGTAAGGTGCAAAAAACAAATTATTTGTGAGGCATTCCTTTAGTTATGTTTGTTTTCAGTGTTTTTGGTCGTCTTGTTTTCTTCCTGATCTTTATATCACTCTTCCTGGGCAGCTCTGGGAAGTCGGTGGATTGTGATTTTCTTCTCCCATTGTGGTTGGAAAAGCCATCTTACATACTGGGGTTCATGGTGTCTCTTGATCACTTGCCCTTGAGGACACGCACACACACACACACACATATGAACACAGAGGCGCACATACACACAGACGCGCACACATGCACACACAGACCACATTCCTCCCCCCACCCATCAATCTCTTCCATATCCATTTTCTTATTTATCCCTCCTCCCTTCATCTCTCCAATCCTCCATCTATCTCTATCCCTCCAGTCCATCAGTCCTTCCCTCCTCCTTCCACACCTATCTCCATCCCATCCCTTTCCCCATCCACCCCCAATTTTATCCTCCATCTTCCTATCCCTCCTCCAATCCATTCATCCCAATATCCTTCCCTCGTTCATCCATTCGGATCCCCTATCTGTCCCCACATCCACCCCTTCATCCATCCCTCCCTCAATACCTCATCAATCCCCAACCAAATCCCCACATCCTCCCATCGATCCCTCCATCTCTCCATCCCTTCTCCCTCCATCAACCCATCTCTCCATCCCTCTTTCCTCCATACTTCTCTCCATCCCTCCATTCATCTGTCTCTCCATACATGCCTCCATCCCTCAAGTGTCATGGCTTTTACACTTCATCAGGTTTTCGCCTAATCAATATAGAACTTTTTGTATACATATATATATATATTTTTTATACTTTATATAAGAGTGCGCAATTACTAATGTTATGTTACTGGGCATATTATTCCAGAAGTTAACACAACCCTGTTAGTAAAAAAAAAAAAAAAAAAAAAAAAAAAAATTAAAAAGGGGGGTGAAAAAAGGTTTTGATTTTGTGTTGTAAGATTACTGCCCTTTAGAGTGAAAAGGTTTTGTGTATTGCTCTTAAAATAATGTCCATGCAGAATCTGATATGTCTCGATCATATCACCCCTTAACCTGCAATATTCCAGGCTTGGGAGTTTCAAACTAGTTAGTCTCTCTTCATAGGACATACTACCTATCCCTATAATCTGTTTGGTAAATCTTCCCTGTACACTTTTCAATCAAGTCATGACGTATCTGACCTTGGGGGATCAGTGTCCTAATGGGGTTTCACATGTGTTATTTTGTACGGTTTCCGTGCAGCTCCGTAACTGATCAGTGCAGCAAGACACAAATATCGAACTGTTTCCAGACACAACTCGAACTGGACCGGCACGTGTGTGTAGTCGTCTGATAGGTTCGCTTGAGGTTCCCCGTGAAATCTTTCACTCCAACACAGCAGAATGGCCGCTTCTTTGGCAGTGTTACGGAGGCTCAGCCAAAAAATGGTAATTATGAGCAACGTCGTGCGTTATTTTCACATAACGCACGTGACATGTTTCTGTACAAAGTAAGAAAAATGAAAATAGGCAGGCGTGTACGATGAGCACAGAATACAAACAACATGTAAAATTAATTACGTATGACTGTGAGGTTGATGCCACATTGTTTGCCCACTTTATGCAATTCGAGTAATCTTATTATTTGACATCAAGATTAGCATTTTTGATTTTAAAAAAATTATATGTGTGGTTGTGTAGTTTTCCAACAACAAAGTATGTTATAATTTTACATTGACATACAATGGACTACATGTGACAAAATGTGACTTGTTTCCAACATTCAAATGGAAAGTGCATGCCATGTCAGTATTTTTATTCTTTTTTTTAATTTGCGCAGTCGCATGCAGTTACAGAGCAATTATGATGCGCTTAATTCTGTAGTAAACTGATTTATGATGAAGTAAAACTAAAAGTCTGTGTAACTGTAATGAAAGGACCACACACACACACACACACACACACACACACACACACACACACACACACACACATGCAGTCACAGAGCAATTATGATGCACTTAATTCTGTAGTAAACCGATAGATTTATGACGAAGTAAACATCTGTGTAATGAAAGGGCAGCACCACACACACACACACACACACACACACACACACACATGCAGTCACAGAGCAATTATGATGCACTTAATTCTGTAGTAAACCGATAGATTTATGACGAAGTAAACGTCTGTGTAATGAAAGGGCAGCACCACACACACACACACACACACACACACACACACACACACACATGCAGTCACAGAGCAATTATGATGCACTTAATTCTGTAGTAAACCGATAGATTTATGACGAAGTAAACGTCTGTGTAATGAAAGGGCAGCACCACACACACACACACACACACACACACACACACATGAGCTTGCAAGTGCATATGACCAGACTATTTATGGCATTTTGTGATCAATCATTTTCAACTTTTTCAGTATGTACTGACTCTTCTTTTGGTAGATCAGTAAAAGATAATTCATCTCATCACTCATTTTCAGCAAACATTAGCTAAGCTACCTGCTTAATTCTTTTCAGTAGACCATGTGAAATGGCTGGAACATTTCAAGTAAGTGAAAAAGCAATTGAGATCTTAGTTCATTTTCTGTTGTCTAATTTTAACCCTCCCCCTTATCACATACAGCAGCGATCATTTATCTTATGCAAGAGCATTACAAACTATTAAGTTCACTGATTTTTCTAGAGGATGGTTCAGGCCCTGCCAAGGTTGGACCACAAATTATTCAGGCCAGGCGGAAGAGAGGGTGTGCGCAGCAAGACTCTGTCAGCGGCTGATACAAAGATGCCTTCTAGTGACCTGCATTTTAGGCCTGCTCCACTTGATCTGTTTTCCGATGAAGAGAAAATGATGAGAGATTCAGGTATCTCAATGTGTGTTGCTTTTCTGTTCATGTGTTTTGACAGTTGTTTTTGTTGTTGTTGTTGGCATTTCTTTTAACAATGATGTTTCACTTCTGATATGGCCGTTTGCAACCAGCTGGGCAAGTATGACTGATAATTACTAAATTAGAAAAGAAGACCTCTTTTGGTCTACAAGTTGTGGATACACTTGAAGTTGCATGTCTGTATATCCAGTTTCATGAAGGCTGGTCAACTGGTTTTTAAAGAAATGACAAGCACAGTTCTTTGTGCATAAGAAACCAAGAATAATGTACCATGATCAAGGTTGGAAAGATCCATTACTTCAAAATTTAAGAAAATATTTTTTCCTCATTAATCATATATATATATATATATATATAATGATTGTCTCTACCTGCGGACCAATACTGAAATGAACTTGAATGTCACTTGAAAGTGATTTTCAAGAACTCTTAGTAATGCATCTAACAAGTTTTGTTGAAGTTTGTCAATTCTTTTTGGGAAATAAGCTTCATGTTTGAATAGTAAACGAAGGTCAAGCTTTTATGTGAATTAATACTTTTTTTCAATATACATTGAAATTATGTTGTAGATATTGCTACAAGTTGCACTCAGAATAGTCTGGCATATTGCAAGAAATGGGGATCTCTAAACACATACATATATACACACATTTGTGCATACACACACACCTTTCCTCCTCCCCTCCACACACACACACACACACACACACACACACACACACACACACACACACACACAAACAAAAAAACCAAAAAAAAACTCACACACACTCACACACACACTCACACATACACATACACATGTACACATTTTTATATACCTATTCACACACATACATACATGCTTCCGTTATACATCCATACACACACATACATATACACATGTACATACTCACAGCTGCTTATCTACATACATTCAGTATGCATACATGTATACATACATAACACATATTTCGAATAGGAATTTAAAACTGGTGAAAAGCTGTATTTGTGAAGGTAGAAGTATTAGTTTCTTTACTAAATGTCTGTTCACATTTGTGACTATACTAATTTTGCTCTCTGTGTGTGTGTGTGTGTGTGTGTGTGTGTGTGTGTGTGTGTGTGTGCACTGTTGCAGTATCTCGTATGGCCACAGAACAGATTGAGCCATTGGTGCGGGAAATGGATCAGAAAAGTGAAATGTTTCCATCTGTCAGACAGGCTCTCTTCGATAATGGGGTGAGTGATCAGTATGTATAATGTTTCATGATAGGATAGGATACCCAAATTCCTGTCTGCTTCCTACATTCTTTTTGTCGGGGGAGGGGGAGGGCATTGGGGGTGGGGGGAGGAGGGGGGGTGGGGGGGGGGGAGGGAGCAGGGTGCTGGGGGTTGTATTTGTACATGTGAACTTGTGTGTTTTTGGCATGCATATGTATGTGAGTTTGTTAGTGAGTGTATGTGAGCAGGATGTGTGTGAACCTCAGAGAGAAGAGATTCAGTCTCTTTGGTTGGTGTGAGTCAGGGAGGGAGGTGTGTGTGTGTGTGTGTTTGTGTGTGCGGAGGAAGGGTTATAATTGCTATACTGTGTGCTGTGTATAGCAGCAGGCCAGCTGAGAAGAGTAACTTGTGGAGTGACTACCCCAACTGAGGGGATGTTTCTGGGTGTCTTTCTCTGTATTTCTTTTTTTTTACCTGTGTGTAGCCTGAAGGGAAGCGTTAAATGGCAGAAGCTTGCTAAGTTGTGTACCTTGTTCAAATATAAGTTGCTGTAGTTTTCTATTATTTTAAATCACATAATTTTTTATATTATTTATTTATTTATTTATTCATATTTTAGAAATTGTTTTTTTTGGTGTATGCATTCATATCATTCCTTTTTCTTTTGTCGCAAACCCATTGTTGTGTCTTTTGAGCTTGCTGTAGGCTTTCAGCTTGTCGTTGTTCTCTCTATATTAGTATATATACAGTATTGTGTATCTGTCAATGTTTATGCTCGACATTTTACATTATTGCTGAGCAGTTCATGTTCAGTGTAATGAAACTTTTTTTTTTTTTTTAAACCAATTAATGTGGACTACAATCATCATGAACTGCAGCTGATGGGCGTAGAAGTCCCCAGCCAGTACGGAGGCGCTGACTCCTCCTTCATGATTGCCATGCTGGTAATAGAGGAGCTGGCCAAGGTGGACCCCTCAGTCAGCGTTTTGTGCGACATCCAGAACACTCTCATCAACACCCTTTTCAAGAATTTGGGCACCGAGGCACAGAAAGACAAGTACCTGCCCAGGCTGTGCACAGACATGGTAACTTTTGCTCAGTTTAGTTTATGATTAAATCATATTCTGATTTTGCACATGTTGAACATTGAATCGTACAAGAAATTAGGCACATAAACACTTTTGAATTAAAAAAAAAAAAAAGTCAAGAAAAGTCTTTGAGGCAGTAAGGTATTGACCATGGCAGTCAGAGAGGCGTTTATCTAATACTTGTTTTGTCTATAGTATTGAACAATGTTTTCATTTATGTATTGCTGCTTTTTGCCTGACAGTCATTGGGAACTGAAAATGTTTTATAAATAGAGCAACTGCTGTGGCATAGTGGTTAGCATAACGGAATGACGACTGGGAGGATGTGGGTTTGAACCCCATCAGAGGCATTACATTGTGTGATTTTTTTGGCATGGCTGGCTTTCACCTAGAACTGATTAAGGCCAGACACGGTAGTGAAATTTTGACCAAAATAATGATTTTTTGTGATTTTCGTTTTTTCGCATAATTTGCTGCTTCAACATCTAATCTTTATAGTCCGTTTCACCTGGGTACTATATTCACTTAAAATAAAGCTTCAAACAGAATCAACATGTGTGATTTCTTGTGAGTACCAAGCACATCTCTTTCTTTTCCTGTTTTCTCAGTTTTGTGTTTTGTCCTTGTAATACCATTTTTCAAAATGCTAAAGCTCAAAAACTTTAAAAGATAGCATGTTCAAACTTGGTACTTTCTTTCTTTTTGTATTCATCTTTATTATAGTGCAGTGGTTTGTATAGTACTAGTAAAAGAATGAATATACAGTCATTTGGAAAAAAAATTATGTCAAGGAATTTATACACATTTCAACAACAAAAATAATAATAAATGTATTTATTCAAATTCCAAAATACCACTGCACAATAATAAAGAACAAATACAAATAAATCAACTAAAACAAACAGAAATAACATATCTATAAAGGTATCGAAGTTGTAAGCTTTTAATTTTTTTTGTTTGTCGGCCATTTTGGATTTGTTTCCATGGAAACTGTCATGACAAATTGCACAAAATGACCTTTTTAGACATGTGTAGTCCAATATCTTTATGTACCATGTCACAGAAAGACATAAACTTCAAGTTTATTTCATACGTTTTTTTTACCACCGTGTCTGGCCTTAAGTGTGCTGTGGGCTCAATGAAGAAAGACTGGGACCGCTAAGTCAAGTGTCATCCACTTCATGAAAGCGTCTTTGGGATTGTTGCTCAGATATCCTGACCACTACTGTAGGTTTCTTTATCTCTTTTGTTCTGGTTGATGCTGAAAATGAAATGTACTGTGATAGTATGCTTAGTGAGCTGAGTGGTGGTCTTGTCCTAAACCTAAACTGATCTCCATATTGTCATCACCATCCATCATCATAAAAAAAATAAAACAGAAAAAAATGTCCCAAGTACTGTAACCTTTCCATGCCTTACTGTTGCATAATAAATGGGATTATTAGATTTTCTTCTGCATTAGCCTTTCCACGGGAGTTAAAGAAGCTTTGATTTAGTTCAGTCAGAAAGAGTGCATTCTCTACAGTTTGAGCTATTTGTGTGTGTATTTAATTTTTGTGTGTCGTGTCTGAATAGGTTGTGTTTTTTCTTTCAGATAGGGTCATTTTGCTTGTCAGAGACTGAGTCTGGATCAGACGCTTTCTCCTTGCGGACGCAGGCTGTACGTGACGGGACTGACTATATCATCACAGGGCAGAAAATTTGGATCTCGAATGCTGAATATGCTGGTGTCTTTCTGGTCATGGCAAACGCCAAACCCACTGATGTAAGTTGTTTTTGTGATGTCAACACAACTTGAGTACCTTGGTCATTGGAATATATTTATCACATTCAGACTTTTATAGGTGGTTTTTTGACTCACTTGTGTAAACAAAGTGAGTCTATGTTTTAACCTGGTGTTCGGTTGTCTGTGTGTGTGTGTGGTAAACTTTAACATTGACATTTTCTCTGCAAATACTTTGTCAGTTGACACCAAACTAGGCATAAAAATAGGAAAAATTCAGTTCTTTCCAGTCATCTCGTTTAAAACAATATTGCACCTCTGGGATGGGCACAAAAAAAAAAAAAAAAAAAAATGAAGCCTAATTATATGCAAACTGCATTTACTGTTATATTTATATTTTTTGTATTCTGTAAACTTGGCACTTTGATATGATATTCTGACCCAACAACAAGAGCAGTCATTATTATCATTTTTTGTTCAAACAAGAACTTCTTTTGCTAAGCATGGAAGTTTTATTTATTTTGCAAACGTTTTGGTGCAGATAGTAAAGAAGGGAAATTACTGTGTAATTAATGCTAGGGGACTTAATTTGCTTTAAACTGATCTTTCTCATCTTAAACATGACATTTTGAAATTATACTCAATACATAAAAAGCTTGGATTTTCTTTTTTAGTGTATCACAAGTGAGTCTTGAAGGCCTTGCCTCTCTTGTTTTATTATGTGTGTGTGTTGTTTCTGTAGTTTGTGGTTTCTTTTCCAGGGGTACAAAGGCATCACTTGTTTCATTGTGGACCGAGACACAGAGGGCCTCAGCATTGGCAAGAAAGAAGACAAACTTGGCCTTCGTTCATCCAGCACTTGTGTAGTGAACTTTGACGGAGTCAGGGTATGCAGCTGGCACTGTTGATTGTGTGTGCAGATCTTAGTATGGGAATTGTAGTCTGTGTGTGCGTGTGTGTTTGTGTGTGTGCATGGTTATGTTTGTGTGTGTGTGTGTGTGTGTGTGATACAGAGAGAGAAACAGAGGTCGAGAGAGAGAGAGAGAGAGAGAAGAAGTGATGTGTGATGCATGTCCCGTATCTGTTACTTGTATATCCATGATAATTTTAGACCACCAAAATTTGCTTTCATTTGTAAGATTTGCATTTAGTATTTAAGAAATATTTGGCATTTCATGATGAACAACCCAAATATTTCCCCCTTCACTAACTGAATTTCAGTCTTTCTTGCAAATTGGTGAGAACCATGGTGCTTGTTGTCATCTTGTTGGAAAAAAAAAGGTCTAAATCCCAAGTAAAGTGAACCTTAGCTGTAGTCCCTCAGTTTAAAGTATTTACTAATCTGGTCTGACTAATTTGCCAAGTTCAGTTTTGAGATCTTGGAATGTATCATCATATGAAAACTTTCATGGATATTCTGCAGGCTTACTGAAGTATTGGTGATGTCTGAATCTTTCACACTATCAGGGGTATTGATGGTGTCAGGTGCATGATGGTGCTTATTTTTAGCCTAATAATCCATATATTGCCACGCTTGCATGGATCTTACTTATTGTTCAGGACAACTGTCAAGAGAGAGAGAGAGGGAGATAAGTATTTCATATCTTAAGCCTTTCATTTATGTTTGTGGTCAGTATATCATTAGAAGTCGTGGTGAACTGATTTTACAGGTACCAGAAAGCAGCATACTGGGAGAGTTTGGACAAGGGTATAAGTATGCCATCTCCATGCTGAATGAGGGAAGAATTGGCATTGCTGCACAGGTATCCCATTATGTATTTCATTATAATGCAGAGAAGTTTTTGTTTCCAGCAGGGGTGCAAGTGGTTCCGTCTCATACGGATTTCCGTCTTGATGAAATTTCGATTTTTTTTTTTTTTTTTTTTTTGTCCCTATGCTTTTGGTCCGGGAAAGTTTTGGTCGGAACTTGAATACTGAACTATTCACCGGAAGATGGAACTCTCTTGACTGGTTGACCAGTGCTTAGCTAAACTGAAGCCAGCGCCAGCTGTGTCTGGCCGCGCGCGCTGTGTACGACTCCCATTTTTGCCGCTGGAAGCCGGATGGGACTGTTCGTTGGAAAGCGAGAACAGAGAGAATGTGTGTGTGTGTGTGTGTGTGTGTGTGTGTGTGTGTGTGTGAGAGAGAGAGAGAGAGAGAGAGAGAGAGAGGCACACACACACACACACACACTGTTACTTAGCCCTGAAACTCTGTATTTTACCGAGAGAAAAAAATCGCCTAGGACGGAAAATCATAGAAGACCGGACTTCAGTCTTGCCACTTTTTTCCACTTGCACCCCTGTTCCAGTAATGTGTGTTATTTGTGTTTGTGTATGTGTGTGAGGCGTGTGTGTGTGTGTGTGTGTGTGTGTGTGTGTGTATTTGAGAGAGAGAATTTGGATCAGGGCCAGCAATCTGGTCTGTACATTCCACACATTTTGTGATGAAGTTCAGTGGACATAATTCATTAAACAGTCATTCCCTTTGCAGCTTTTGAAGACATTCCCAAGACAGGTTTTTCGTTTAAATTCATATCAACATGTGGACTGTGAGTTGGGATAAGAAGCAGTGATTAAGATTGTCATTGTAATGGACTTAAATGTTTTTAATATCCAGTGGCATGCACAATAGTTGTCATAAATTATAATATTTACATAAAGCCAGTGGTTCGTATTGTAGCAGTTATATATTTTAATCCAGAGGCTTGGTATTTTTACTTTTATATCTCTGGAACAGACTCTTGAATAATAATTTAGTTAATATCAGCAACAACAAAAACAGAAGAAGAAGAAGAAAGAAGGGGGTGGAAAGGGAGAGGAGAAAGTGAAACTTCCAAAGTGTGTTGGAAAGACATTGACATATATAACATAAAGTGATAAAACTCACTTGACAGGAATTGGTTTATTTTTAGGGAGGAAAGATGGGCATGTGTTCATTCTCAACTCTTCATTTTTTGCACAGAAAAGAATGGCTGTGTCAGACGAGTGAAAACATAAAATAAACACAGTTATTTCCCTTGCACTTGGTGGAGCACAGCAGCTTAGCTTTGACAAAACACATCTTCACTAGTATGGTGCAAATTTTATACACTGTGAGTCACATTTGCAGACATCACATCCATGGCTATTAAAGCAGAAAGTGTTAAAGGTAATAATTGAAGCTGTACTTGTTCTGATGTAAAGTTTTGGAATCCAAGTTAGACGGGCGCAATAGCCGAGTGGTTAAAAGTGTTGGACTGTCAATCTGAGGGTCCCTGGTTCAAATCACGGTGACGGCGCCTGGTGGGTAAAGGGTGGAGATTTTTACGATTTCCCAGGTCAACATATGTGCAGACCTGCTAGTGCCTGAACCCCCTTTGTGTGTATATGCAAGCAGAAGATCAAATACGTACATTAAAGATCCTGTAATCCATGTCAGCGTTCGGTGGGTTATGGAAACAAGAACATACCTAGCATGCACACCCCCGAAATGGAGTATGGCTGCCTACATGGCGGGGTAAAAACGGTGATACACGTAAAGTCCCACTCGTGTGCATACGAGTGAACGTGGGAGATGCAGCCCACGAACGCAGAAGAAGAAGAAGAAGAAGGAATAAGTACACCCAGTCAGGTTGCTAGTATGGTGTCATTTGTGTCTGCTTTGTTTCTGGCATGGAAGCAGAAGGGGCTGGAATCATGGGGAGGAGGGGGGGAACTGGAATTCAGAAAATGTTGAAACTGTCAAAGGAAATTTTATCCATGCAATTTTATGAATTTTCCTCATCACTCCTGCACACCCCATTCCTCTTGGCAGCAGTCTTTGTATTGTGATTGTTCTCACCAGCTATCACTGCCACTGACAACAAATTATAACAGATCCGTCTTTTCCTCGAAGGATTCCTCCCATTCTAGGCAAGAGATCATCCTCTGCGGGTTGGATGCAGGGGTCATTACTATGTGGCACATTCTTCTCTCTCGAATGAAAGGTGAAGAAGCTCCATGACACGTGCCTTGCAAGCCTCATTGTATCAAACATTTGTTGATCTGCCTGCTTGGATTTGCATATCAGGCACAAACACTTCACAGCTAGCTTCTTGAAGACCTTATACCGCTGAGTTCCACCAGATAATGTTTTTCAGTTCCTAAAAGATGTATACATTCTTAACACCAATTAAATTTTATGTTGTCTGACCAACACATGGTTGAATTGTTCTTAATAATTTTGATTGACCTTCATTGTTAAGTTTCTCTCTTGACTGTTTTTCATGCCTGAAATGTGGTCGGCAGGGCTACATGCAACATTATTTCATTTGACAGTTTCACATTTTAGTCTGCAAAGACTTTGAGATGAGAGTTGATACAATGTGCAAATTATCATCGTTACAACAGACTAGCGGAAGGTTTTTAAGTATTCTAATGAGTCTTTTCTTTCCGTTGGTGATTTTTCCTTAAATTTTACTGTTAAGATTTGTTGACTCACTTGTGTAAACAAAGTGAGTCTATGTTTTAACCCGGTGTTCGGTTGTCTGTGTGTGTGTCTGTGTGTCCGTTGTAAACTTTAACATTGACATTTTCTCTGCAAATGAGGCATAAAAATAGGAAAAATTCAGTTCTTTCCAGTCATCTTGTTTAAAACAATATTGCACCTCTGGGATGGGCACAAAAAAATAAAAAATGAAGCCTAATTATATGCAAACTGCATTTACTGTTTGTATTTTTTGTATTCTCTAAACTTGGCACTTTGATCTGATATTCGGCCCAACAACAAGAGCAGTCATTATTTTTATTTTTTGTTCAAACAGGAACTTCTTTTGCTAAGCATGGAAGTTTTATTTATTTTGCAAACGTGTTGGTGCAGGCAGTAAAAAAGGGAAATTACTCTGTAATTATTGCTAGGGGACTTAATAAGTGTGTCACAAGTGAGTCTTGAAGGCTTTGCCTCTCTTGTTTTGCATGTTCTTCTTGACACCTTCCAGATGCTGGGCTTGGCTGAGGGATGCTTCAGCAGGACGGTGCCTTACACCTTTGACAGGAAACAGTTTGGCCGCAGAATCTGGGACTTCCAGGTCTGTACTGTAACTTGTATTGATGTAGTGATCACGCTGTTGGCATCGTTGCCCATCTCTCAAAGTCAAAAAGTTAGAACTAGATTGTGGGATGGGCCATAATCACCTCTTTGTTTCACGCAGGGTGGAAGATAGGTGAGAGTGGCTGTGCCTGCTTTAGCTTCAAGTATTTGTATCACAGGGATACAGATACGGGTTTCATATGTATAGTCACAAACACATACACTTTGGTCACAGTTGTTTTTTTTTTTTTTAATTAAGAATGTTTATTTTGCAAGGTTTCAGGTGAAGAAGACATTTCTTTTTAACATTGGTTTAGAAGACCTTTTAACATGGTAGATTTTTTCTCTGATTGGTTTTGACATATGTGTTTTGGAGCCCTGAAATGGCCCCTAATTGAGGTCAGCTGGGCTATAAACACGCTTTGATTTGAAGGCGCACACGCCGTCAATCATCAACTGATATGCATTTGAATCTTTCGTTTCCACAGAGTATGCAGCATCAGATTGCTCACATAGCAACCCAGATAGAAGCTGCCCGCATGTTGGTGTACAATGCAGCACGGCGGAAAGAGGCAGGATTACCATTCATCAAGGAAGCTTCCATGGCCAAATTTTACGCTGCTGAGGTGGGAAGACTGATATTTGTACATCGCCTGACTTTAATATTATGAAAATAAGAATCCAGCCGTATGGTTAGTGAACTGAACTGTTCTTATTGATTCAGTAATCAGTTTTTAGATGAACTGGCATCCAATTTTCATCAGACTTGTGATTATGACTAAACATGAGGACAGTATGATCCCTAGTGACACTCAGGTCAAAGTTGCAAGATGCCCTATTATGATAATAGTCCTGTCTTCATCAATCTTGGTGCAGTGGTTGGTCATAATCAGAACAAAAATCTCAAAGAGTTTTAAAATCAGGGTTCAACATCACAATATTTCAGAATGAAAAAAATGTAGAAGTGTGATAGCTTGGGTTTTTCATCCAATGTTAACGATACTGGTATAAGTTTGGTTATAGCTAAAACGTAAGAGTTTTCAAAAGTCAAAGTTTTAGGGTCAAAGGTTGAGGTCACAGCAGCCTGTGACTGATAATGGCCTTTTGCAGGATGATATACTTTATAGAGTACCCCCCCTTTTTTTTTTCTTCTTTTTCTTTTTGTTCCAAATTTCCTGTGTTCAATTAAGTTGGTATTATATATGTGTTTTAAAGACCTTGTCTCTTGTCAAAACATTGTTTTACTGAACATTGATGTGTTGCTGTGTACTTGAAGCTGGCGACAGTGACCACATCCAAGTGCATTGAGTGGATGGGAGGTGTTGGTTTCACCAAAGACTACCCCATTGAGAAATACTACAGAGACTGCAAGATAGGTAAGTCTTAATTTTGTGCTTTGCTGCTTACTTATCTTAATTATTTGATTGCTGTTCACTCAAAACAAATCAAGTATTCCGTTTCAGATGGACATTTGGGCATATTCATCAGAATAAACCATGTCAGTTGTTCCTGCACTGATAAGTGATATGCAGGCAGTGGATAGATTGATAATTCTGCATAGTTTTGAGCTGCATACAGGGAAAGCAGTGGTTTGAAAAGAAAAAAAAAAAGCATTTTGTATTTGTATTTCTTTTTATTACAACAGATTGTGAAATTCGGACTGCTCTCCCCAGGGAGAGCGCGTCGCTACACTACAGTGCCACCCATTTTTTTTCGTATTTTTTCCTGCGTGCATTTTGATTTGTTTTTCCTATTGAAGTGGATTTTTCTACAGAATTTTGCCAGGGACAACCCTTTTGTTGCCGTGGGTTCTTTTACGCGCGCTAAGTGCAAGCTGCACACGGGACCTCGGTTTATCGTCTCATCCGAATGACTAGCGTCCAGACCACCACTCGAGGTCTAGTGGAGGGGGAGAAAATTATCGGCGGCCGAGCCATGATTCGAACCAGCGCGCTCAGATTCTCTCGCTTCCTAGGCGGACGCGTTACCTCTAGGCCATCACTCCATATTTTGTTTATTTTGTTGGCATGTGTACGGTGAAATGTCCTCCATTGACTTAGTGTCATGTGTTCATATTCACATTTATCGCCCATCAAGCCATCATTAATTAAGTGTGTGATCTACTGAAATACTAAACAATCAATTTCTGTTTGTTCTGCAGGTACAATCTACGAAGGAACCAGCAACATTCAACTGAACACCATTGCCAAGTGTATTGAAAGGGAACTGAACTGAAAAGTCTTTCCAAACAATGAGATTGTTGGACTTCCGGTAAATAATAGTTGCAACTGTGATGTTGATGACTTTTTCATCTTCTGAGTAAAAATTGAAGTGATACCATAGGTGGTAGAATGTTCCGAGTGAAAAATGGACTGCTTTGTTGTTGTTTTTTTTAAGGAGAAAATGGATTATTAGCTATAAGATGGCTTTTTATTGTTTTTTATATTTTTTTTGTTTTGTTTTGATTGATATGGATACTTATATAGCATCTGTCCTTGATCAGAGACCAAGCTGTAAGTGCTTTACAGTGTTATTGTTTTAGTTATGTTGTTTTTCTCTTCATTTGAAGTGTGTATGTGTGTGTGTTTGGGTTTTCTGAAAGAATCCTTTCGTTTCTTCAGCATATAATTGGTCTAGTATACACTTAATTGTCAAAGAACTCAGTAAGCAGTGTTCCTGTCACACACCACTGCTGTCCGGTGTTTCCTAAAGAAATTGAGAAAAGTCTCACAAAATATAAATGGAGAATCAGTACTATCAACGGATTTTCTACCAGTCATTTATAGGTTATATAATGTGTGAGTATATGTGGATTTTGTCAGCTTGCCGGAACAAACAAGTTGTTTGTCATTACATTATATTTAAGTTGAAGTGAAAAGGGGTATCAAATGATTTAAGACTTGGGGTCCTTCCCCTCCCCCGCCCCCACTACATACACACACAACACACGTGTATATAAAACGCATAAGTAAATTGCTTTTTTTTTTTTTTTTTTTCAATTTTCAAACTTCACATATATATTATAGTTTTTTTGAATAATCCTTTTTTTCTTTTCTTTTTGACTGAGGGTTGTTGTGAGTCTCAGCATTTTAGCAATTGGAAACGAAGTGAAGACAAGTTCTCAGTATAGTTAAAAGACGCTGCTGAAAGCGTCTTTTCTTTAAATGATGGCTTGGAAGTGTGTGTGTGTGTCAGTTGCTGATGAAACCAGTGGTGTGGAGGTGATAATCTCAAAATAAATCTTATGTTGTTATCCTAAACTGATTCAACAATTTTGCAGTTTCAAGGAATTGGTTTTTTTTCCTTATTTTATTTTATAAACTTTTGCAGAAGTCAAGAGGTAATAGTTTTTTATTGCTTTTTTGCCAGATATTTTCTGTTTCTCCATCGAACCAGTTTTGTTGTTTCTTGTACAAATTACAGAATGTGGTTGCGAGTACACGTTAGTGCAGCATATAGTCTTTGCATTGTGTGTGTGAGTGAACTTAAGGAACACATTATTTACAATGAACAAGGCATGCATGTGTCGCCAGTACTCATTAAATGTATTGTTTTCATGTTTATTATTGAGATTGGTGTGGTGTGTATTATCTTTGCGAGGATTGTGTTTTAAATGGAATGCACTGTAATTAAAAGATTGCTCATTCAGCAACATAATCATGGGAAATAATTATACAAAAAATATGCAAATAAATGAGATGCGTATTTGCAAAAACTGGTGTTTATCATTATGTGAATGAATGGACATGTGCACTAAAGTGAGATCCATACAGTTTTGAAAATACAAAGAATCTTCACTTCAAATGATTACTGTTATTGCTTTTTCTGTTTACAATTTGTCACCGGGATGATCTTTATTAACATTCAGCTTCATCTTATGTGCTCTGATAGAAAACTTCAACTAAACCTTTTTTGTGTGGAAAGTGAAATATAATCAGTTTGACCATAGATATTCCAGTTAGACTGTCTTAATATTTTGCTTTGAAATTGTGATTGTCTTCTCTAACCCCTGTGGCAATGCCAGGGATCTCTCAGTGTTAATAGCATACCTGCCTTCTGGAAATTCTGTGCTGGAAATTTCCTCCTTTCTATCACTCTCTTTGCCTTTTTATCTTTCTTCACTGTTTTCTCCTTTTTCTGCCTTCCCAGTCCATTTCCCTTTCTTTTTTCATGCAAGCCTTTCACTTTTTTCCTCTTTTCCACAGTCTATGATGTACTATCTGTGCTGTTTTGCTCTGGCGATTGGGTAGTGAGATTGTAGACACTGGGATGGGCACTAGCTGCCCATTCTGCAGTGTTATTTGTCTATATGGCCTTTTTATGTGTTTTTTGTTTGGCTTTGAAGTATTGTTTTTTTCCTTTTTTACAATTTTTTTGTAATCTGAGGATGATAAATTAAGTGGAATGGCTGGCGTCCTCAGCTAACCTAGTCTTATTTGCCCTAAGGAGCTAAATGGTTGGGATACTGTGTCATGAACTGTGTTTTGTGGGTTTGTCTTAGTGTTTGTAGATGTTACAGTTATGTGTAAAGGCGGATGAGTATTTGTATGGTTTGACCGTCCTGATATGGACCTGTGCGGTTGGCTGGACTATACGCAACAAGAACATGTCATCTCTACAAAACAGGGGAGCACAAACCTACTCATAAACGCATACAGAAGAAACCTGATACACACTCTCCTTGAATTCAGTTTCTCAAAGAGGTGTCACTACATTTGGACAAATCCATATACACCACACCACATCCACTAGGCAGATGCCTGACCAGCAGCATAACCCAATGTGCATAGTCAGGCCTGGAGTGCATGCCTGTATATTTGTGTACCTATCAGAGTGGATTTCAACACTTTTGTTACCGTGGGTTCTTTTTTTTTTTTTTTATTGTGCCAAGTGCGTGCTGCACATGGGACCTCAGTTTATTATTTCATGCAAATGACTAGAAACTCAGTTGGGTTATACTTATAGGCAATGTGTGTGTGGATGGCTGTTAAAGAGTGTGTGTGGCGTTTGTGTGTTGTGCATGAAATATGTGAATGAAGAGTGTACAGCACACTGAGCTGCTTTACACAAGATTATGAGCTCTATATACATAAATCATTCATTATTATTAATATTAAACAAACTTATTGCTTTGTTGAAGCAACACTTTCACACAGTCTATTCAAAGCAAAGCACTGTTTCATTTCATCTTGAAAAGAAAAAATATTTATTTCCATGCACTTGTTTCACCCAAATACATTCATACCAATCTCAGAATTAACCAAATCTGACCCGTCACAGTATTGAGTATACCACATGCATGAAAACACACACACACACACACACTGTGCACATGACACAGACTAACACCAGCTAGCACACTTAGATAAAAGCGTGCATCAATACTTGAAAAATTGCAGGTCTTCACACATCTTCAAATCCACTTTTCTCATGCATATTGTTAATTACAATAGCATAATCTCTCTCTCACTAGCTCTCTTTTAAAATAAAGACCATGTGGATGCATTCACTCAAACACACATTGCATTCATGCATTTCAGATTTTTAAAATTCCATAACTGTGTTTTGGACTCATACTGACATGCAGGTATGTATTTGATACTAGATGTGGAGAATACAGGCCACTAACCATATGAGAAGGCTGCAATGTCTCTGAAATTCTGTACTTGAAAAGCCTTGTCTTTAATCTATAAATTGCCACAAAGACCAGTGTATCCAATTTAATTTTATATTAACTTTAAATGAACTTTACCATAACAGTCTTGTATAAACTATGAAGTAATTATTAACAAATAGTAAAGAGTGGTAACTCTCTCCATCCACAAGGTACACAACTTCAACTTGTTCAAGTCAGTGCTGCTTAATTAACTTATTGTACAAAACCATTCAATATTCAACTCTTATGTGTATACACACTTAATGTCTTTAATAACATGACCAGGCACTACACTAACACCCAGAATTGTTGAAAACAAGCAAACACACTCACACAAATGCCTCATAATGCTCGAGCATACTAGTGAAATAAGAACCTAGCAACAGAAAGAACTGCCACACACTTTGAAAAAATTAAAATGATCACTCATCATTTGATACACAATACTTACAACTAGGTTACATACACAATTTCAATATCTGATAAAGATAGACGGAACTGTTGCAGCAATATTACTATTTATTCATGTTTGCTGGATATCTGTTTTCATTAACGTACATATTAAGGGAACAAAAAGGAGGAAAACAAAGAAAGAAAATCAATGACAAAAGGCAAAGCATAAGCAGGTATATCTCACTATTATCTGAATTCAGGATGGATTAACCTTCGCCGGCTATCGTGGGTCGTACACGACCCAGAGGAGTACAAAAACGCAAATATCTCAGCCAATTCTTAATATTTTTCTATGAAATTTCAGAAATGCTTCCTACACCTATAAGGCCAACTTTTGCCAAAAAATGAAAAAAATTCATTAATTAATGAGTAATTAAAGGTGGTGTTTTAACTACACATGGACGCTTGTGTGGGTCGCGTATGACCAATGCTTTTTAAAGAGGAAAAAATGTGGTCACCCTTCGAAACCGTGTGTGAGTCATGCACGACCCATACCTTTGTAACTCACTTGGGACGACAAGTTTTCTCCCTTGCTTTTCCCCACAGAGGGTAAAGGGTAAGGGTTTGGAAAAAAATTATAAAAAATACAAAATACTGTGTAAGAAAATGAAACTTTCAGAACTGGTTTATTATGTGTTGAGCTATTACATATAAAAAAAAAATCAAATTTCTCATCTTATTTTTACAGTTTTGCCATATGTAGAAAATACTGCCAATTTTTCACCCCAAATCACCATACCCATGCTCGCTTTCTGCATTAAATTCGCTTTCTTCTTTGTCATCATCCACCTCTTCAATGTCCGACCCTTCAGTTTGTAGCATTTCATTTTCAAGTACTTCGGCAACCCTAAAATGTTGCTGTCACTGCCTTGTTCTTTCCACAACATTCTGAGAAGAGCCCGCTTTGCTAACAGGCTGGCGTGCGAGCAGACGACCGGTCAGTGACTTTGTCAGCGTGTGTGCGAGACAGGCCACACATCCCAGGCTGACCAATCATACTGTTCGATTGTGGAGTGACCCAGAATAGCGCACTCTGCTTGGCTAATCACAAAATCACGTGTACAGCGCATGATGGAATTTTACTTTCGGAGAATGCTATTCCATTCCTTCGTCCGAATCCGAATATGTTTTGTGTAGGAATGCGTGAGCGTTCCTTCGTCCGGAGAGAGTTAATAGTGATTTCAAAAGGTTTAATTTGCGATTAGTGAAGAAAAATAAAGAAGTTTTACTTTCAATAACCTCACTACCCCTCCCTCCCACCTTCCCCCCTCCCCCCAAGTGTCCATGGCACTGCTGCTGGTGCTGATGATCACTCCCACCTGGACGTCCTGGGCCTGGATGTTAAGCCCCCATCTTCATCAATAGTCACATAAGTCTTTTGCCTTGAGTCAGCCGTTAAGTTCCAGTACACCATGTAACCTATACTGCCCAGGAACAAGGTTGCTCCCACACCCATCACAAACTTGTTCTGAAACACAGACCGCACTATGAAGCATTATCAGTCTTTATGTTTGCTTTAAAATTATATTGTGAGTTCATCTCTAGAGCTATACATTTTGCCAGAAAACATTTGTCTGTCACATTTGGACACATTCAGTAATTTGTGATACAAAGCAATCCCTAAAAAGTAACAGTTAAGTTCTTGATGACTAGGAAATGTTGAAGTTTTGATTTATGTTTTAGCTCTGCAATGGTCTCCCATGCAACTCGTCCATAGAAATAATCATGAGTGAATCACTGACTGACAGTCAGATAACAAAGTACACATAATCTGCCTGTGTTGACCAGTCTGTGTGTGTTTGTGCACGTGTGTGCGCACCATGAGTGTGTGTGTGTGTGTGTGTGTGTGTGTGTGCCACTTTCATTGTGTGGGTGTGAAACTAAAAAGTAAAAATAACAGACACTTAATTACCATTATGAATCTTTACGTATCTTCTCTAGGTTCCTGTTATCAATTATGCATACAGTATTAGACTATTAGTATTACTACATGTATACTTGTCAGTTTTTTCCCCTTTCAGTTTCACTCAATTTCAGCTTCAAACTAATCACAGAAACTGAGAAAGTTTTCCTCGTCTAATTTTCTTGTACAAATATTAGCTGAGAAGCAGTGAGTAGCACTGGCTTCAACAAGTTTGAGTTGGGTATCTCACAGAGCAAACCATACAATTGTTAAATGCTTGCTTTCATATGTATGCTCAATAGGGTCTTAAATCATGAGTTTCTGTTCATCTGTTACAATTACAAACCTGCACAATCAAGAATATCCACAGTGTGTGTGTGTGTGTGTGTGTGTGTGTGTGTGTGTGTTTGTGTGTTTGTGTGTAAGTCTACATAAATGTGCTCTCATATATTGAAAATGAAATCTTACTACACCTTAGTGCATCCCCACTTCGAGTACTGCTGCACACTAGCACAGTCTGAAATCCTCACACCAATGATACTGACCAAGCAACAAAATGTCATTTAGACTAGAGAAGAGCAGTGAGATATGTCACCAGTTGCTTCAATACTACCAGTAGTGTCTCATGAAATTAAGTGGGAATCGCAATGTCAATTATCCTTGTTCAACCAAATAATAAACTAATTGGCTGGCATCCCATACGAACAGTAGCAACCAACCGCTCCCTTGAACTCAAACAAACTGCCACAAAAACAAACATATTAAATTATTATACACTCCCTTGAACTCAAACACATTACCACAAAAACAAACATATTATTATATATATATCTACACAAATTACAAACATAGCTTTTTCTCAAGAACTATTCCAACGTGGAATTCCTGCCAGCATCAGTTACTGAGCACACACCCCAACACCTTTGGTATCTTTCAAGTGGGAGCTTAGCGCCCAAACTTTCTAAACCCTCTGAGTAGCGACGACGGATCAAAGTAACGGTAAATGACGGCCTGGAGCTGTGCTGGCCGGGATGATTCCCTGAGAGTGCTTCGCTCGCCGGAGAGGTCCTGCCCAGATACAGTGATATAATGTCCATGATCTATCCCCCACCCTCTCTTCTCTTCTAATTATCTATTCGTTTACTTTATAAGCGCTGTGCACACCCATGCCACTTGAAGACCTAAACAAGGCGGCGAGACTAGAAGATGAATGTGATCAAACGTTCAGCATCAGCAGAGCTGTTGACGTCTCCACTTACAGGCTTGACAAAAAGTTCGAAGTTGATGGCACGAAAGGCACTCGTTGACGGCATTGTTGCCCATCCAGAGGGTCTGTTCTTGGGGGCATCTTTGCCGACTCCAGCAGGTTCTGTCTTTTCACCTTTCTCCGACATTCCGCTCGGCTTCTCCTTTCACTGTCAACATGCAGCCGGAAGCGTTTATGTCCACGACAATTGCCGTGCGCACTGTCACTTCCGCCTCCGGATCCGCGATGGCACAGTTGGTTTTGAGTGCCGTTAGTTACCGATCTTTTGGCAATACCAATCTGGTTGATATCAAATAATAACAATAATGATGTACATTTATATAGTGCCCTTTCTCTCTAAGAGCTCAGGGCGCTTAACATGAAAGAAAAATATTACTTACAAGTTACATGAAACATTCATGACCACTCCCTTTCTCAACCCTCTCCCCCTCGGCCCCCCCCCCCCCCCCCCCCCCCCCACACACACACTCTCCCCCTCCCATTCTGCATACATCCAAAGTGAGCTGATATAGGTGGTGTTGGAGAACAAGGAAGTTGAGAGTGCTTATAGATAGGTTTTAAAAAGATGAGTGTTTAGTGATGAGCGAAAAGCAGAAATAGACTGAATCAGATGCACGGATATCAGTAACGAGGAAGGTTTTTTTTTTTTCCAGATGTGAGGAGCAGCAAAGAAGAAAGAACGTTCACCATAGGTTCTTGTATTGACACGAGGAACTTTAAAAAGATAACAGAGGAAGAGCGGAGATTTCTTGCGGGAGTGTAAACACTAATAAGGTAAGAAAGATCATGATTATATGTAGGTCAGTCCTACGGAGTTGAAAGCAGAATAGCAGAGGCACCGGCGCAACTTTGTATTTAATTATCGCGGCTTTAACTCACTCAGTACGGCCAGTCCTCTCTTCTCCTCTACACAGACCCCTCGGATGTCCTGTGGGTGTCTGAATGACCCAACCTTTAGCTTCCGTCGTCAGAATTGTGGTATTCTTTGTCAACATTCACCTCTTCAGTATAAGAGCCTTCCGCTTGCAATGTTTTGATGATGGTAATTGGGGTGAAACGTTGTTAACGTCGTCTCTTTCGCCGTTCGTATGGAGAGAGTTAATTAATGGGGAGCCAATGTAGAGTGCGGAGGTGAGGAGAAATGTGATCAGTATGTGGGACTCTGAGAGCCAGACGGGCAGCATTGTTCTGAAGTTTTTGAATTCGCTGAAGGAAGGAAGGGCTGCGGAGAAGACCGAGTGGGAAGAATACTCTTTCCTATTTTGTCCCACTGTGACGAGTTTATTTATTTATTTTATTTTATTATATTATATATATTTTTTTTTTATAAAATTATTATTATTTTTTATATTATTATTATTATTATTATTATTATTATTATTATTACTACTACCTTTTTCTATATTATAATTATTATTTATTTATTTATTTATCTAAGTTTATCTGTTATTTATTCCCCTTTTTTTTTCTTTTTTTTCTCAAGGCCTGACTAAGCACGTTGAGTTACGCTGCTGGTCAGGCATCTGCTTGGCAGATGTGGTGTAGCGTATATGGTTTTGTCCGAACGCAGTGACGCCTCCTTGAGCTACTGAAACTGAAACTGAAACTGAAACTGTGACGAGGCACGTTAATCTTGGTTAATCTTGATTATTACAAGTTGTTGTAGGCATCCGTTTGTCTCGGGAGGCAATGGAACTGTGCGCCTAGTACTGTCAAGTTGTTCGAGTTGCAGCGCCTGCTGTGGCTGTACAGTCCGATTCAGGATCCGGGAAGGCTCTGTTGCAATTACTGCAGGTGAAAATCACGCCTAGCTCAGAGGGTACGGATTCTGCCCTCTGCCGTCTGCGCTCTCCCTGTTCCCAGTGCTGTTCTCTCTTCTCCTCGCTTCTCTAGATGCATGCCTTTACGGTCCTTCTCCAGCTGTTACGGTCTTCAGCCACCACCTCCCAACCTGCTGGGTCGATGTCGCCTGCCCTCATGTCTCGTTTGCAGACGGTCCCTGTAGCGCAGGACACTTTTGATCTGATCAGTCTTTTTGATAGCTTATTATTCAGTCATGATAAGCCGTCTTTAGTGGGATATGCACACTCAGATAATTATGTGTTGGGAAGATGGGAGGGTACTGTATGTGTGTGTGTGTGTGTGTGTGTGTGTGTGTGTGTGTGTGTGTGTGTGTGTGTGTGACGGTGTGTGTGTGTGCTGTGTGTGTGTGTGTGTGTGCCAGTGTGTGTGTGTGTGTGTGTGTGTGTGTGTGTGTGTGTGTGTGTGTGAGGAATATAGCCATTTATAACTACAGGGAGCTCTTATATATTATCGTTTAAACAATTATTTCAGCACTTTTTCTGTTTGATATCATGTGGCTTTCCTGAAACGCTGTTCACCCCCCCCCCCCCCCCCCCTTACTCTTCCTTTCTCTGTTTCCTTTCTTCCCCGCCTCTCTGTCTGTTTCTGTCTCTCTCTGTCTCTATCTCGATGTGTCTGTCTGTCTGTCTGTCTCCTCCCATCTCTCTCTCTCTAGTTACTGAAAACAAGATACTGCATAACAAGAGTGACGTAGTGATGCAGACGTTCTGGTCTTTATCTGAAGTGTATAAATCTGCACTGCTTTGTAAAGCAGCACAATCGCAAATAACGACGGGCGCAACCGCCGAATGGTTAAAGCGTTGGACTTTCAGTCCGAGTGTCCCGGGTTCGAATCTCGGTCACGGCCCCTAGTGGGTAAAGCCGGGGTGGAGATGTTTCCGATCTCCCAGGTCAGCAGAGTGCCTGAACCCCCTTCGTGTGTACACGCATGCAAAAGATCAAATAATTATACACGTTAAACATCCCGTAATCCATGTCAGCATTCGGTGGGTTATGGAAACAAGAACATATCCGGCATGTGCCGTCCCCGCCCCCTCCAAAAACAGTCTGTGCTTACATGGTGGGGTTAACTCACTCAGTACGGCCAGTCCTCTGTTCTCCTCTACACAGACCCCTCGGATGTCCAGTGGGTGTCTGAATGACCCAACCTTTAGCTTCCGTCGTCAGAATTGTGGTATTCTTTGTCAACATTCACCTCTTCAGCATAAAAGCCTTCCGCTTGCAACATTCTGATGGTGGTAATTGGGGTGAAACGCTGTTAACGTCGTCTCTTTCGCCGTTCGTATGGAGAGAGTTAAAATGGGCATGCGTGTAAAAGCCCACTCGTGTATACCAGTGAAAGTGGGAGTCGCCGCAGCCTTCGAACGAAAAAGATGATCCCTGATAGTAAACTGGATTCTCTCTCTCTCTGTGTCTCTGTCTCTCTCTCTTTCTCACTCACTCTCTCTCTCTTTACAGTGTGTTTGTTCACATTACCCTACGCACAGTTGTAACCCCGAATAGCTCTCGAAGGCAATTTAACCATTCGTGCGCTCACATCGAGCGCAAACAGTATGTTTACCCGCGATTCATATATCATACAAATTATGCGCTGCAAGAAAATGTATAGATGATGTGACCGGAATTGAATTACAACAGCCACAAAGCTCAAAGGACTTACTCATCCGCAGCATTTTTCACTGACTGGAAAAATGATAAAATAAGAATAAAATGAAAATCGTTTCTGTGTAGCTAGGCTTGTGACTTTTGCAGATTACTGATCCCACATTTGCGTTTTTATGAACTCTTTCAGTGTAACCGCATCAGTACACGTAGACTTGAGCAGTTCTTTCTTTTGCGTCCCTCCTCCCCCTCCCCCTCTCCCACCCCCACCCCATCCAGGGCCACTCCCTCGATTTCAGCCTTTGGATTAAAATGTACATTCATCACATTATGACATCTCAGTTTGACGTTGACGCCCACCTGCTGATGTGTTGTGGTCTACGGGGATTTCAATACTGGAAGGTGGAGGTTGTGGGTGGGTGTGAGGGGGGCACGGGGGGCGAGAGGGGAGGTGGGGGTGGGAAGAGGGGATATCCAACTCTACACTGACACAAAAAACAGACAGACGCGACGAAAATGCCGATATTATGTTGGTTTCAACAATAAAGCGAAAATGCCGATATTATGTTGGTTTCAACAATAAAGCGAAAATGCCGATATTATGTTGGTTTCAACAATAAAGCGAAAATGCCGATGTTATGTTGGTTTCAACAATAAAGCGAAAATGCCGATGTTATGTCGGTTTCAACAATAAAGCGAAAATGCCGATGTTATGTTGGTTTCAACAATAAAGCGAAAATGCCGATATTATGTTGGTTTCAACAATAAAGCGAAAATGCCGATATTATGTTGGTTTCAACAATAAAGCGAAAATGCCGATATTATGTTGGTTTCAACAATAAAGCGAAAATGCCGATGTTATGTTGGTTTCAACAATAAAGCGAAAATGCCGATGTTATGTTGGTTTCAACAATAAAGCGAAAATGCCGATATTATGTTGGTTTCAATAATAGGGTAAAAATGGCCGATTTTTGTATTCGTTTCAACAAAAGGTGAAAATGCCGATATTTATGTTGGTTTCAGCAATAGGGTATGCTACTTCAGTGCTCGAAAAATGTCACAATGCTTCTTATGCTGGGTGTCCGTGACTCGAACTCATAACATACATTGTGTGAATGCATTGTTGATGCTCTACAAACTAAGTTAACCAAGCGGACAAAAGAATTCGTGACAAATCTAACTGTTGGTTAGGTATATGT
>NC_134877.1:19261770-19264270 GCF_041734735.1 Babylonia areolata | reverse complement strand
CTGGTTCGAATCACGGCACAGCCCCCGAAATTTTCTCCCCCTCCATTAGACCTTGAGTGGTGGTCTGGACGCTAGTCATTCGGATGAGACGATAAACCGAGGTCCCGTGTGCAGCATGCACTTAGCGCACGTAAAAGAACCCACGGCAACAAAAGGGTTGTTCTTGGCAAAATTCTGTAGAAAAATCCACTTCGATAGGAAAAACAAATAAAACTGCACGCAGGAAATTAAAAAACAAAAAAAGGGGGGTGGCCCTGTAGTGTAGCGACGCGCTCTCCCAGGGGAGAGCAGCCCGAATTTCACACAGAGAAATCTGTTGTGATCATTTTTTTTTTTCGCTCTGTATTGCCAGGGTTTGAAAGCAAGTAGCACGGATGTGAATCAACACAAAGACCGATGTTATACACGCACAAACGCGCACACACAGACACGCACGGGCACGCGCACAGACACACACACACATACGCGCACGCACGCATACACACGCACACACGCACACACACACACACACACACACACACACACACACACACACACACAGAGTGTCGGGGGTATCAGGTGTGTGTGAATCTGCATATTGTTGTACGTGCGTGGTCTGTGTGTGTGTGTGTGTGTGTGTGTGTGTGTGTGTGTGTGTGTTTGTGTGTGTCTGTGTCTGTCTGTCTGTCTGTATCTGTGTGTCTGTGTCTGAGTGTGTCTGTGTCTGTGTCTGTGTCTGTGTCTGCGTATCAAGATGAATAATAGACAAGTAATCCAGTGCTCACACAAGTAATTATAATATGAAATTGGAAAGGCCCTACCCCAGGAATGAATAGAGAGCGTAACAGTTCCACCCACGCCAGAGCACAGAAGACTGAGCAGCCAAATAGATAAAAGAAATACCATGTAACCTTTCCCGAACATCAAATAAAACCATACTGATTTTGGTCTACTTCGGCTTTTGAACACATCCTCGCACCTGTATGCAAACTGGGTTTCAAGATCCACTTAAGTATTTCGAGGGGGAAAAAAAAAACAGTTTCTCATCCGTTGTGGCTCAGTGATAAACACCATAGACTGAAGATTGCGTTGAAACCTCCTCGGAAAAGTATATTTCTTGTGGGATATTTCGACCCTTGGCTCACCAAGAGTTGTATTGTGTTGTATTATATTGCATTGATGGACACTAATGGCAGAAACAGAAAGAAGAATCCAAGCATTCGAAACCAAGAGCTTGAGGAGACTACTTCACATCTCCTACAAGGAGCACAAGACCAATGACTATGTGCGGAACCTGGTCAGCAACCTTGTTGGGCCCCAAGAACCACTGCTGGCGACTGTCAAACGACGGAAGATGGCATGGTCTGGTCACGTCATACGACATAACACCCTCTCCAAAACCATCCTGCAAGGGACTGTAGAGGGAAGGCGCAGACGGGGGCGGCAGAGAAAGAGCTGGTCCGACAACGTCAAGGAATGGACCAAAAATGACGATGCCGGATCTCCTCACGACAGCTGCCAACAGAACGGCGTGGCGAGCTATGACATCTTCCTCATGTCCCCCCAACGACCCCAGCGGTCGAGGGAATGAGTGAATGAGTGAGTGATATTGCATTTCATTGCATTGCATCGCATCACATTGCAGTGTGGTGCAGTGCAGTACAGTACAATGCAGTGCAGTGCAGTGTTTTGCATTGCATTGCATTTCATTGCATCGCATTGTATTGTATTGTATTATGGTGTTGTATTGTAACGTGTTGCATCGTATTACATTGTGTGAAATTCGAGCTCCCATCATCAAGGACAGGATGTCGCAACAATGCAGCATCCCCATTTTTTCTTCTTTTAAATTTTTTTTCCTTCGTGCAAGTGTATTTCTTTTCCTTTCAAAATTGATTTTCCTGCAGTACTTTGCCAGGGACAACCCTGTTGTCGCCGTGGGTTCTTTTACGTGCGTAAGTGCATGCTACGCACGGAATTTCGGTTTATTGTCTCATCCGAATGACTAGCGTCCAGACTGTCACTCAAAGTCTAATGGAAGGGGAGAAAATGCTAGCGGTGGTGTGGGATTCGAACCTGTGCGCTCAGATTATCTGGCTTCCCAGGCGGACGCGTTGCCACTCCACTGTAGGTCATATTCCACCGTAGAGCAATACTCCAGTGCTAGGTGTGCCGAGGGCTCAGATTGTGGAGGTAGGGCCACATGACTGAGCCTTATCCAGGGATGCGTCTTCTCGAGAGCGTGTTTGAAAGTTTCTGACTAACACTGCAAGTGTATGTACTTTCCGGGCCTGGTTGACGCCGGGATGTGTATTGAAAGGAAGCATAGAGTACAGCCCTGACACTTTCTCTCAGTCCACCACCACCTGGTTTCTGACTAACACTGCAAGTGTATGTACTTTCCGGGCCTGGTTGACGCCGGGATGTGTATTGAAAGGAAGCATAGAGTACAGCCCTGACACTTTCTCTCAGTCTACCACCACCTGGTTTCTGACTAACACTGCAAGTGTATGTACTTTCC
>NC_134877.1:19254270-19256770 GCF_041734735.1 Babylonia areolata | reverse complement strand
AGTTCAACAGGGAGAACACGTTCAATATCCAGGTAAAGTTGGTTTTTATGAATAAATTGGATTTTCTTTCTTGTTTTCTCACATTTGTTTTTAAAATATTTTCGAAATCCTGCAATATATATATATTTAGAAGTCTTGATGTCTGTTCGTATTGTTCGTATCTCTTTCTGAGATGTTTAGGATGAGTCTATGACAACTCAGGTACAAGCTGATTTAGTCTTCTTCTTCTTTTTTTTTTTTAACCTTGAACATCGTGGATTTGTAAACATATCGACAACATTTATTATGCCATTGCAGTCATCATATATATGTATTCGTCCACCGTATTTGTAATGTTGAAGAAAAAAGAAAACGTCGGATTAACAATTACAGTGTCTAATCCGGAGTCAAGATAAAACATTTTGTTTGTTTTACTGGGTTTTTACTTTTTTGTTTTCTCTCTGCAAACCTCTTCCCATCCCTGCCAACCTGTGTGTGTGTGTGTGTGTGTGTGTGTGTGTGTGTGTGTGTGTGTGTGTGTGTGTGTGTGTGTGTGTGTGTGTGTGTGTGTGTGTGTGTGTGTGTGTGAAACAAAAACAGAGATAGACAGAGACAGATTCTCAGAGACCGGCCCCCACCCCTCCACCCCCATCCACGCCCACGCCCTCTAAAAAGAGGGAAGGTATTGGGCGAGCCTTGGTGTCTCCCGTGAAACGTGTGTGACGGGAGTGGTGCGAGCTGGCCGCAGAGCAAGACGTCACGCCCTTCTGTGTACACTTTTGCAGAGGTAAAAAAAAAGAAACCCGCCACCTCATTAAACAGACGAGCGGCAGTTATAGGCCTACCCGTTTATTGAATCAGACATAAGACGGCGGGCCATACACCCCTCTATTTTTGGTCCCTCCTTCAAACGACATTTCGGCTCGGTACAAAGAAGGTCAGTGGAGCGACAACTTCCCAAAAGGGCTTTGATACCCATCCCTTCCTTTCACAGACCTATGTCCACAGTTTGTTATTGCAGTGTGACGCTTCCCGTCTGGTCTGTACAAAGGCGGTGTTTGAGTAATGCGAGCAAGTTTATCGTTTGTGGACAGACGCGGGCGAAGCGTTGCTCGCTTTTCTTATCTTGTTAGCGACGATACAAATGCTGGGTATTAAACATTGACTCAGGTACAGGGAGGGGTAGTCGCCACATGGTTTTCAACGGCTCACTACATGGAATATGTCATGGCGTTGTTCCAATCCTGTCACGCTCCATGGCCGAAGACTTTTTCTCCCAGAGTGATCATCCGTAACGGCAAGGGGTGCCCCAGTGTAGTGCCGAAACACACTGTTTTCCCCCATCAGCATTCAGAAGTGGACTGCAGTGACCATAGAAGAGGTAGTCCTTCTGTCCTGGACTTGAGCCAGGCGTCGAGGTCTGTGGATTGTGGTCTAGCTGATGGGAACTGCAGAACTTCAAGTCGAGTGAAGAATTACCCTTGTTGTCCACAGGATGTTCATGATACAAACCATGGTCAAGATACTCAACCGTGTACTTGTCAAGCCAGCTACGGTCCCCAGCCGTTTGTACAGTCAGACACGAAGACTTTCTCCTTCACTCAGTGGCACAAACACAGTAGTGTGCTTCCCAGGAAAGGCTTTACACGTGAAGATCACCTTCATCAGTGCCAGCTTCCTTCTGGGGACAATGTCACACATGATGATGTTCCTCGCCAGTATCACAAGCCAGCGTCCAAGAGTTATTCTGACTTTGCAACATTCAGGAGCCCAGTGCGCGACCTCACAGTGCCCTGTTCTGGAACATGTGAACCTCCACAGGATGTACGATCTCACCTGTCTTACTGCAACGTGCTCCAACAGCTGGCGTTCTCTTGGTGCTCACCACAGACTAGACCACTGAGCACAGAGGACGCATCATCAGTCGCCAGGCCGAACACCAACATGGCGGCTACTGTGTCCCATAACATCTGCACATGCTGCAACTCGGGTACATCCACAGGCACATCTGCAAAAATAGGCGTTAAGTATCGGTCCTGTTCGTCAGATGGGCGTGTCCATACCGATATTAACGGCCGGCCTTGCTCCTCGGGTGAAAGAACTGACTGTCCTGATTTTCAAAGGTCGGAACATCAAGCAGTGACATCCCTTCAGATGGGCAAGGCTTTAACAAAGAATGAATCAGCTACAAGTGAAACAATCGACCCAAAGTTCATCACTTTTCATCCACAGCAACCCTGTATTACTGAAAGCAGGATGTTTGAGTGGGTCGCCAGAAAAAACAATAGTGGCCATGTTCACAATCACTGGTCACACGCAGGGAAAAATGGTGACTGTTTTCAGGAGATTCCCGTGAAATTCGAGAGGAACTACCCTTTTGATGACAAAACTAACATTGCTTTGGGCAGCTTCGGACACGGGATGATTACAGGGGAGATCGTGTCGCCAAGTGTCACCGAGGCAAGAGGCGAGGTTCAGATGCACCACCCAGAGGACACGTCTCGGACACAGATCCTGCATG
>NC_134877.1:19246770-19249270 GCF_041734735.1 Babylonia areolata | reverse complement strand
GGTGGGTGGTGGTGGAGGGAGTCTGGGGCAGTTAAATTAAAAGGAAGGGGCGGGGGGGGGGGGAGAGGGGGAAGGTGGGGGAGTGGGGAATGGGGGGGGGGGGGGGGAAGAGGAAGGCGAAGTGGAGTGGGAAAGAGATGGGCTACAGAAAAGCGGTAATTATTAATGTTAACATGCAAATTGGTGCAAAATATTTTCTATAAGAGTGACAAACGTATCATGTGCATGTTAACATTAATAATTACTGTTTTTCTGCTGCAGTTGAATTCTGTAATTGTTTTGCCTGCAACATGTTTTTACCTCCCCAGTTTTACCTGATTTTACCTGACTTTTACTCACTGGTTGCTATTTAACCAGCATGGAAAGCTTTCACTTCTGTACCCTTGCCTGAAGAAGCTGTTTTTACAGCGAAAATTCGCTGCATTTTTAGAATACAAGTGTTAAAGACATGAATAGCCTACTGTCGTTTATATCTATATCTATATCTGTCTATCTATCTATCTATCTCTCTCTCTCTCTCTCTCTCTCTATATATATATATATATAGAGAGAGAGAGAGAGAGAGAGAGAGAAACTCATTTATTTCAGTTTATGCTCAATGTGGCCTCCATCTTTCTCCACGACTAAACGAAGCCGTTTCTTCCAAGCAGAAATGCTTTTACGTATTTCTTCCACTGATATCTCCTCCCTTGACATAATTGTCCTGTCCTTTAACGCCAGTAAACGTTCTCCTTCAGAGAGTCCCGTATAGCATAATCCACTGGATTACAGTCAGGACTTTGTGGAGGCCATTCATCCTTCTTGGTGAATTCTGGTGTAGCCTCCTCCAGATGGGCCTGGGTTATCCCTACTTGTGTGTGAAGGAGCCCCATCTTGCTGAAACACGTAATTGTTTCTAGGATAAAGACGCTTACAATCCGGGAGAAGATTGTCATCCAATAACTGAATGTAGCTTTCACTATTAACCTTGGCTCTATCAGTGTCAATAAAATGAATGAATGTTTTTCCTTTCCAGGATACTCCAGCTGAAACCTGATCTTTTTTGAAAATCTAGAAGTCTCATGATAGAGGCGGGATGAATTTTTCGTTTCCGTTTCCCATAAACGAGATTGTTTGGGCGATTTTTTAGCTGTCTCTAACTTAAGGTTTTTCTCGTCTGTGAAAATGATCCTTTTCACATCAGTGGCCGAGTAGCGGGTCATTCAAGTTACGGCAGCGAGTTTTTCTTTTCCCTCTAACATTTTGGTCCCTCCTTGATACCCGTACCCTCTTGAAGGGCTTCAGCTTCAGTTCTTTCGCCATTCTTTACACAGAAGACTTGCTCACTTGTAACTCGCTTGCAACTTCTCAAAGAGATTTGCGGTCCCTGGGTTCTCCTCCTGGGATTGAATCAGTTCCTCAACACGGTCCTTGTTCTCCTCCGAACATGCAGTCCTGGGTCTCCCACTGTCATCTGCTCCTGACCCTGTGGTGCGTATTTTAGAGATAAGTCTGTTTACAGTGACATGACTCCACCCCTTGCCTGGAAATTCCTATACGATCCTTCTTCCACCCCAGCCTTTCCCCTTGAAACTTTTTTCAATGGTAACCTTATCACTTTCACTCAAAGGCAGGGTTGATCCTTCCAAACTGAAACTTTGGACAGAACTGATTTTGGATACAGACGACAATAATAATAATAATAATAATAAAATCAATAGACTTGACACCCAGACAGGCTATTTTTAGACTTACACTGATTGTCAGATGCCAACACCTGGCAGCTGGCATGAACATGATGAAGGTCACATTGCACAGCTCTGATATTGGATTTTTTGACATGCTGTTTTGAATTTGACAATACTCACATAATTTGCGTCCGAACTTTTAGATATTTTGTAGACTTGTTGATGTTACCCTAAAGTTACTGTGTAAAAAGTTTCAATGAATTCGGTTTCTCTATCACTGAGAAAATACTTGTCAAAAAGCTGTTCACTTTTTGGGGAACACCCGATATGTATGTATGTATGTATGTATGTATGTATGTATGCATCCCACACTGGTGACCTCAGTGATTTCGTATAACAGAATGACTGGTCAGAGTTTCACCCAATGCTTTTAGTTCAGCTGACTTTTAAAATGCTCTTTTCAACTGAATATGTCGCTACTGTTTATCCTCCTTGCCTCAACAAGGTTGAAAGGATTCATGTGTGTGTGTGTGTGTGTGTGTGTGTGTGTGTGTGTGGTGTGTGTGTTTGTGCGTGCGCGTTTGTGTGTGTGTGTATGCGTGCGCTTGTGTGTGTGCGTGTGTGTGTGTGCATGCGTCCGTGCGCGCGCGCGCCGGTGTGTGTGTGTGTGTGTGTGTGTGTGTGTGCGTTTGTGCGTGTGCGTGTGCATGTGTGCGTGTGTGTGTGTGTGCATGCGTGCATTTGTGCGTACGTGCGTGTGTGTGTGTGTGTGTGTGTGTGTGTGTGCATGCGTGCGTTTGTGCGTGTGTGTGTGTGCACGCGTCCGTTCGCTT
>NC_134877.1:19224270-19241770 GCF_041734735.1 Babylonia areolata | reverse complement strand
TCCTATTTTTATGCCTAATTTGGTGTCAACTGACAAGGTATTTGCAGAGAAAATTTCAATGTTAAAGTTTACCACGGACACACAGACACACGGACACACACACACACACACACACACACACACACACACACACACACACACAGACAACCGAACATCGGGTTAAAACATAGGCTCACTTTGTTTACACAAGTGAGTCAAAAAACTGCAAGAGTATATTGCACTATGACATGCTACGACAAGACACGACACGATATGATATACTGTATGGTACCATTCTATACTATGCTATGCTATGCTATGCTATGCTATGCTGTTCTGTGTTGCGTTCGTGTGCATATGCAAGCAGAGGATCAAATACGCACGTAAAAGATCCAGAAATCAATGTCAGCGTTAGGTGGGTTGTGGAAACAAGAACATACCCAGCATGCACACCTCCGAAAACGGAGTATGGCTGCCTACATGACGGGGTAAAAACGGCCATGCACATAAAAGCCCACTCATTTGCATACAAGTGAAAATAGGAGTTGAAGCCCACGAACGAAGAAGAAGAAGTTCACGACCTGCATGACTGTCCTCTCAGGCCTGAACTGGCTATTAAAACCATCTAAATAACAAAATAGAGAAATAAATAAACCAATGAATAAACAGATAAATACATTAAGGAATGAATACATGAATAAATAACTTGTACTGTTGTAGATGATACATTTGGTGAGCATTTCTGGAACCGAGTCTTCAGGGTACTAGATTCTTTCTTTTCACTGTCTGGCAGTGTAAGAGAACATAGTCTCATATCAACGCCAATAATATGATGAATCTCTCTTATTTCACAAAACCAATTAATAGGAAATGATATGACGAAAATAATGTGGATAAAAAAGAAAAATAAGATTAAAAAAAAACAACCCACCAAAAACCCACCAACAATATGTATATAAAAAGAGAAAAGAAAAGAAAAAAAAGAAGAGAGATAAAAGGAGCCCCATGGTATTGAAAACACGTTCGTATCATTTCATAATAATGCATGTATACGTTTCCTAATTTTGTCAGATAATGTGCACGTCCACTGGTCTCTAAAAAGATCCTTCTCATTTTTACAATTTCCTCCATGATGGTTTAGATCGTATAAAGTGACATGCAGGCGTTTTTACTGTTTTTGATGTCGATGTGTCATTTTTGTCGTCATCGTTTTGGTTTTTGGTTTTTGCTATTATCATTATTATTATTATTATTATTATTAGTAGTAGTAGTAGTACCATCATCATCATCATCATCATCATTATAGTTGTTGTTGTTAGTAGTAGTAGTAGTAGTAGAGGTAGTACCATCATCATCATCATCATCAATGTGGTTGTTTTTGTTGTTGTTAGTAGTAGTGGTAGTAGTAGTAGTAGTAGTAGTAGTAGTAGTATATGCATGCACTCAAGGCCGGACAAAGCGCGTCGGGTCATGCTGCTGGTCACTGCAGGCATCTGCGTGGTGTAGCGTGTATCGATTTGTCCGAACGCAATGACGCATCATTGAGAAATTGAAGCTGAAACTCATCGAACATTTCATTTAAATGAGACGATATTAATCTCTCTCTCTCTCTCTGTCTCTCTGTCTCTCTCTCATTTATTGTTTGACTAAAACGCCTGTGAACATCACACCCAGTCAAGTGATGCGTGTTTACTTGAGCATTATTGATTGCTAAAATATGAACAGGTACTTTGGATTTATATTAACATGATTTAGATTTGAGCATATCTAAAATGAATGATGAATGCACAGGTAGCGCAATAAAAAAAAAAATTAATGTGCATCACTCAGAGAAGCTGTGCGCATTGTGCAAGGAGACAAATGAAGATGAAGAACAATTTGTTTTGCAGTATTTTGTGATGAATGATCTTGGTGGAAAAGAAAAGAAGAAAGAAATATGATGAACGTCCATGTTTGTTTGGATTTTGTTTATAGATGACATCGATTGGTGATGGTATTATACATAACCTCGCATTGTATCTATTTAGAGGTTTTAAGTTAACTTCACAGAGACCGTATTATTCTGTGTTCTGAAGTTTAGTTGCTAGTTATGAAAGAAGTTGTATTGTCACTGACGGATACGGTGACATCTGCAAAAACCGTCATCGCCCCTCGGCTCATACATATGGGGCTACGGCTTTAAATAATTCTCTCTCTCTCTTCTCTCTCTCTCTCTCTCTCTCTCTCTCACACACACACACACACACACACACACACACACACACACACACACACATTACATCTTTATAGTTGTTGTTGTTGTTGTTTTACTTCTGGTTTTACCTTTTAATTACTTCTTGAATTTCTATTTTTTTCAAAATGCATAAAATATTATAAACAAACAATTCTGCTTAAATTGAACGTATTAATTGTCTTCAACCATCTATAAAAAAAATCGTTAGAAACCTTTCTTTGTATTTACATAAAGCTTTCAAATTCCGAGAAACAATGATAATGCTTATTTTTCCGATATTCTATTCACAAGGGGCCTTGACCTGTATCAGTATCAATAACTATCTTGAGTTTTGAGTATTGGTTTTTCTTTACTGCACAATACAATTTTGGGTAAAGTCCTATTTTAGCGTCCTAAATTCAGGCAATACCGGCAATTTTCGTGCATGTATGAAAACCGTGGGCTGACGATATTACCATTAGTACATGTTGTAACCCATTTTCAGTGGATTTCTACACTTATTTTGTACGTCATTTTAATCAATAATAATTTTGATGCGGATTTAGTCACTAAACTAACACCAGTGCCACCATCTTGCTCAGTTTCCGTTTTTGGTCCCACAAACCACGAAAGTGGAACCAATAGGCGCAATAATTTAGGATGCTATAATAGGGCACTACAATTTGCTTTCTTTTTCTTCTGCTTCTTCTTTTTTTTATCCTGTATTTATCATTTTATTTATTTGCTTTCCCCCAGGCGAGAGACCCTTCCAATGCCAGGAGCCAGACTGTCGCAAGACGTTCGTGCGCAACGAGGAACTGACGCGACATCGCCGCATTCACTCCGGGGAACGTCCCTATCCGTGCGGCAGCTGTGGCAAAGCCTTCATGCGCAAGGACCATTTGAACAAACATATCCGCATGCACGATGACAGTAAACTGGCGGTTGTGGATGCACTGGGAGGCTGCTGATGTGACGAACTTTTTTTTTATTGATGTGGGTTTTTTTCCCTGTGTGTGTGTGTGTGTGTGTGTGTGTGTGTGTGTGTGTGTGTGTGTGTGTGTCTGTGTGTGTCTGTGTCTGTGTGTCTGTGTCTCTGTGTCTGTGTGTGAAATAACGTTCTGACAAGTAAATAGATAGGTGCATATAATTATGGGTTCTTGCGCTGGTGCTAGCATACAACATAGATACAGAGAGACAGAGAGAAATGAGGAGAATGGACACTGTTAATATCTTATTTAATTTATTATGGACTTACGAACTACATTTGTCCTGTACTGAGCTCTCTCTCTCTCTCTCTCTCTCTCTCCTCTCTCTCTCTCCTCTCTCTCTCCCCTCTCCCTCTCTCTCTCTCTCTCCTCTCTCTCTCTCCTCTCTCTCTCCCCTCTCCCCCCCTCTCTCTCTCTCTCCCTCTCTCTCCTCTCTCTCTCTCTCTCCCCTCTCCTCTCTCCTCTCCTCTCTCTCCCCCTCTCTCTCTCCTCTCTTTCTCTCCTCTCTCCTCTCTCTCTCTCTCTCCTCTCTCTCTCTCTCTCTCTCTCTCTCTCTCTCTCCGCCCTCTCTCTCTTCTAGTCTCATCATCTTTGCTGTCCTTTATTCTATTCAAAATGAAAGATCACTCACAAGTTGTAAAACATTTAACAACATTTATTGAAGTTCCTTTCCGGCCGGCCTGGAACCGAGAGACCACGCCCCATCCTCGTGCGCTTCTTCTCTCGTCAATAAATGGGGAGTGTTCTGCTGGAGTCGAGGAAAAAACTCAAAACAAAACAGGTGTGTCTACTGGAGAAGACTTGAAAAAAAGCGAATTATGATTCATTAATGAGAGGGAATAAACACTCTGCTACCTTTTCAACCTGGTCATCCCATGGAAAGATTATCGCCGAACTGAAAAATGGAAAAGCATGAAATATATAGATGTTACTAGCGATCTTGATGACACACTTTCGAGAGGCATGATGTAAACGTATAAACATAATTATGGGACGGAGCCTCTATGTAATAAATGTGCAGTTATTGTTGTCATAATTGTTTTTAGACTTGTTGGTGGTAATATGTCCTTGGGTGCCCCTCAGCCAAATCTTGCAATGTACTTCTGTTTATTTCAATATTTTTCAATATATTTTTATTTCTAATTTTCAATTCACTGCAACGTTGTATTTTCGTATGGATCACTTCTTTTTTTTTTCTCCATATACCTTATGTAAATGTATTAGTAAACGTTCATGTTTAGCAGTTCATCTTTAGAATGTGTGGGTTGTTTTGCTATGTATGTATGTATGTATGTACATCTTTATGTACTGATAGTAATGCTGTTGCTGTGTTTGAATGCATGGTAGGTCCATCCAGCGATTGATTTTTCGATTTGCTCTTGTTTGCTCGATAGACCGCTTGACTGTTGAGGGGCGTCACATCGAAAACGCTTCTTCAAGGTGCAAAAATTTTAGGTCATGGTCATTTGATGCCTAGATATGTACATGGCTGATTCCCCCCCCCCCCCCCCCGGCCCCCTCCGCCCCCCACCCCCACCCCATGGTTATCCACTTCTTTTTTTATATTAGCAAAATGTGTGTGGAGTCAGGGGAATAACTGAACTGATTGAGTTGTTGGATTTTTCTTGATTGCTGGATTGGCAGATTGCTTGATTGTTGGTGGTAGGTTGTTTTGACATTCGCTAAGTTGGAGAGTCGATTGCACGCCGATGACATGGTGAATACGCTGGCCAAATTTTCCAGTGTTGACAAAAATTCACTTTTACTCACAAGAGATAGTAATTACTCATTTTTTTTTTAAAAACGGAATTGACCTCTAGGGGTTTGAAGATATGGAACTGAAGGTAATGGTGATTTAACTGTGTGACTGCTTGTTTTTACCTCTGGCCCATGAACCAACTGGAGGGTGTCACTTAAAAAAAAAAATGCTTCTTCAGAGCGCAAAATTTTGCCATGAACGTTAGATGCAAAGTTATGTACTGGGGTCCTTAGATTAGCAGGGGGAAAAAAAAGAGAGGAAAAAATGAGTGGAGAAAATGGGTGAATTGACTGAAAGGTCTGTTTGTTGTGCTATGTGTGTGTACTTGCGTGCATGGCTGGTTCAGTAACGGACTTTTGTTGTTTTTTTTTGTCTTAATTGCTTGCTTGCTTGATTGCTTTATTGTTGATTTGTTTTGATGTTCACTATGCTGATGAGACAATTGTTTGCTGAGGACATGGCTGAGCTGATTACAGTTTTGATGAATTTCACCTTTACTCACACAAACATTTGCGTGTGCCATGACACACGCGCGCGCACACACACACACGCAGACACATACAGACGCAGACACATACAGACGCACGCACCGGTCATGTGCAACCACCTGTAACAAGAACGACCCAAACCACGCATTTCAAGAATTTAGACTACTACACGAGATGTGTGTGTGTGTGTGTGTGTGTGTGTGTGTGTGTGTGTGTGTGTGTGTGTGTGTACATATATGTATGTACACGTGCGTGTGTGAGTATGTAAGTGTATATACATATATGTATGTACATGTGTGTGTGTGTGTGTGTATGTGTGTGTGTGTGTGTGTGTGTGTGTATATACATATATGTATATGTGTGTGTGTGTGTGTGTGTGTGTGTGTGTGTATTTATATGTATATGTATATATACATCGGGTGTCCCCCAAAAAGTGAACCGCTTTCTAACCATGTATAGAAATAAAATACAACTAAGGTAGATGTTGGAAAAAGTGTGCAAGTTGATATATATGTATGTATATATGTGTATGTGTACGTGTGTATATATGTATATATGTGTATATATTACGTGTGTGTATGTGTATGTATATGTATACATGAACATATACATGTATATATATATATATATATATGTGTGTGTGTGTGTGTGTGTGTGTGTGTGTGTGTGTGTGTGTGTTTGTGTGTGTGTGTGGATGATATACTTTGAGGGATATGGATATATATTACTATATTTGAAGACTTGTTCAAATGACTTATACAACTATTCTCAGTTGTTATGCTTAGAATATTATATTTCACTTACGTCGTGGGGTTTTTGTTGTTGTTGTTTTTTTGTGGGTTTTTTTTTCGCTGTTAATATGTTTTTGTCCAATGTGTCTTTTCGCCTTTCCCAATATATGTATTTATTCATTTTTGACGTCTTGTCAATTGTCCTTGTGTTAGAAAAAAAATGGGAAAATGAAATAAAAGTAAAAAACAACAACAACAACAACAACAACAAAAAACACATTTATTGAAGTTATCATTTTGATTGTGAGAGATGAGAAAGAAGTTCTCATTCTTTCTTTCTTTCTTTTTGTATTCACTAATTTATTTATTCATTTATTTATTTATTCATTTATTTATTTATCTATTAAAGCTCTTTCAACTGAAATTGCTGTTGCCTGTGTGTGTGTGTGTGTGTGTGTGTGTGTGTGTGTGTGTGTGTGTGTGTGTGTGTGCTGATTATAGGGTGAGTGTCTATAACGGCGCACACGTAGGTTGAAGAAAGGACGACTGATCAATCTAATCAATTAAGTGATTAATCAATAATTAAAAACAAAACAAAACTGGAATGAGTAGTGCAAAAGCCTGTTAATTTGATGGTGGTGGGTTTTTTTTCAGCGCTCGCCTTACACAACTGTCGAATTACAGCGAGAGGGGTAGGACCACTTGCAAATGTATAACAGTTTTATTTTTCGGTTGTGAAATTTGAAGATATGAAAATACAGATACTTTAAGAGAAATTTACATTGCTACTTGAAAAAAAAAGAAGCTTATTGCATTTGAACAGAAACACTATGTGTGACTCATGTCACAAACATGCATGTGTCCTGTTCTGTATTGGTGAAGACGCTAATAAGGTTACGAGCTCATTTCGTGTTATCAAAATTAATACACATGTTCTAATAAATTATGTGGATTATGTCATTCGAATTATATATATATATATATATATATATATATATATATATATATATATATATATATATATATATATAAATTCTTATATCATCAATTATATTCAAAATGTGGTATTTTAATAGAAACTGGATTGGCCATGGTCTAGGATTCACTGTCATTTTTCACGCGAAAACAGTTTATAACAGAACGTCAGGTAAGAATGACAAAATACGAAAATCCGAAATTGGCACAAAGCACCGGAAAACAGAAAGATGGTTTTATCATGCAGAAACTTTAACTCACTCAGTACGGCCAGTCCTCTCTTCTCCTCTACACAGACCCCTCGGATGTCCAGTGGGTGTCTGAATGACCCAACCTTTAGCTTCCGTCGTCAGAATTGTGGTATTCTTTGTCAACATTCACGTCTTCAGTATAAGAGCCTTCCGCTTGCAATATTTTGATGATGGTAATTGGGGTGAAACGCTGTTAACGTCGTCTCTTTCGCCGTTCGTATGGAAAGAGTTAAAACTAATCATGGAGGAGAATACTACATTTTCCATCCACCTGCTACTCACGTCTTATCGTTATTTCAGGTTTGAATGAAGAAATTACAATCAAACACTTGAAACCAGTAGATGTCGTAATACGTCATGTAAATTGTGTACGTTTCGTAACTATGACATGTGAATCGATATGAGATTTATTTTTTACGATGGAGTGCCTGAAATACACAGATCAAGAACTCAGTTTGTTCGCCAAAATTATTTTGCATCCAGGATCAGCTTTTACTTATCTATTTATGTATTATTTATTTATTCATTTATTTATTTATCTATTGTGATTTGTGGAAGATAAGTTCATTTAAAAGTTTTTTTTATCAAAATGGGAAAGCTTACAAAATAATTAAGTGCTTGTGTTTTTGTTCTTGTTTTTATCACAGGTCCCCATATTTATGTTAACATTTTTCGGGCTTTGTTTCAATTACAGAATACAAATGTCGTTACTTGATATCCCTTGCATCCAATCAGGGGTAAAAAGATTACAGTGTCTTGATTCTTGAGATTATGCTCATAGTATCAGTATTCAGTAAATGCATAATACAATTTCATTAATTATGTCAAATACATACCCCTTTTTTCTTTCTGTAAAAAAAATCAAAAAAAATCCTTCCTTATTAATTTTGTTTGCCTTAAAAAAAAAAATTACTGTTCTTATGCTTGTTTGTTACTGTTGTTGTAGAGGTTGTCTGTTTTACAGTATTTCTTTTCCTTTTCCTTTTTTTAAGATTTATTTTATTTTATTTTATTTTATTTTTATTTTTTTACATTTATACCCTAGTTTCACTGTTACAACTGAAGAGTGTGTCGAATGCGTGACACCTTATCGGTTTGTTTGGTTCTTGGTGTTTTTTTTTCCTTCTTCTTCTTCTTCTTCTTCTTCTTTCCCCCTCTTCAACCCCCTTTCTTCCTTTCTTTTATTTTTGTCTGTCTTCCTTTTCCTCCTTTTAAACCATAATATTCAATAAAGAAGAAGAAAAAAACACAAAAACAAAACAAACAAACAAACAAACAAACCAAAAAACGGGCAGGTACCGTCGACGTGCTATAAGTGTCATTTAAAAGCAAACGTTTGATCTTACAAAGCGTCAAAGTCTGTTTGAATTTTTTTTGCACCATGCACAAGTGAACCAGATCAAAGGAAAATACTATCTCTTCATTCAAATCTGTGCAGCTTTTTTTTCACCGTCACATGGAAGCCATTCAACGTTTTACACGTAAAAAGAAACGAAGTTTTTAGGTATGATTACACACACACACACACACACACACACACACACACACACACACACACACACACACACACACACACACACATCTATCTATTTGTCTATCTATCTATTTATCTATCTATATACATATATACATATGTATCTTGTCTGTTTTTCTTTCGTCTCTCTGTCGGCGTTTCTTTTTTTTTTTCTTTTTTTTTTTTTTTTACTACTTTCTTTCATTTTTCTTTCTTTCATTCTTACTTTCTATCTTTCTTTTCGTTCTCTTTCTTTTTTCTTATCGTTCTCTCTTCCTTTCTTGCTTTCTTTCCCCTTGCTTCTTTTCGTTCTTGTCTGTGTTACTTTCTTTCTTTTTATTCTTTTTGTTTTTGTTCGCTGTCTCTGTTTCTTCTTTTTCTTTCGCTCTTTCTTTCTTTCTTTCATTAATTCATTCATTCTTTCTTTCTTTTTCGTCTTTCTTTCATTCTTTCTTTTGTTCTCGTCTTTCTTTTTCTTCTTTTCTTTCCTTCTTTTTTATTTCTTTCTCTCTTTTTCTTTTGTTTTCTCACTTTCTTTCCTTTCATTCATCCGTTCTTTTCTTTTTTTTTCTTTTGTCTTAACTCTCTCCATACGAACGGCGAAAGAGACGACGTTAACAGCGTTTCACGCCAATTACCATCATCAAAATATTGAAAGCGGAAGGCTCTTATACTGAAGACGTGAATGTTGACAAAGAATACCACAATTCTGACGGCGGAAGCTAAAGGTTGGGTCATTCAGACACCCACTGGACATCCGAGGGGTCTGTGTAGAGGAGAAGAGAGGACTGGCCGTACTGAGTGAGTTAATCACTCACCTTCTCCGCACACACCAATCCCTTTCTTTTCTTTTTTTTTTCTTTTTAAACCCCCCCAAAAAAACAACAACCAAATTTTGTAATAACTTTGAAGCCTTGCTCTCTTCACACTCGTGGTTCTTTCCCCCCCCCTTTCCTTTAAAAAAAAAAAAGGTTGTTTTCTTTCTTTCTTCCTTCCTTCCTTCCTTTCTTTTTCATTATTAATTTTGTTTGTGCCTCTACTTCAATTGCTTGCTCGATGTATGGCTGGCGACACAGACTAGAGACTCACTCAATTAGGCGTCTCAATTCTGGCAACTGAAAACTTGTTTTTGAACTGCAGGGGGAAATGAAGTGGAAGAAAAAGAAAAGAAAAAAAGAAGAAAAAAAATGTAAGTATTCGTAGCCTAAAAGGAGACCCCCCCCCAACCCCCCACGCCGCAGCCCCCACCCCCTATTGAAATCAAAGGCTTGAACATGCTGCACATGCATGGGCGGGCCGAGAGACTATTGATGAAAGAGAAAAGGTGCCATTCCCTGTAATCTCAAGTGCCTTATGAATCGCCGGTATCTATATATTCATCATTCTAAATAAAGGCGGTACGCGATCATTACAGACAGACAACTTGTATATTTTCTTTTTTTTTTTTTTTTTTTCAATCGTATCGACAACTCATAAAATGCACGTTTGTGTTAGTTAATTAGCATATATCGTTATATATTTGAACGAGGTTTTCCCATGCATTCGTACCACGATTTAGCTTTCATACATGTGTAGGCATGTCACATAATATTCGGAAAATAATGGAAAGAGGAAGAAGAAATCGGGCTGTCAATCAATAGAATATCAAATGCAGAGCCTCCACAAGCTTCTGAATTCTTTACGTTTTATGTTACCGATCAGTAAACATTTTAAAAGCTGTCATTCTATGGTATAAACCAGAGTTTGGTTGTCTGTTTGTCCGTGTGTGTGTGTGTGTGTGTGTGTGCGTGTGTGCGTGTGTGTGTGTGTGTGTGCGTGTGTGTGCGTGCGTGCGTGTGTGTGTGTGTGTGTGTGTGTGTGTGTGTGTGTGTGACTGTGTGCGTGTGTGTGTGTGACTCCGTGTGTGTGTGTGTGTGTGTGTGTGTGTGTGTGTGTGTGTGTGTGTGTGTGCGTGTGTGTGTGTGTGTGTGTGTGTGTGAGTGTGTGTGAAACAAATTCATTTTCTCTCGAAAATACTTTATCTGCCAATACCAAAGTTGGAATAAACATAGTGGGAAAAAAATACTCAGTCATACCAATAATAGGTTATAGGTCTTCCGGATTAAGCTGTATTTCCGGATCAAGAACGGTTTATCTCGTTGAGACTCCGGATCCAGAAAACCAAACCACAAAAGGTGTTTGGGTTTGAAGACGACATGACCTGTTTTTCTTGTTCGCAATTGAAAGAAAAGAAATACAAATTCTGGACATAACACATACAGTGACACTTACTACACCATGGGCATGTTTACTGCATACGAATATTTTAAAGTGGATAAAGAGTTAACTAGAATGAACATAAAAGAAAAAAAAAAAAAAGACAGTTGCAGTTTCTGTAAGCCTGGCGTGCATACTTGCACAGACCCGGAGAAAACAGCTTCATGTCGCGGTGTGCCTGAGACGATAGCAACGTCTCCTTTATCGCGGACTAAAAAGAATTTCTTAGATAATCGAGATACACCAAAATAACATGATTTAAACGGTGTTATTACTTCAGAGACCGTAATAATGTATCACTCTAAAAAAAAAAAAAGAAGATAGGTTTGATTTTTAGTTTTCGTTCATCATTGGTAGTTGCGCTTTACTGCTGTGAGTAAGTCTTTTTGCTTCTAATCCAAGCCATGCTTGGTTCAAACCTGCTGAGGTGCACCCGTTTTGTGTGTGTGTGTGTGTGTGTGTGTGTGTGTGTGTGTGTGTGTGTGTGTGTGTGTGTGTGTGTGTGTGTGTGTTCGTTCGTCTTCAGTTTAACGTCTTTCCACTTGAAGTGATATTAGACGAAACAACAACAACAACAACAACAACAACAAAAAACAACCATGGGGGTAGGGGTTGTGGGAGGGAGGTGGGGGTAAAAGTGTGTGTATGTGTGGAGGGTGAATAGGGAGAGACAACGCTAGGGAAAATGGAAACGTTATAAACGCCAACATCAAACAACTACAACAAATGTCCTAGTGTGTGTGTGTGTGTGTGTGTGTGTGTGTGTGTGTGTGTGTGTGTGTGTGTGTGTGTGTGTGTGTGTGTGTTGTTGTTGTTGTTGTTGTTGTTGTTGTTTTGTTATTGTTGTTGTTCTTCCGAAAGCTTTATGATACTTAATACAGAACACATCTTTATTTTATTTCATCATTCTTGCTGTTAAGGATTTTGTCTTTCTTCGCAGATTTGTCTGAATCTTTTTGTAGTCATCGCCAATAATTATTTAGTCAGTGCTCGACCCCTGAAAGATAACGAAGGGCACGTGCTCTGCAGTCCATGACAGAGACAGACAGAAAGGTCGGACGCTAAACACTCTCCAGTGTAGACAGAGAGAGGGAGACAGAGAGAGAGGGATATATATATATATATATATATATATATATATATATAGAGAGAGAGAGAGAGAGAGAGAGAGAGAGAGATAGACAGGGGGAGAGGGAGAGAGAGAGGGAGAGAGGGGGGAAAGGGTGAGAGAGAGAGAGAGAGGGAGGGAGAGAAGGGGAAGAGGGAGAGAGAGGGGAGAGGGAGAGAGAAGGGGGAGGGAGAGAGAGAGGGAGAGAGGGGGAGAGGGAGAGAGAGAGGGAGAGAAGGGAGAGAGAGAGGGAGAGATGGAGAGAAGGGAGAGAGAGAGGGAGAGATGGAGAGAAGGGAGAGAGAGAGGGAGAGAGGGGGAGAGGGAGAGAGAGAGGGGGAGAGGGGGAGAGAGAGAGGGGGGAGGGAGAAATAACGATAGCGATAACGATGTTTTATTTAGATTAAGGCCAAAGCCCCTTACTGAAGGGGGTCATACAAGAAAATAAATAAATAAAATGACTTGACACGATAAACCATCATCACAAAACAACCAAAAGTAGCTAATGCAATACTCAATAACATTCACAAAATAACTATTCGAAGTCTCTTTGATGCTTCAAAGACACACACACACACACACACACACACACAAAACGGGTGCATCTCAGCAAGTTTGAACCAAGCATGGCCAAGTTTTTTTTTGTTTTTTTTTTTTCTTTTTTGGTGTTTTTTTGTTTTTTTTTTTTTTTTAGTAAGCTCATGTTTTGACGACATGAGCAAATGAAATCTAAAAGCACTAGGGATCTTTATAATGTTTAGGTTGAATTAATCTTTGTCTGAGGTCACTCAAAACAGGGCAACATAATAAAAAAAATGCAATTCATCTTCCCTACCCAGGTTGCACAATCGACAAGTAAAAGCATATTTTCTGTCCTCATACAGTATCTGAAACTGTGAACAGCAATATCAGAAACACCAAATCTACATTTTTGTCAGTGCACTTTTTACATATCTGTTTATTGGGGAGGGAGAGGGAGAGAGGGGAGAGAGGGAGAGAGAGGGAGAGAGAGAGAGGGTGGAAGAGAGAGACAGAGAGGGAGAAAGAGACAGAGAGAGAGAGAGAGAGAGAGAGAGAGAGAGAGAGAGAGATCAACGTACGAAGAAAACATATGGATGGTAGTGCAGAGGCAGGGGCAGAGCGGAAGGGTGTGTGTGTGTGTGTGTGTGTGTGTGTGTGTGTGTGTGTGTGTGTGTGTGTGTGTGCGTGCGCGTGTACGTGCGTGCATGTGTGTGCGTATGTGTGTGTGTGTTTGTTTGTAAGAGAGTAGGCGGCTTTGGGAATGGGTTTGGTTGGGTTTGGGCGAACATGGGAGTGGGGGAAAAAGGGATTGGGAACAAGAAATGATTATGACAGCGAAAAAATTAGAGATATGCTGGCTGAATGAAAATAACCCCACCCACCCACCCACATGCACACACACACACACACACACACACACACACACACACACACACACACACACACACATGACAAATCTAATATCACTCAAAGTGAAAAGAAGTTTCATCAAAGTACGAACACACACACACACACACACACACACACACACACACACACACATGACAAGTCTAATATCACTCAAAGTGAAAAGAAGTTTCATCAAAGTACGAACACACACACACACACACACACACACACACACACACACACACACACACACACACACACAACAAGTCTAATATCACTCAAAGTGAAAAGACGTTTCATCAAAGTACGAAGACACACACACACACACACACACACACACACACACACACACACACACACATGACAAGTCTAATATCACTCAAAGTGAAAAGACGTTTCATCAAAGTACGAACACACACACACACACACACACACACACACACACACACACACACACAGAGGCGCACCTGATTAAGATTCTATTTTAACCCAATCGTAGTCCATGAAGTGGGAACATTTCTGTCATCCTCACAATAATTATGTCACCCCCGCAACAACATGAAGCAAATTTGCACAACAGGAGCTGCAAGGGAACGCCCACAATCTGCCTTCACTCTCTGGACTTGATAATGACACGCTCAAATGTTTATTATAGGACGATGTTTAGCCAAGCTGAAATGGAAACAGTTCTGACGTATGCAAATATTCGTCATGGGCGTCAGTTTCATCACTTACGGTTGAGTTTGCAGATAGGATGAGGGGGCGGGGGTTGGGGAGGGTGGGAAGGGTGGGTTCTGGGGTAAGGGGGATGGGGGTGGGTGGGTGTAGGAGATGGGGGGGAAGGGGATGAGGGGAGGGACAGGATAGGGGGGGGGGGGGGGTTGTTGGAGGGGGGTGGTGTGGTGGCGGGTGGTTTGGGTCACTGAGAGTGCATGTGAGCGCGCGCGCCCGTGCGGGTACAAACAGACATATTGACACAGGTCGCGGGCATCTTCTACCCTCCCCACCTACCCCCCACGCCACCCCCACCCCCCCACCACCACCCCTCCACCACCATCCCCTTCCCTCCTCCGTCACCTCCAGAGCAACTGCTTCTTCTTCTTCTTCTTCCTCTTCTTAATTATCATCATCACCATCACTATCATCATCTCACGAGACACAACTTTTTTCTTTCTTTTTTTCTTTTCACTTGTCCACAGTGTTTCTTTTATTAACTCCTTGAATGCTGCTGACATGTATGCCCGTAAGAGAAAGGTTGTCACCTCACTGATATAGTACTGATGCCACAGGCCAGGATGTCTGTCATCATTCTGTATTCAGACGTCTTCACTCTTGTTAGCATAATCTGTCTGTCATCATTCTGTATTCAGACGTCTTCACTCTTGTTAGCATAATCTGTCTGTCATCATTCTGTATTCAGACGTCTTCACTCTTGTTAGCGTAATCAATGACATCATTCTGTATTCAGACGTCTTCACTCTTGTTAGCATAATCTGTCTGTCATCATTCTGTATTCAGACGTCTTCACTCTTGTTAGCATAATCAATGACATCATTGAAACCATGCACAGGAGAAGCAGGAAATGCAGTTAACTCACTCAGTACGGCCAGTCCTCTCTTCTCCTCTACACAGACCCCTCGGATGTCCAGTGGGTGTCTGAATGACTCAACTTTTATTAGCTTCCGTCGTCAGAATTGTGGTATTCTTTGTCAACATTCACCTCTTCAGTATAAGAGCCTTCCGCTTGCAATATTTTGATGGTGGTAATTGGGATGAAACGCTGTTGACGTCGTCTCTTTCGCCGTTCGTATGGAGAGAGTTAAAACCAATGATACACCGATGTCCACCAGTTCAAAGGGTTAAATCATCTCACAGGCTTTCACCTCTTATTGTCGTTGTCGTGCGTTCCTTTGTATATGTTTCCTTTTTCTTTTCTTTTCTGTTTTAAATTCTCCCCCTTCCTCCCCATCACCCCCCCCCCCGCCCCACCCCCACCCCCCATCTATAAAATTGCTTAAAAATCCAGACATAGCATCACATTCACTACCGCTACAATATTTGTTGTTGTTTGCTTTTTCGAAAACACAGATATGTTAACTGTAACAGCTATCATGAACATGCACAAAGAAGTCATGCGGATGGCACATTAAAAAAACAACAACAAAACAACAACCTCCCCCCAAAAAAACAACAACAAAACAACACCAAAAAAACTATTGTCAAAGTGGAAAGACGTAAAATTGAAAGAAACAAAAGTGCGCCATAACCTGTATGCAACTGAGGAGGAAAAAATCTTGTATTTGTTTGTATTTGTATTTCTTTTTATCACAACAGATTTCTCTGTGTGAAATTCGGGCTGCTCTCCCCAGGGAGAGCGCGTCGCTACCCTACAGCGCCACCCTTTTTTTTTTTTTTTTTTTTTCCTGCATGCAGTTTTATTTGTTTTTCCTATCGATGTGGATTTTTCTACAGAATTTTGCCAGGAACAACCCTTTTGTTGCCGTGGGTCCTTTTACGTGCGCTAAGTGCATGCTGCACACGGGACCTCGGTTTATCGTCTCATCCGAATGACTAGCATCCAGACCACCACTCAAGGTCTAGTGGAGGGGGAGAAAATATCGGCGGCTGAACCGTGATTTGAACCAGCGCGTTCAGATTCTCTCTCGCTTCCTAGGCGGACGTGTTACCTCCAGGCCATCACTCCACTTAATTAGGACGAAGGTGGTAGAATTGTTAAGACGCTTCTCTGCCAATGCAGTTTGAGTGGAAAATCAAACTGAGCGTCTAGTCATTCAGATCAGACGATAAACCGAGGTCCAGTGTGCAGCACGCACTTGGCGCACTGAAAAGGAACCCATGGCAGCAAAAGTGTTGTCTTCTGGCAAAATTCTGTAGAAGAAGTCCACTCAAAAAAGGCACACACACACACACACACACACACACACACACACACACACACACACACACACACACACACACACATACATCAGGCCTTGAGTGCATGCATATAATATTGTGCATACACACACACACACACACACACACACACACACACACACACACACACACACACACACAGAGGAATATATAGAACGTGATATTTTTGCATTGTGATCATACCTTCCCGCTTACCCAGCAAACAACACAGACATATACTGGTCGAACTGCAATGGGCTTTTGTTGTAATCAGAGATGATGAGTTCAGTTTTGTACGATTTCATATTGTGCGCTACGATTAAAAAAAAAAAAAAAGTATAATTTGGAAATCATAGTTATACATATCGTAAAAAAAAAAGAAGAAAAAAAAGAGAAAAAAAGAGGTATGAACTTGTATCAGTTTTCCTTTTTCACCCTCCGATGAATTAGCTTCTTCTTGTTTTTCTTCATAATGTTCTTGTTCTTCGACTTATTCTTTTTTTTTTGTCGTCGGCGTCGTCGTTGTTATTGTTGTCGTTGTCGTCGTCGTTGATATTGTTGTCGTTGTCGTCGTCGTAGTTATTGTTGTTGTTGATGTCATTGTCATTGTTGTCGTTGTCGTCGTCGTTGATATTGTTGTCGTTGTCGTCGTCGTAGTTATTGTTGTTGTTGTCGTCGTCGTTATTGTTGTTGTTGTTGTCGTCGTCGTCGTTGTCGTCGCTGTTATTGTTGTTGTTGATGTCGTCGTTGTCGTCGCTGTTATTGTTGTTGTTGTTGTCGTCGTCGTCGTCGTCGTTATTGTTGTTGTCGTCTTCGTCGTATTTATTGGTGTCGTCGTCGTCGTCGCTGTTATTGTTGTTGTCGTCGTCGTCGTTATTATTGTTGTTATTGTTATTGTTGTTGTCGTCTTCGT
>NC_134877.1:19204270-19206770 GCF_041734735.1 Babylonia areolata | reverse complement strand
AGCAAGTAGGTAGGTAAGTAACTTAGTAGTTAAATTAGTAAGTAAGTAGGTAAGCAAGTAGGTAGGTAAGTAACTTAGTAGTTAAATTAGTAAATAAGTAAGTAGGTAAGCAAGTAAGCAAGTAGGTAGGTAAGTAACTTAGTAGTTAAATTAGTAAATAAGTAAGTAAGTAGGTAAGCAAGTAAGCAAGTAGACAGGTAAGTAACTTAGTAGTTAAATTAGTCAGTAAGTAAGTAAGTAGGTAAGCAAGTAAGCAAGTAGACAGGTAAGTAACTTAGTAGTTAAATTAGTAAATAAGTAAGTAAGTAGGTAAGCAAGTAAGCAAGTAGGTAGGTAAGTAACTTAGTAGTTAAATTAGTAAGTAAGTAGTTAAGCAAGTAAGCAAGTAGACAGGTAAGTAACTTAGTAGTTAAATTAGTCAGTAAGTAAGTAAGCAAATCAAGTAAGCAAGTAGGTAGGTAAGTAACTTAGTAGATAAATTAGTCAGTAAGTAAGCAAGTAGGTAAGCAAGTAAGCAGACTGTTGCAGACTCAATGCCTCGATGGAATCTGACCCCCCCCCCCCCCGGCCCCCCACCCCCACCCCCACTCCCCACCCTTCCCCACCCTCCACCCCTTACTTTTGATTTTATTTGATTTTATCTTCTTTTCTTTTTTTTTTTTTTTTTTGTTTTTTGCTTCGTTTCAGTTTATTCATTATTTCATGTTCATTTGCTTATTTATCTATTTCATTTCATTGTATTCTATTTGTCCTTATTTCTCTTTACTTTATATTATTTTTTGATACTGCAACAACACCACGCGCCATTCGACCTTTGTTCGAAAGACAAAACCATCATCAAAGTATCAACTTCTTGGCCTTGAGCAATACTGGCTAGACACACACACACACACACACACACACACACACACACACACACGTGCACGCACACACACATACACGTGCATGCACGTTCACACGGACGCGCACACGTACTCGCATACACACACACACACACACACACACACACTCACACACACGTGCACGCACGCTCACACGCACGTGCACGCACGCTCACACGCACGTGCACGCAGACACACAAACACACACACACACACACAAACACGCACACACACACACACACACACACACACACACATGCACGCACGCACGCACGCACACACACATTCACGGCGGCGCGTGGAAAGAAAAGGCAAAGAAAAGAAGAAAAGTTGAAAAAAGAAAACGTGTCAGTCTGTAAACAGGCAGTAAACATTGTCCCCCCTATCGTGGTCATTGTCGTCAAAGAAAACTGCCATCAAATGTTTATGTTTGTCGAAAACAGCTAAAAAGACGCAAATATATCTCTTTGTCCATTGATGTTAGCATCGTTTGTTTGTTTTATTATTATTCTTTTCTCTTTTTTTTTTTTTTTACGATCATGGTGATTATCGCTCAGACGACACTAACGTCAGTGTTATCTTTGTCAGATCAAAAAAAAAAAAACGTAATTAAAAATTCGTCATAAATGCATGAATGATCTCTCCATCCCCCCTCTCTCTCTCTCTTTTTCTCTCTCTCTTACACACACACACACACACACACACACACACACAGCACACACACACACACACACACACACACACACACACACACACACACACACACACATCGATACTCTCTTCGCGTATGAACAATGTAAAATGGCAAAATGAGTATGTTTGCTATTCAAATGAATATATACAGTCTTAACTATTGACAAAACAGTCCTCACCATTTCGTTTTTTGTTTGGTTTGGTTTTTGTTGTTTGGTTTTTTTGTTGTTGTTTTTTTCCATTTCGAGAACTTTCCCCCATTATCAAACATATCACGCACCTTACTTTGAACAAGAAATCAGAAACTGACTTTTTTTTTCTTTTCTTTTTCTTGAAAATAATCCATCAACTATACCTGCAAAACATCTTCAAATATGCGACAATCCAGTTCAGAAAACGATGATTATTTCCAACCATACGAACAGCAAATTTACAGCCAATACACAATTCACGTGGGAAATTGTGACATCTGGCAGTCTCTTTTATTATAAAAAAACCACAAAAAAACCTGATACACTTCAACCGGGATAGCATGAATGGTGACAGGCAGATGAATACAATGTTTTATCGCTTCCATATAGAGCTCTAAACTTTTTTTTTTTTTGCTAGTAGATTTGCTCTTTTCCAAAGCGTATCGCCAAATTTGGATGCAATAATGTGACATTTTGACTTACAGTAGTTTTCTTCGAACATTTCTGTGAACTGAAAAAGAGCACCCAGTTAAGTCAGGTGTCTGTCAAATTGGTTTTTTGACAAAAGTTCACCACGATGATGCGAAAAATGATATCAGTATATATATATATATATATATATTTTGTACAAAGTACCGTACTATTTAAAGCTGATCTCCATGGGAGACGATATGATGTAAATCGAAAACTTTATCCTTCTTTCAACACAAAAATAGATGAATGAGGTTTGTTCAT
>NC_134877.1:19194270-19199270 GCF_041734735.1 Babylonia areolata | reverse complement strand
TATAAACTCTTTTATACGGTTGTTTAAACAAACACTTGTCGAAATGATACTGTGGTTGGCAAAACTGGAAAAGTCATATTCATAACACCGGTCGATTGTTTCAGTCAGAAAATAATAAACTGACCATAAAACAGAACCTTAGCTTGTCTCAGACTTCAATAGAAGATATGTGAGGTATACGCTGACAAGATTTCGATTTGGAAATTCATATATCGTGGAACACAGTGTTGGATAGAAAGAGTACGATGTAAATGTAATGAAATATCCATAATGTAGAAATGCCGTTGAGACTGCAATTCATTTTGCATTCTGTTGTCCTGCTCCATGTCATCTTTGATTCTAGTTAAGCATTATTGTTACACTGTGTAATGTATATAATAATTGCCTATGTGTTATCCAATTTTGACAATTAATTTCTCATGTTTATGTGCTGATTTACTAAATTACTTCCCATTGCATGAACAGATGGTTTGGTTTGGTTCACACTGCGTCAGTTAGGGTTTGGCCTTCATGGAAGAAATCTGAATCTGTTTCTGAAATTGATTCTAATTCTTCTCTCTCTCTCTCTCTCCCCCTCTCTCTCTCTCTTCCCCTTCTCTTCCCTCCTCCCCCTCTCCCTCTCTTGCCAACTTTCTCTCTTCCCCTTCACTTCCCTCCTCCCCCTCTCTCTCTCTCTCTTCCCCTTCTCTTCCCTCCTCCCCCTCTCCCTCTCTTGCCAACTTTCTCTCTTCCCCTTCACTTCCCTCCTCCCCCTCTCTCTCTCTTGCCAACTTTCTCTCTTCCCCTTCTCTTCCCTCTTCCCCCTCTCCTCTCTTGCCAACTTTCTCTCTTCCCCTTCACTTCCCTCCTCCCCCTCTCCCTCTCTTGCCAACTTCACACACACACACACACAAACACAACACACACACACACACACACACACACACACACACACACACACACAACACACACACAAACACACACACACACACACAAACACAACACACACACACACAAACACAACACACACACACACACACACACACAAACACACACACACACACACACACACACACACACACACACAAACACAACACACACACACACACACACACACACACACACACAAACACAAACACAACACACACACAAACACACACATACAAACACAACACACACACACACACACACACACACACACACAAACACAACACACACACACACACACACACACACACACACACACACACACACAAACACCACACACACCCACACACACACACAGACACACACACACACACACACACACAACACACACACACACACACACAACACACACACACACACACACACACACACACACACACACACACACACACACACACACACACACACACAAACACAACACAAACACACACACACTATTCTCCCTCCCTCTCTCCCTATCCCATACCCCATTCTCATTGGCTGTGTGGTGTTAATTTACAGGCTTAAACTTGCTTCCTGGAATCCTCACGCCATCAGAAAAAGAAGAAGAAGAAAAAAACCCCCCAAAAACCCCCGAAGAGGTTGAGGGGGTTTGGGGGTGGGGGTGGAGAACCGCTGACATTTCCACACACTGTTTGACCCCCATCACATGCAGGTGATGCAGTAATGGTCGAGGAAAGAAATGGGTGTGGGAGATTGGGGGAGTAGGTGTGTGTGTGTGTGTGTGTGTGTGTGGAGGGGGCTGGGGGACGGGGGGCTGGGGGACGGGGGGGGGGGGGGGGGCCACTGGGGGGTTCGCGGTGTGACAGAAACTGACATTGATTGCGACACACCCACACCAAGCGTGACGGCGGGATGACTCATGCTCTGGTCTCGTGCGTGTGAAGGTCACGTGATCAGCAAGTTTCTGAACATCATGGCGAGCGATCGCTCAACGTGTTTTGCCAGTGCTGAACAAGGGGATCTGATTTTTTTGACTCACTTGTGTAAACAAAGTGAGTCTATGTTTTAACCCGGTGTTCGGTTGTCTGTGTGTGTGTGTGTGTGTGTGTGTGTGTCTGTGTGTCAGTGGTAAACTTTAACATTGACATTTTCTCTGCAAATACTTTGTCACTTGACACCAAATTTGGCATAAAAATTAGGAAAAATTCAGTTCTTTCCAGTCATCTTGTTTAAAACAATACTGCACCTCTGGGATGGGCACAACAATTTTTTTTAAAGAAGCCTAATTATATGCAAACTGCATTTACTGTTATATTCATATTTTTTTGTATTCTCTAAACTTGGCACTTTGACCTCTTATTCTGACACAACAACAAGAGGAGTCATTATTATCATTTTTTGTTCAAACAGGAACTTCTTTTGCTCAGCATGGAAGTTTTATTTATTTTGCAAACGTTTTGGTGCAGAGAGTAAAAAAGGGATTTACTCTGTATTTAATGCTAGGGGAGTTAATTTGCTTTAAACTGATCTTTCTCATCTTAAAAATTACATTTTGAAATTATACTCAATACATAAAAAGCTTGGATTTTTTTTTAAAGTGTATCACAAGTGAGTCTTGTTTTTTTTTAATAATTTTTTTTTTTTAATCCTGTCATGGAAATGGACAATTCATGAGAGAAGGGTCTTAAATTTTCTCATTCGTAGATTGTTGACGTGAAGTGCTGCTAACTGCTGACTGTGTGTATGCCCGCAAGCACTTATGCGCACATGTGGGCAGGTGTGTATGTATGTGCGTGTGTAAACGTGCGTGTGTGCACGGCACACACACTCACTCACTTACACACACACACACACACACACACACACACACACACACACACACACACACAGAGAGAGAGAGAGAGAGAGAAGAAAGAATAAAGAAAAGGGAGTATTGTGTTTTCATCATCTTAACGATTCTGTTTTACAGGTTTCTACTCCGTTTTTATGTGCATATCTGTAATGCATGTGTGGGTGTATGTGTGAATGTGTGTCTTCATGTTTTACATTTATTTGCTTATTTATCATCATTATTGTCTTATTTATTTATTATTATTATTATTATTTTATTATTATTATTATTACTACTACTACCTCTTTTTATATTATAATTATTATTTATTTATTTATTAATGTATTTATTTATGTAAGCTTATATATTATTTATTCACCTTTTTTTTCTCAAGGCCTGACTAAGCGCGTTGGGTTAGGCTGCTGGTCAGGCATCTGCTTGGCAGATGTGGTGTAGCGTATATGGATTTGTCCGAACGCAGTGACGCCTCCTTGAGCTACTGAAACTGAAACTGAAACTGTGCTTTCTCGTTTCATTTTAGCTACAGGATTTGTAAAGAGGTTAGAGCTTGCTATATGCTTGAATTATAGCGCTGTATGAAAATAAAACACCCTCATTATTTGTATTTGTATTTGTATTTCTTTTTATCACAACAGATTTCTCTGTACGGTGAAATTCGGGCTGCTCTCCCCTGGGAGAGCGCGTCGCTACATTACAGCGCCACTCATTTTTTTTTTGTGTGTGTGGTTTTTTTTTTTTTTTGTTTGTTTTTTTCCTGCGTGCTGTTTTATTTGTTTTTCCTATCGAAGTGGATTTTTCTACAGAATTGTGCCAGGAAAAAACCCTTTTGTTGCCGTGGGTTCTTTTACGTGCGCTAACTGCATGCTGCACACGGGACCTCGATTTATCGTCTCATCCGAATGACTAGCGTCCAGACTACCTCTCAAGGTCTAGTGGAGGGGAAGAAAATATCGGCGGCTGAGCCATGATTCGAACCAGTGCGTTCAGATTCTCTCGCTTCCTATGCGGACGGGTTACCTCTAGTCCATGACTGTTTATCATTATTGTAATTGTATAAAAGATAAGAGTTCTTTCTCTTTTTTTTGTTTTCTCTCTCTCTCTTTCTTTTTACAACACCTTGGAGTTCAAGATGTGTTCTTCAAATGTTGTCGATTAGCACGAAGATCAGGCTGTTCAACTCCAACGTCAAGTCAGTCCTTCTGTATGGAGCAGAGACATGGAGGACAACAAAGACCACCATCAGGAAAGTGCAGACCTTCATCAACAGCTGCCTGAGAAGGATCCTCCAGATACGCTGGCCCGACACTATCAGCAACGCAGACCTGTGGCAGCGTACCAACCAGCTGCCAGCTGAAGACGACATTCGGCGCAGAAGATGGAGATGGATCGGGCACACCCTGAGGAAGCCAGACAATAACATCACCAGGCAGGCACTGAAATGGAGTCCCCAGGGCAAACGGAAGAGAGGAAGGCCAAGAAACACACTGGCGACGTGACCTCGAGGCAGACACAAAGATGGGGCACACCTGGAGACAATTAGAAAAGGCAGCCCAGGACAGAGGACTCTGGCGGACTGTTGTGAGCGGCCTATGCTCCGCAGGAAAAAAACGGGAGTGATGGGCATAACTGACTGACTGATAAAAGATAAGAAAAACGAACAGCAAAGCCATGCATTAATTAAATGTTCATTAATTTGCCAATATTTTTCCTGCTCATGCAGTGTGTCCAAGGAATGTTTCTGTGAGCCAGTCAACAGCATGATCCGCCATGATGGCACCACTGGAGTGATGGCCTAGAGGTAACGCGTCCGCCTAGGAAGCGAGAGAATCTGAGCGCGCTGGTTCGAATCACGGTTCAGCCGCCGATATTTTCTCCCCCTCCACTAGACCTTGAGTGGTGGTCTGGACGCTAGTCATTCGGATGAGACTGAGGTCCCGTGTGCAGCATGCACTTAGCGCACGTAAAAGAACCCACGGTAACAAAAGGGTTGTTCCTGGCAAAATTCTGTAGAAAAATCCACATCAATAGGAAAAACAAATAAAACTGCATGCAGGAAAAAATACAAAAAAATGGGTGGCGCTGTAGTGTAGCGACGCGTTCTCCCTGGGGAGAGCAGCCCGAATTTCACACAGAGAAATCTGTTGTGATAAAAAAAAATACAAATACAAATACAAATACCACTCCGACCACTTTCAGCCCTGCCAGACCTTTGACAGATTCAACTCTTCTTCTCCTTCTT
>NC_134877.1:19171770-19174270 GCF_041734735.1 Babylonia areolata | reverse complement strand
ATGCTGCACACGGGACCTCGGTTTATCGTCTCATCCGAATGACTAGCGTCCAGACCACCACTCAAGGTCTAGTGGAGGGGGAGAAAATATCGGCGGCTGAGCCGTGATTCGAACCAGAGCGCTCATATTATCTCGCTTCCTAGGCGGACGCGTTACCTCTAGGCCATCACTGTGTGTGTGTGTGTGTGTGTGTTTGTGTGTATGTGTGTGTGTGTCAATATGACTGAGGAGGTAGCGGGACCGGAGTGACGGGAATAGTTCTTACGTTTTCTACAAGAAGAACATTTTTCGCCCAGGGTTCCATTCCTTGCACAATGAAATCCACATCGAAGCCAAGACCAAGCCAGTGAACAAACAACATAACCTAAATGACATAACATGAATCGTTAAACTCATCATTCTCCCTCCCTCTCTCTCTCTCTCCCATCTCTCTCAGCCTATCTATATTTTGTAATTATGCATATCATACGTAACATTCAGGTGAGTCCAGCCGTACAGAAGAGGTGCTGTTCAACTGTTTTTCCTGTACTGATCACCACGTCGTTTTGTAGATAGATAGATAGATAGAAGGTTTTTCATATACATAATCAGGGTGGGTTTTTTTTCAGATATATATATATATATATATATATATATATATATATATATATATATATATACATATATATATAACCTGTGAGCTGTTTATATAACCCGTGTGAACAGACCAGAAATAAAGCAAAACCAACCAGACCACTTCACCTTGTTCTTATTCTTCTTCTTCTGCGTTCACTCGTATGCACTCGAGTGGGCTTTTACGTGTATGACCGTTTTTACCACGCCATGTAGGCAGCCATACGCCGTTTTCGGGGGTGTGCATGCTGGGTATGTTCTTGTTTCCATAACCCACCGAACGCTGACATGGATTACAGGATCTTTAACGTGCGTATTTGATCTTCTGCTTGCATATACACACGAAGGGGGTTCAGGCACTAGCAGGTCTGCACATATGTTGACTGGGAGATCGTAAAAATCTCCACCCTTTAACCACCAGGCGCCGTCACCGTGATTCGAACCCGGGACCCTCAGATTGACAGTCCAACGCTTTAACCACTCGGCTATTGCGCCCGTCACTTCACCTTCTTCAAACACTGCTCCTCAGTTGAAACAATGTTACCTTGTGACAGGTGCATCTGCTTCTGTTGCATAGATTTTATGCAACATCCTGGTGCAGAGTTGTGTGTGTGTGTGTGTGTGTGTGTGTGTGTGTGTGTGTGTGTGTGTGTGTGTGTGTGTGTGCGTGTGTTGTGTGTGTGTGTGTGTTGTGTGTGTGTGTGTGTGTGTGTGTGTGTGTGTGTGTATTGTATTGTATCTTTTCTTCTTCTTCTTTTCTTCTTCTTCTTCTTCTTCTTCTTCAAAGTTTAAGAATAGCTTTATGTAAACTATAATACAGGGTGTCAGTTTGATGAACAGTGTGTTGTGTGTGTCTCTGTGTGTGTCAGCGTCTGTGTGTCTGTGTCTGTGCGCGTCCATGCTTGTGCGCGTGCGCCCGTGTGTGTGTGTGTGTGTGTGTGTGTGCGCCGCGCGCATGTATGTGTGTGTGTGCGTATGGATGTGAGCGTGTAAGCGCGTAGACAATATTCATGTAAGCAAAGACCTCCCTTGATATGACCAACCGCCATGACGTTGGATAAGTAGACATCTATATAGCGCCTATACTCGGTCGGAGACCAAGCTCTAAGCGCTTTACAAACACAGGGTCATTTTTTTTTTTTTTTTGCACAACAGACTGCTGCCTACTTGGGTGGAGCCGATTGACGGCTGCCATTGGGCGCTCATCATTCGTTTCCTGTGTCATTCAATCAAATTTCAGGCACGCACACATGCATACTCAGACATGTGACATTTTACGTGTATGACCATTTTGTTTATGTACCCCACCATGTTGGCATCCATACTCCGTTTTCGGGGTTGTGCAAGATGGGTACGTTCTTGTTTCCATAACCCACCGAACGCTGACATGGATTACAGGATCTTTAACGTGCGTATTTGATCTTCTGCTTGCGTATACACACGAAGGGGGTCCAGGGACAAGCATGTCTGCACGTATATTGACCTGGGAGATCGGGGGAAAAAAATCTCCACCCTTTTTACCTACAAGGCGCCGTTACCGAGATTCGAACCCGGGACCCTCAGATTGAAAGTCCAACGCTTAACTCTCTCCATACGAACGGCGAAAGAGACGACGTTAACAGCGTTTCACCCCAATTACCATCATCAAAATATTGCAAGTGGAAGGCTCTTATACTGAAGAGGTGAATGTTGACAAAGAATACCACAATTCTGACGACGGAAGCTAAAGGTTGGGTCATTCAGACACCCACTGGACATCCGAGGGGTCTGTGTAGAGGAGAAGAGAGGACTGGCCGTACTGAGTGAGTTAAACCACTGGGCTATTGCTGCAGGTGTGCAGATGCATCTCTCGGGCCTGGTTAACACAGGGGGGGGATGGTGCAGAAAG
>NC_134877.1:19164270-19169270 GCF_041734735.1 Babylonia areolata | reverse complement strand
CAGATGGACAGACACGCAGAAACATAGGAGTCTGCCCCATTATCAACTTGATTTTAGCGTTAGTTATGTTTTTTTGTTTTGTGTTCGCGAACATTCGTGTAAGAAACACACACACACACACACACACACACACACACACACACACACACACACACACACACACACACACACATACTCACTGACAAACCCTTTTCTCGGCTATCTATGACCGAATTACAAAGAACGGGTCCTGTTGTTCTTGTTGTTGTTTTCGATCGGCCAACGAAGCCTAAATCTCGGACACGTCAACGAGTTGTGTCCTTGACGCATATCCTTAACCCTCTTCCTCCCGATCTGCCAATGTTTTCAGCGGTTCGTCCATGAGCTTGTTATTGGATTTTTTTTTTTACTGGTGTCAGGAAATCAGACGGGAGTTGTTGTTTTGTTGTGTTTTTTTTTGTTTTTGTTCGTTTGTTTGCTTTTTGCTTCTTTTTTTGTTTGTTTTTTTGTTGATTTTTTTTGGGGGGGTTGGGGGTGGGGTGGGGTGTGTGTGTGTGTTTTTTGTTGTTGTTGTTGTTTTGCATCTTTCGCGATAATGAAATACACATTAGCATTTCTGTTTTGCACTCATACACACAAACATGTACACTTACACGAATTCACACAACACACACCAACCTTCTCGCACACACATACTCCCTCACACAACACAAGCAAACCGCCAACGAAAGCATAAAGTTACACAAAGCATTTCACAATTTTTTTTTTTATAATAAATGACGCGGTAAACTAATAGATACAGACTTGTATTATCGTTCATCTTTTGGACAGTTAATAAGGTGATTCTTCATATTTTTCTTAAACACGTTTTTATTCGTTTTTTTTTGTGGTTTTTTTTCAACGAGTTGGAAGATTATCACATATGTTTCTACCAGAGTATTGGAAGCTAGACGAGTAAAAGTTATTTCTAGGTCTAAGTATACACAACATATTGTTGTGCATGTGTCATTAGTTTTTTTTTAAGTTTCTGTAATCTTTTTGGAGCGCATTTCCATATATAACACGATGCGTAAAAACAGCCTTGTTGAAGAACAGCCTGTTGTTGAAAGATAATACATCAAGTTGTTTATAATCCATAATCCAGGTGTGAATGAGTGAGTTAATGTGTGAGTGTCGTTATCATCATCATTATTATTGCTATTAACATGTGTGTTTTAGCCGGACCTCTGAATCCTTTCAGACTGGTCAGATGGGGGGAAAAAAGAACCAAAAAAAAAACATACAGGAACAATGCGCCACAATGGGCTCTTAGAAAGGAGCCAAAGAAATAAACGTTATCATCATTATTAGTTGAAGTAGCAGTAGTAGTAGTATCAATACTATATCAGTATTATTATCATTATCATCATTGTTGTTGTTATTGTTAGTAGTAGTCATCGTGGTTCTCTCGGGAATGAAGGAAGTGGCTGGGTTGTGCTATCATTGTATGTGGACAGGCATGTAATAGCACTGGTTGGCGTAGTATTGGAAATGTGGCTATGAATCTATCAGTCTGTATATGATATAATAGTTGGTTTGCTGTGTTGACGGCGAATTTTTGAGGTGGTCAGTACCTGTGGTAGAGAAACATTAGGTTTGTTCTCTGTTAGCTGCTAGATATTGGCTGCTGGAATTTGTCGTGTGGAAATGGTATCGTCCATGGTTTGGTTTGTTGTTCTCTTGGTGAGAGGAGTTTGTGTGTGTTGTTCTACTGTGATTATTATTATTATTACTACTACTTTTTTATATTATAATTATTATTTATTTATTTATTTATTTATTTATGTACGCTTATAGTTGACTTCATCAAGTTTTTGCGCCTTATACATATTATTAGTAGTGGTAGAAGTTATTTTTTTTATGTATTTATCTATTATTTATTCACCTCTTATTTATTTTTTTTTCTCAAGGCCTGATTAAGCGCGTTGGGTTACGCTGCTGGTCAGGCATCTATTTGGCAGATGTGGTGTAGCGTATATGGATTTGTCCGAACGCAGTGACGCCACCTTGAGTTACTGAAACTGAAACTGAAAGTAGTAGTAGTAGTAGTAGTAGTATCAATACTATATCAGCATTATTAATATCATTATCACCATTGTTGTTGTTATTGTTAGTAGTAGTAGTAGTAGTAGTAGTAGTAGTAGTAGTAGTAGTAGTAGTAGTAGTAGTAGTAGTAGCAGTAGTAGTAGTAGTGAAACAAAACCAGTCCCAACAATAAACTGAACAAAACTGAACCACAGCCACCACACGCATCTGCACTGGAGTGGAAAGGGTTAAAAACGAATCTCTGTACGTGGCACGCGCCTATTTTTCTTTTTGCTCTTTTTTCCCCCCCTCCTCCCCCCTCCCACCCCAACCCCCCACCCGCCCCCCCAGCAAACTACCTTCCCCCCAGTCTCTCTCCACCCTTCCCCCTCGCCCCCCCCCCCTCTCTCTCTCTCTCTCTCTCTCTCTCTCTCTCCTCTCCAATATACCAACGTCAGCGAACTCGTGGAAAGAAGAAGCGATCGATGGACCAGCCTGTGTTTTGCAAGACAGCACTGTACTGGCATAGCCTGAGCAATGGCCTCCACCGACCTAACCCCCCCACCCTCTCCACACACCCCACCCACCCACTACCCCCACCCCCTGTCCTAACCCTCCACCTCCACTACCACAACCCAACCCCACCACCACCCGAACCTCTTCCCTCCCCTCTCTCTCTCTCTCTCTCCACCCTCACCATTTCCCAAGAGCCTGGCAAGAGGCTATTTCGGGCTCGGCAGACTTCAGTTATCGATCCAGAGCTTTTGCTTCTGCCAGACCTTTGTCAGCCCAGCGCTGGCTACTATACTACAGCGTAGCTCTCCTGCCGGGAATGGGCGCAAATTGACGGTGAGGAGGGGGCTGAAGGAGGGTGTAGGGAGGAAGGGAGGAAGGGAGGGGGGAGGAGGGGGAAGTAGGGGAGACGAGTGGCTGTGGGGAGATTTGTGAGGGGGGGGGCCGGGGGGGGGGGGGGGGCAGAGGAGAGAGGTATTGGGGGGGGGGGGGGGGGGGGGGGGGGAAGGGAAGGGGGCGGGGTGGCAGCTTGGAGGTTTGGGAGAGAGACAGAATGATGAAGTCAGAAGCTCAGCGAACAGGCGCCACGCACGTACACACACACACACACACACACACACACACACACACACACACACACACACATTCACACACATATTCATGACCGTCACAACAGCTTCTTTTCGTCGGTTCGGCCTTGTGTGTGTGTGTGTGTGTGTGTGTGTGTGTGTCAGTGTGTGTGTGTGTCGTGCGTGTGTGTTCGTGCGTGTGTGCATGCATGCGTGTGTGTATATGTGCGTGTGTGTGTGTGTGTGTGTGTGCGCGCGCGTGCGCGCGCGCCTGGTCCGTGTACTTTTCTGCAGCGCGTGGCCAGTGATAATGAGTTTCTAATCTTAGCACTGCGGCCCTGTTTTCGGCTTTCAAAACAGCCTTTTATAGATGAGGTCGTGGTGGTGGTGGTGCAGGTGGTGGTTGGTCGGAGAAGATGGTTGGTGGGTAGCGGAGGGTCAAAGGGGAGGCAGGGGGAAGAGGGGGGGGAGGGGGTTGGATGAGGGACTAGGGGGAGGGGGGGGGAGAGAGGAGGGGAGGGGAGGTGGGGTTGAATGGGAGATTTGGGGATGGGGTTGGTGGAAGTCTGCTGAAGCCAGGCAGCAGTTCGGGTGGGGGTTGGGGGAGGGGTGGGTAAAAGAGAAGCTGAAGGGTTGGGATGCTGTCGTTCTGATAGCAGCATAGCGACAGTGGTGGGCCCGGCTGGTGGTTAGGAGGAGAGTGGGGGAGGGGGGGGGGGTAGGCCAGGGGGTGGGTGGGTGGCGGGGTGGAGAGAGGCGAAGTGGGGTGTGGGGTGGGGGTAGGGGGGTGGGGGTAACCATCAAGGCAGCAGGATGGAGATGAGGATACAACTCAGGACAGGTAAGAGAGGGAGGGAGGGAGGGAGGAAGGGAGGGAGGGAGGGAGGGAAGGGGGAGGTCACACACACACACACACACACACACACACACACACACACACACACACACACACACACACATTTGGGATGACTGTGAAAGAGAAGAGAAGTGTTTAGGTTTAGTGGAAACCAACAGGGTGTGGAAACGTCGACGAAGTCTTGATCCCCACTGACCCCAGCCCACCCCCACCCCCACCACCCCCTTCAACACTCCCTTCGTTCTCCCCTCCCCCCGCTCCCCTCGCCCCCACTCTTCACACACACCCCACCCCCACCCCCACCCCCATCCCCACCCCCCCCCTTCAACACTCCCTTCGTTCTCCCCTCCCCCCGCACCCCTCCCCCCCACTCTTCACACACACACACCCCCCCCCCCCCCCACCCCCACCACCCCCTTCAACACTCCCTTCGTTCTCCCCTCCCCCCGCTCCCCTCGCCCCCACTCTTCACACACTCCCCCCCACCCCCACCCCCACCACCCCCTTCAACACTCCCTTCGTTCTCACCTCCCCTCCCCCTGCACCCCTCCCCCCCCCACTCTTCACACACTCCCCCCCCACCACCACCCCCACCCCCACCCCCACCACCCCCTTCAACACTCCCTTCGTTCTTCCCTCCCCCTCGCTCCCCTCCCCCCACTCTTCACACACTCCCCCCCCCCACCCCCACCCCCCACCCCCACCCCCACGGCCGTTCTTCCTATCATCAGCAGTTCCTCGTTCGTGGGATGAGGATGTGGGATCATGGGTGGGTGGGGGAGGGGTGGTGTGTGGGGGGGGGAGGAATGGGTGATGGTGAGGGGGGTGGGGAAAAGAGGGGAGATGGGAGTGGGGATGAGGGATGGTGTGTGTGTGTGTGTGTGTGTGTATGTGTGTGTGTGTGTGTGTGTGTGTGTGTGTGTGTGTGTGTGTGTGGGTGTGTGTGTGTGTGTGTGTGTGTGTGTGTGTGTGTGTATGTGTATGTGTATGTGTGTGTTGAGTGTGCGTGTGTGTATGTG
>NC_134877.1:19156770-19159270 GCF_041734735.1 Babylonia areolata | reverse complement strand
TTTCCAAGACAACAAAATGACTTGGGCTTGATGCTGTCTTTGATGTATGCCTGGATTACCTGTGTGTGTGTGTGTGTGTGTGTGTGTGTGTGTGTGTGTGTGTGTGTGTGTGTGTGTGTGTGTGTGTGTGTGTTTGAGGGAGATATATATATATATATATATAATAATATTTTCTCATTGTACTTATATCTAACGCTGAAAGTTTTTACTTCAGATTGGCGTGTATGCTGTACGTACTTCAGCAGTAAATTCCAACTACATCTGTAATTTTCCAAGCACAGAATAACTCTTCGGGTGATTCATCAAACCCTGTCCTCCGTTCATCATTATTTTCTTCGCTGACATTACCGTAAACATCGTTTGTATTCTAGCGTTCCGGATTTAGACAGCTTAGACACTTGTTCAGACATTGTTTTCTGTCCACTACCACCCACCAGCCACTTTTTTATTTATTTATTTTTTTTTTTTTACCATTCAGCCAGCGCTCATACTTCGTTCACAGTAATGTTCTGGAATAAATTTGAAGATGATGATCATGATGACTGATGTCCCACGGATTATAAGCTCAGAATACTTCGGCTTATTCATCATAATTATCCTCTCGTGTTCATCATTACTTACTTCGCTTGTTATTAAGGAGATCATCATTTATTTCTGATCCCAGCTCAGACACTCATTCAAACGTTATCCCACCCGCACCCCCTCACCATTCTTTTTCTTCTTCTTCTTCTTCTTCTTCTTCTTTTTTTTTTTTTTAACCACCTTCTCCGCCGTACACAATACTGTTTTGGAATAAGTCTGAAGATGAAGTGGGGATGTCGCGTGGGATATACGTGTCTTTGTACTCAGTGAAAGTAACCAACAGACAGCAGTCGACTGTGTTCATTCCTCACTGCAATATTGCGAGGACCTTATGAACAAATGATTGATGTCTGATTCCTATGTCTGCTTACATATTATAGATAGAGAGAATAGATAGATAGATGTACCTCCAATAAACCAGGGGGAAAAAAAACGAAAGCTTACATTGTTAATGAAAAACAAAGAGACAAAACAGAAATAGAAGCAAGATTTTCTATGACTTTTTTTTTTCTTCTGTCTAATATCGACTCGAAATGAAAAAAAGCAACAACAACACAGTTTCATGTAACATACTGATCTATTAAACGTCTGTGCCAGCATTCCCCATCTATCTGAATGAACTCTCTGAGGTTTTTGCATGTACGTCTGTCTGTCTTCCTCCGCTGTTTAAAGATTCCCTCGCCCCTACCCCCAACCCACAAACACCCCCCCCCCCCCCCCACCTCTACCCACTCCATATTCTTGTCTCCTTTTTTTCTTTTCTTTTCTTTTTATTTTATTTTATTTTATTTTATTTTTTTGTGGTAAATGTCACGTGTGTCTGTACGATTTCCGTTTCCTACATCCTAATTCTTTCCGACAACACAAGAAGGCGACCGTTCTTTCGGTGGAATGAGATCAGAGCCCTGAAAAAGCCAGGCGGTAATCAAGACTCGAGGGAGAGGAGGAGAGACCGAAAATAGCACGGCACTGATTCCGATTGCCTCCTCTTCTTTCCCACCCACCCATCCATCCCGCCTTCCCTGCCGATAGGTGGCGCGGTGATGGGGAGAGAGAGAGACACAGAGAGAGAGAGAGAGACTTGGACGAGAGTTGTCGTCTGCTGAGTAAAGACAAGAGAGAGAGAGAGAGAGACTTGGACGAGACTTGTCGTCTGCTGAGGAAAGTACAAGACAGCATGTTTCCTGAACAAAACAAAATGAGAGGGGTAGGTTGGTGGGTGGGTGGGGGGTGGGTGGAGACGGAGGAGGAGGGTGGAGGTATGGCAGGGCGCCATGGGGGAGTGGGAGGGAGGGGGTGGAGGCCCGGGGAGGGAGAGGAGGAGAGGTGAGGTCTTGTTTTTTTCCACTGTAAAGATGTCTTTAACAATGAAAAAATTGCCAATAAAGATTGCTTGCTGAATAACGAAAGTGTTTATTTTGTTCAATTTCTTCGCAAGTCAAGTTTCTGGCCTTGACAACATACCTTGGACTTGCTCAATGATGAGTAAACATGTTTGTTTTATAACATGTTATTGAAGTTTTGGCACGAGTATGTATGAAAATATTCTCTGGGTTTTAATTCATATCAGTTCCAATCTTTTTACGCATTGTAAATTTTGAGGATTTCGCAATACCCCAAATTTCAAAAATTCATAAAAAGTACAATAATTGAAGAATCAACACAATCTCACGTGAAAATGAAGATAATGTCATTGTGTATCAAGTCCACATAACAAAAAGTGTCTTCATGCACCACATGGACCACAAACCCGATCTCTTTGATACATTGTTTGACGGCCATTTTGATTTGTTTCCATAACAACGGGTACACTTTTTTGTGATCCACAAGTGATGATACACCTAGTGGACAAAAAAAAAGTGATATAGTCGGAGAGAAAAAACAGTTGTTATTTGACTGTAGTGTTTGGCCTAAATTT
>NC_134877.1:19129270-19139270 GCF_041734735.1 Babylonia areolata | reverse complement strand
CGACATTGTGTGCGCGCGCGCGTACACACACACACACACACACACACACACACACACACACCTCCGCACGTACGCAAGATGATGCACGCACGCAATCACGCACCACCGCCAACACATCTGCACCACAAATGTAGTCAGAGCATGTCTGAAGCTCACATTGCAACCTCCATTAATCAAAAGCAGTAATGATATATACATGAACTCAATTTCCTCAATTGAAGTAGACACGACTACTATTAGCTTACGGAAAATTGGTATTAATTTTCACATCACAGACCACTGAACTGATATGTATCACACGCATCAGTCATAGTTTCTTATGAAACCGACGATGGAGAAATCTATCCCTATAACAATCCACTTACAGAAAATATACCTTTTTTTAACAGGTTTACCCCTATCCACTTACACAAAATATACCTCTTTTAACAGGTTTACCTTCCAGAACATTATGCTTGTATCGCATGTCATTCCAATTAGATATCATTATCACACCCCTTTTTAATCAATCACCATACGGCCGGACGACGATTGGTTAAAGTAAGGGGGGGGGGGGGGGGGGGCGTGGGGCGAGCGAGGAAGGGAGAGAGGGGGTGGAGGGGGGGTCGGAGACGGGGTGTGGGGGGGGGGGTATCCTCCTCAGCTTCTGAAAGGCGAGCAATGCTAATGATGAAGGCATTGACACGGGCGCGGTCGTTACAACATGTATCCGAGCTACTGACAGTTCGTATCGTTAAGTCAGCCGCCCTTGACAGGTGAAATGTAACCCAGATGCCATAAACCATCATCCTACAGTGGCGAGACAGACATACGTCGCTGAAACATCTCCTTTTTTTTTTCTTTTTTTTTTTTTCATAATTTAAACAGATATGATGTATGGAAGTGTTCTTGCAATAACACACGAACACATTCTTACACGTACATGAACGCATGTACACGTACGTACGCGCACACACACACACACACACACACGCACACGCGCACGCACGCAGCCACGCACGCGCACACTGACACATAACACACACACACACTCTTGCACAACACATGCGTGCGTCCGTGAACGTACTCACAGAGAGCGTGTGCTAAATTTCAGCCTGTGTTGTAAAACGTATTGTCTTTGAAGAGTCATCCACAGCATAATACAGTCAGACACACACACACACACACACACACACACACACACACACACACACACACACACACGCACACACACACACACACACACACACACAGAAAGAGAGAGAGAGAGAGAGAGAGAGAGAAAGCAAATTCTATCCCTGCCCCTCTATAGAGAGAGCTCGTGTGAGGAGCGTTGGCCTTTGCTCTGACCAGAAAACGAGGGTCTTAAATTCCATTCCCACAAACACCTCCCTAACCATCAATGTCCCCTTCTCCTTTTCTAGACCTTGTGTGGGTTGGCCCGAGCAATGATTTCTTTCTTTTTCTTCTTCTTCTTTTTTTCTTTTTGTTTTCTTCGGGCGACACGACAAATTGAGGTTCTGAGTGTAGAGTGCACCAAGAGCGCGTAAAAGACCCACGGCAACAAAACAGTTGTCATTAGGTCTTCCCGGGGGGCGGGGGGAGGGGGGGCGGGAGGGGGGCACGGGGGGAGGGGCGTATTCAAGACAAAATTCATTTTGCCTTCAGGCAAGTCACCTTTGACATGGCAGGGACCCGCGGCTACAGTGTAACGTGAAGCCGGGTATGTTATCTTGTTATTCAATACACGCGCAGTGCACTGGGGCAGTTAACCCATCGTCTATAATTTAACTCACTCAGTACGGCCAGCCCTCTCTTCTCCTCTACACAGACCCCTCGGATGTTCAGTGGGTGTCTCAATGACCCAACCTTTAGCTTCTGTCGTCAGAATTGTGGTATTCTTTGTCAACATTCACCTCTTCAGTATAAGAGCCTTCCGCTTGTAATATTTTGATAGTGGTAATTGGGGTGAAACGCTGTTAATGTCGTCTCTTTCGCCGTTCGTATGGAGAGAGTTAAAATCTAGGTGAGTCCCTACTGCGCATGCTATCCGCAAAGCACGCCTGTTTTCCCTAAAAGAAACACGAAAAGGAAAAAAAAATGCAACAAAAGGATCTGCCATATTTACCTCTGTTTCGTGAGCAGTCACCCATGCCAGGTAGTAAGGGTAAATTGCCTTTGGGTTTGTAGACCCGCAGGTAGACTTGTGTTCCTGACTACTTGATATTGCTTACCCTCGGGCAATTTTGCCTTGCCTCAGGCAGATTACCCGCAGGTGCACATTTACCCGCAGGCACGATGGTCTCTTCCATACTGCCCCGTCACTTCGATCGTTCAGCTGAAAGGTTACTCCGGGTTCCAAGAACTAATCTGAAAACGTTCGGTCACCGTTCGGTCACCGATTATTTAGTTTCCCACCCCCCAGCTGTCAGGAACTCAAGGCCTTCTGACCAGGCCCCTTCCATGAGACTCTTTCGAGTCCCAACTGAAAACATTGTCTTTTTTATCTTTGCATTTGAGTAACAGTTTTAGTCTGATTAGCTGTTATATGAGGGATGTCTCAAGGCCTGACTAAGTGCGTTGGGTTACGCTGCTGGTCAGGCATCTGCTTGGCAGATGTGGTGTAGCGTATATGGATTTGACCTAATGTAGTGACGCCTCCTTGGGCTACTGATACTGATACTGAGGGATGTCCAGTGTGTGTGTGTGTGTGTGTGTGTGTGTGTGTGTGTGCGTGCACACGCGTGTGTTGTTGTTGTTGTTTATGATGTGAGGATGGTGATTGTTTCTTCGTGGTTGATTCTTTTTCCTGATGATTGCTGCTTCTCTTCTGTTGCATGTAATTTGTGGAGCGGCGCCATGGATGATTGGTTGTTATCTGAATCTGCTTGACTGTTGATGTTTCCTTCTCCTTACGTGTAATTTGTTAAGGGCCGTGCGCCTCTCTCTGTGTGAGGGAACAGCGCTATAGAAGAGCACTTCATCATCATGATTATTATCATTATTGTTAGTAGTATCGACGGGCGCCATAGCCGAATGGTTAAAGCGTTGGACTTTCGATCTGAGGGTCCCGGGTTCGAATCACGGTGACGGCGCCTGGTGGGTGAAGGGTGGAGATTTTTACGATCTCCCAGGTCAACATATGTGCAGACCTGCCAGTGCCTGAACCCCCTTCGTGTGTATACGCAAGCAGAAGATCAAATACGCACGTTAAAGATCCTGTAATCCATGTCAGCGTTCGGTGGGTTATGGAAACAAGAACATACCCAGCATGCACCCCCCCGAAAACGGAGTATGGCTGCCTATATGGCGGGGTAAAAACGGTCATACACGTAAAAAGCCCACTTGCGTATAAACGAGTGAACGTGGGAGTTGAAGCCCACGAACGCAGAAGAAGAAGAAGTTAGTAGTATCATTGTTAACATTCACAAGCAGACATGGTGCGGTGGTGGGGTCTTTTGGGGGTAAAATCTCTTCTGTTCCTTTTGGTGCAGTTTCACCTCCCAGGAGGCTTTTGCAGTTGACTGGGTTATAAAGTACGTTCACTGAATGATTGAAACGTACACACAAAACGATGCATGCGCGCGCGGGGGCACACACGCAACACTCACAGTTGTTACACTCTGAATGTAATAGTATCTTACCCACATGTTTTTCTTTTTACATAATAATTGATGTGTGCATGGTGATAAGTGAAGGGTGTGTCATTTTGTTGGGTTTTTTTTTTTTTTTGCTGACGGGCATTTTATTTTAAGTGAGCCTAAAGAAAATTTTCTGTTTTTGGTTGAAGCAGATAATAAAGTATTTTGAATTGAATTGAACTGAATTGAATTGAATTGAATTGATCCATACACAGGCTGTACAGCAGGTGTGGGTCCGTCCGCGTGACTGCTCCGACATAAATAGATGAATATCTTTATATACATATAGACCTATGTATATGTTGAAAGATAAGGATATTTATTTGCATTTACCGGCACACCCGTGCACGTGCACGTGCATGCGCCTGCACACACATAGAAAGAGACAGAATGTGTGTGTGTGTGTGTGTGGGTGTGTGTGTGTGGGGGGGGGGGTGTATGTGTGTGTGTGTGTGTGTGTATGCGCGCGAGCGCGGAGGCGCAAGTTTTAATTGTTTGCGCGTCCGTGTACATCTACCTTTTATAAAGTCTTTTCGTGTTTGGTTTTTGGTTTTAAATATATCCAGTTGTCTGTGTAATGCCAAGCCTACAATAACCGTCATCCACGTTAAAATAACTATGGACACGTCCAGTTCTTTGAGACAGTTATGACCAGCACATCGAACGTGTTCTTCCACTCCGTGCATGTCGATCTTAATGTCGTCATCTCCATGACTCCAAGTCAGGGTGATCAGAAATGAGCATACTTCTATTAAAGTCACCTGTCAGTATAAGAGCCTTCCGCTTGCAATATTTTGATGATGGTAATTAGGGTGAAACGCTGTTAACGTCGTCTCCTTCGCCGTTTGTATGGAAAGAGTTAAATCTCTCTCAGCACTATGTTTTCGACGCGAACGCTAAAACAGATGGCTATTCAATGTCGGAAGATCTGAAAACGCACGATTAGTTAAAAAAAAAAAAAAAGGTTCTCTCCTAGAAGTTTGCTTCTCACTGATCTGTTCAGAAACCAGAAAGCTCTTCAGACGCGCATGCGCAAAATGAGTTAACCCTCTCCATACGAACGGCGAAAGAGACGACGTTAACAGCGTTTCACCCCAATTACCATCATCAAAATATTGCAAGCGGAAGGCTCTTATACTGAAGAGGTGAATGTTGACAAAGAATACCACAATTCTGACGACGGAAGCTAAAGGTTGGGTCATTGAGACACCCCCTGGACATCCGAGGGGTCTGTGTAGAGGAGAAGAGAGGACTGGTCGTACTGAGTGATTTAAGTTTATTTTATTGTACAAAACTTTAGTTCTTTATCTTAACATATCGAAACATTGATCATTAGCAGTCGCTTTAGCATATTTAGTTAGAAACAACAACAACAACAACAACAAAATCCTGCTTAGTATGAAAAAAAGATGCATACATCAACCAGCAGCAGCAAAATTTTGCCATGCAATGGGACAGCAATCTGAATATAAGATAGGGATTTTTTTTTTCTTCTTTTTTTTACGGATCTCGCTCATTAATATGACTAAAGGAAAGGCATAGAAAGGCTGTTGTGCCTTACATGAATTCTAAAGGTCTTGTAAATCTACATTCATCGAAGTAGTCTGTTTGTCGGTAGAGGTACTAGCGTTCTCAATAACCTCCGTTTATGCACTATATCATTGTTATTACAACTAGGATCGCATTGTTAGTTTGCGAGAACCTGTTACTGAAAGGAGGCGAATGAAGCCGCTAACTCGTATTCATGGAACGACCAGTGCAAAGGCCTTATCACCTAGTGCATACTGTTTACGACTGTCCATCTGAATCAACAGATGTACCTGCCTTTCGTCAATTAATGAGCCTGGAAAACAATTTCGGGCTCTCTGCTTTCGTTTGAGGTTCGTAAAACTTAACTCACTCAGTACGGCCAGCCCTCTCTTGTGGTATTCTTTGTCAACACTCACCTCTTCAGCATAAGAGCCTTCCGCTTGCAATATTTTGATGATGGTAATTGGGGTGAAACGCTGTTAACGTAACAGTAAATGCAGTTTGCATATAATTAGGCTTCTTTTTTATTTTTTTGTGCCCATCCCAGAGGTGCAATATTGTTTTAAACAAGATGACTGGAAAGAACTGAATTTTTCCTATTTTTATGCCAAATTTGGTGTCAACTGACAAAGTATTTGCAGAGAAAATGTCAATGTTAAAGTTTACCACAGACACACAGACACACGGACACACACACACACACACACACACACACACACACACACACACACAACCGAACACCGGGTTAAAACATAGACTCACTTTGTTTACACAAGTGAGTCAACCAGTACCCACGCACTTTCCCCAAAAGGAAGCCACAGAAAGCTGGAAAGAAAAGAGGTATATAACGTTAACGCCAACGATCACGAATTTGTTTATTGAGGGAAGTGAAAAAACAACAACATGATTGCTTATTAACATCCAGCCCTCAAGGCAAATAGTAAAAAAAAAAGTGATTCAATAAAAATGAAATAGAAATTAAAAGAGTTTAAACATACACGCAAGCAACAACGACAAAAGATTAGATACGATAGAAAAAGATATAACCTCGCACTCACTTTCCATCAACCCTCACCCACATCTCTCAAACTTCTTCCCTCACCCCATATGAGTATTTGTATTTGTATTTGTATTTCTTTTTATCACAACAGATTTCTCTGTGTGAAATTCGGGCTGCTCTCCCCAGGGAGAGCGCGTCGCTACACTACAGCGCCACCCATTTTTTTGTATTTTTTCCTGCGTGCATATTTTATTTGTTTTTCCTATCGAAGTGGATTTTTCAGTCTACAGAATTTTGCCAGGAACAACCCTTTTGTTGCCGTGGGTTCTTTTACGTGCGCTAAGTGCATGCTGCACACGGGGCCTCGGTTTATCGTCTCATCCGAATGACTAGCGTCCAGACCACCACTCAAGGTCTAGTGGAGGGGGAGAAAATATCGGCGGCCGAGCCGTGATTCGAACCAGCGCACTCAGATTCATCTCGCTTCCTAGGCGGACGCGTTACCTCTAGGCCATCACTCCACTGTGTATGTACGTAGAGAGATCAGATAGATACACATACAATCATCATGGTCATGATATATACGTGTCTGATAAGAGAGAGAGAGAGAGAGAGAGAGAGAGAGAGAGAGAGAGAGAGAGAGAGAGAAAGATGGTGTCTTCTCTGATTACTTTGTAATCATTATCAGTCAAATGTCTGCATTCCTTATTTATCTATGGTTTCGCTCTTCCATCTCATTTGTTACCTGGCCCCCTATCACCCCCCCCCCCCACCCCCCCAACCCCGCTCCTCCGATCTCTCCCTCACACCGCGCGCACACACACACACACACACACACACACACACACACACAACTTCTTAATATCAGTGTTTACGTTTCTCATGATTCTTTATGTCAGTGTTTACCATCCTCTTTCCAGACAATCCGCAAAGATATTCACATCACATCCTACGTTTGATAATTATGAGGGAGGGTTGGCGGGGGGGGGGGGGGGGGGGGGGGGGGGAGGGTGAAAATGTAACGCTGGATCAGCCTCCAGAGTGTCTTGTCAGTCAGCCAGGAGTCATTTTGCTAGCAGTGCAGACAAACCCAACTGAGGACCAAGCAAATCAGCATCTTGTTGAATGTATAAATACATTTGCTTCTCTGTCAGTCTTCATTCGCGAACACATGGCATCGATTTTTTTTTTTTTTTTTTTTCTCTCTCTCTCTCCAGTTTTGGGGGAGACACTTCATGACATTGCTTTTTTTTTTTTTTTTTTTTTTTTTTTTTTTTTACCCCCCTCCCTCTGACTTACACACATTTATTCTCTTCGTTTCTTCCACCTCCCCCCCCCCCACACACACTCCCCCTTTCTTTTTTTAAATTCTTTTTCTGCCCCCCCCCCCCTACCTCCTTACCTCCCCCCCCTCCCCCCCTCCTCCCTCCCCCCCCCCCTTCCTTTCTTTCTTTTCCATTTCGACCAGCTAAGACCCAGACAAAGAAACCTATTTTTACGTGAATGTTGACGTCATTGTCTTGAAAAATGCCTTCTATTTTCTGACTACTGCGGCCTTGAAAACAAGCCAGCGAGAACAATATATGTATATATATATATATATATATAGAGAGAGAGAGAGAGAGAGAGAGAGAGTGGGAGAGAGAGAGAGACAAAGCGAGAGGGAGAGAGAGAGAGAGGTGGGGAAAGATAGAGAGACAGAGAGAAATGCGTGCAGCAGAGACATAGCGTGTGAGAGAATGACAAGAGTAAGATTTTTTTTTTTTTTTTTTTTATTTTTTAAATGTAATGTTGGGGACGGTGTGAGGTGAGTGGGTGGTGGGGATGAGTATATGTGGTGACGATATGACATCAGCCAGCTATGGTCTATTTTGAGGGGGGGGAGGGTTGTCTGTTATCGGCCGTATTGACGAAAGACGATGTTGACAACACCAAGAAGACAGACTTCAGCATCGACTTGTATGGTTTGGCAGCGGAGCTCGCGCGGAGTGAAAGTAGGGTGTAGAAGGGAGGTGGAAATGTGTTTGTCTCCCTTGGACTATTTCGAGCTCGCTATCGCTGGCTTTTTCGGCGTTTTTTTGGGGGGGGGGGGGGGGGGGGGGGGGGGGCCGGGGGGGGGGGGGGTGTTCTTTTTATCCATTGCCGAGGTCACTCTGTCTAACACATTCAACACACAAACACTCTGTCTCTCTGTCTCTCTCTCTCTCTCTCACACACACACACACACACACACACACACACACACACACACATATGCACCCCCTCCACCCCCCCCCCACACACACACATACAAGAAATATAAATATAGGAGCAATGGGAGGCAAGACTCGAACTTGATGGGGGTACGAGGGGGGCGGGGGAGGGAGGGTGGAGGGCGGGGGGGGGGGGGTGAGGGGGGGTGTAGATCACACAAACAAACGAAGAAGAATTGTTATCATGAACAAAACAGCTCAGAACTGCTGACGAAGCGAAACTAACATTTGTGAAAATGACAGTTACACACTGAACAACATTTATGGAACAACTCGCGTCTCATTAGGGAGCATTCGCTTTGGATGCTCTTTGTGTGTGTGTGTGTGTGTGTGTGTGTGTGTGTGTGTGTGTGTGTGCATGTGTTTTTGTTTGTTTGTTTGTGTGTGTGTGTGTGCATGTGTTTTTGTTTGTTTGTTTGTGTGTGTGTGTGTGCATGTGTGTCAGTGCGCGCGCGCGCGCGCGCGCGTGTGTGTGTGTGTGTGTGTGTGTGTGAGTGATGTGTAGGCGCGGCATAATCACTTGCATTTGTGTGTAAGTGTGCTCACTCTCGCATGAATGCATGTATGTGTGTGTGTATGTGTGTGTGTGTGTGTGTGCGTGTGTGTGTGTGTATGCACGCGCGCGCGCGTGTGTGTGTGTGTGGACAGTAAAGAATGGGTGAAGAAGCTGCACTTTTAGCAGCCCCGTCAACTGAAACCATTACCTCCGGAGACAACCACCCACTCCCCGGTCTGCACCCACCCCTACCCCCACCCCCAGCCTCACTCAGTGATGCTCCCTCACCACACAAGCCAGACAAGATCGACAATGACGGCGAGGACAACACGAGAGAGAGAGACTGAGGGGGAGAGAGAGAGACTGAGGGAGAGAGAGAGAGAGACTGAGGGAGAGAGAGAGAGAGAGACTGAGGGAGAGAGAGAGAGAGACTGAGGGAGAGAGAGAGAGAGAGACTGAGGGAGAGAGAGAGAGACTGAGGGAGAGAGAGAGAGAGACTGAGGGAGAGAGAGAGAGAGACTGAGGGAGAGAGAGAGACTGAGGGAGAGAGAGAGAGAGAGACTGAGGGAGAGAGAGAGAGAGACTGAGGGAGAGAGAGAGAGAGAGACTGAGGGAGAGAGAGAGACTGAGGGAGAGAGAGAGAGAGAGAGACTGAGGGAGAGAGAGAGAGAGACTGAGGGAGAGAGAGAGAGAGAGACTGAGGGAGAGAGAGAGAGACTGAGGGAGAGAGAGAGAGAGACTGAGGGAGAGAGAGAGACTGAGGGAGAGAGAGAGAGAGAGACTGAGGGAGAGAGAGAGAGAGACTGAGGGAGAGAGAGAGAGAGAGACTGAGGGAGAGAGAGAGAGAGAGAGAGAGACTGAGGGAGAGAGAGAGAGAGAGAGAAGCTTGACGCTTTGATGTTTTACTGTCATTGACTGTACAGTCCTTGTGACAGGGGGGAACAATACATTATCAGGAAACACATAAGATCAAACAAAGAAACATAATATAAATCAACATTCTCATCACACATACAAATAATGTATATACCGACAATGGGACAAACATAAATCAACTGATCACTTCGGTCAGCTCGACCCTCCAAAATGAATAAATATTTTA
>NC_134877.1:19101770-19116770 GCF_041734735.1 Babylonia areolata | reverse complement strand
CAGTCGAGATCGACCGGCTGAGCAAGCATGTCGTACTGCGGGATGAGATCTGAAAGGCTTTGTCAGGTCGATATACTACGGTAGGCTCCAGCTGTGCTGTGTGTTCGAATCTCAGAGGGCAATAAAAAAAAAATGAATAAATGAATATTTGTATTTGTATTTCTTTCTTTTCTTTTTTTTTCTTTTTCTTTATCACTACAGATTTCTCTGCGTGAAATTCGGGCTGCTCTCCCCAGGGAGAGACCGTCGCTATACTACAGCACCACCCATTTTTTTGTGGTATTTTCCTGCGTGCAGTTTTATTTGTTTTTCCTGTCGAAGTGGATTTTTCTTCAGACTTTTGCCAGGAACAACCCTTTTGTTGCCGTGGGTTCTTTTACGTGCGCTAAGTGCATGCTGCACACGGGACCTCAGTTTATCGTCTCATCCGAATGACTAGCGCCCAGACCACCACTCAAGGTCTAGCCGGTGGAGGGGGAGAAAATATCGGCGGCTGAGCCGTGATTCGAACCAGCGCGCTCAGATTCTCTCTGGCTTCCGAGGCGGACGCGTTACCTATAGGCCATCACTCCACTGAGATAGATATGTGTACATCTAAAAGCGTTCTCGGTTTGCCTTTACTGGATTGTGCTCCCGGTTATTTTCTCCGCCGCCACTTTCCCACGCACTCTTCTGGGGATGGTCCCGTCCCCTCCACTGACTCATGAATAGATTTAATCTTATTTAGTTCTGTTTTTACTTATGTATAATACGATATCAGTTTCTTTGTTTATCTATCCATCTATCTGTCTAGTTAGTTATTACATTTCAAAAATACGGATTTTAAGTCCCGGCGCGGTCGGCCATCCACTCCACCAACCCTCAACCGCCCTCCACACCCTACCCCTTTCAAGTACCCCCCCCTTCCCCCCACAACCCATCCCCCCGACACACACACACACACACACACACACACACACACACACACACACCGTGGCAACACACGCAAGCACGCAAGCACGCACTGACGCACACATTCCCTCGTCTATCGGCCATTCATCACTGACAAAAGATGAACGTCGACTGACGTCGCTCCGCAGTTGAAACCCTCAGTAATGTGACTAATACATACATCCGCTCGGAGCCAAAGATCACCCGTATGTTGTATGTACTCCGGCACTAATGACTCAGCCGCCGATATTTTCTCCCCCTCCACTAGTAGACCTTGAGTAGTGGTCTGGACGCTAGTCATTCGGATAAGACGATAAACCGAGGTCCCGTGTGCAGCACTGATGCACTTAGCGCACGTAAAAGAACCCATGGCAACAAAAGTGTTGTTCCTGGCAAAATTCTGTAGAAAAATCCACTGCGATAGGAAAAAAACAAGTAAGTCTGCACGCAGGAAAAAAAAAAGGGGGGGGGGGCTCTGTAAGTAGTGTATAGTGTAGCGACGCGCTCTTCCTGGGGAGAGCAGCCCGAATTTCACACAGAGAAATCTGTTGTGATAAAAAGAAATACAAACTTTTGGACTCTGAATGGAAAGAGCGTCAGTCAAGGCAAGTGTCACAGCCAGGTTTTTCTCAGTGACTGAGTCAGCACACATACTATACTGTGCCTCCACGGAGCTTCTGATTGTTTCATCATCTTTCTTAATTAAGAAGGTAAACTACATGCATAAGCCCCCCCAACCTCCTCTGAATCCCCCTATGTGTATCAATATACATACATATATATATAAATATATATACATATATATATATATATATATATATATATATATATAAATATATATATAAGCGTTCTCGGTTTATATATACATATATATATACATACATACATGTATACATACACTCTCTCTCTCTTGTGTGTGTGTGTGTGTGTGTGTCAGTCATGAGTGTGTATCAGCGTGTGTGGTGTGTGTGTCACCGGTGTGTGCCAGTGTGTGCCAGCGTGCCACTGAGTGTGTGTGTGTGTGTCATCCCTACGGTATGTGTGTGTGTGCACGGTGTCAGTGTGTGTGTGTGTGTGTGTGTGTGTGTGTGTGCCAGTGTGTGTGTGTGTGTGTGTGTGTGTGTGTGTCCGAGTCGGCCACGGCCGGTGTGTGGCAGTAGTCAGTCCGTCGGTGTGTGTGTGAGCCTGGCTAATTGAGCCATTCATTTGCCTGCATAAATCGACATTTCAACCATTCTCTCTCTCTCTCTCTCTCTCTGGTTTTCGTCCAGCGTCGACGGATGTGACTGCACTTTAAAATATTTTGTTCATCAGTGATCTTTCCGGCAGTGAAGCGGCGTCACGATTCAGGCCTGGCATCAGTCGGTCACACAGTTGAGGCCTTCGTCATGAAGCAACTCCTCCTGTAAACAGTTGTTTCGCAACCCCCCATCTCCGTCCCATATACACCGCCCGACTGACGCCCAGAATACACTGCATTGCCGAGCGTTCGTGAGGGCAGAAAATCGATTGGCAGCGTGCTAAAGATAGCACCACCTCGTAACTGAATGAACTGCAGTTATGCATCGTGGGCAAGCAAGGTGTACCGATCTGCACATGTAGGCTGCGATCGCATTTTAGTTCTGCAAGCGCACGTTACGCACCTGCTAAATCGTTCACTTACAGGCATTGGTACAGTTGCGCTGTGATTGTTTGTTGTTTGCCTTTTGAAAGCCCGTCGAAGTTAAAATCTATTTTTGGCCCTCGTCGGAGCCTCGGTTATAATTGGATGAAAGAGATCACGTGACTGAGAGTAATGGCGAACCCTCTCGTGGTGTGCAAAGGATGTTGACCATTTTTCGGAGAACCAATCAGTGTTAATTCAGTGGAAGTTGTGACAAGAAACTGCTGGACAAGGTAATTTACTCACGATTCTTTTTTGTGCTTTAAAACGCTGCGATGTAAGGCTGTCGATCTCGCCGTGTTGGCTTAGAAACGCGTGTGTACGTGCCCTCGCTAAGTCACTTGCAAAGCAGACATTCCCAGCCAGCCTTGAGTGGGGGAAACTGCGGAGCGAGAGTGGCACGGAGAAACTTGGCTTGTATTCATGATCTGGAGTTGTTTGCATCTAGTTCAACTGCCTAGAATGCACGAGCCGGTAACACGAACGGATACGTTTTATTCCCATTTCATCTGGAACCTCTGGCCGTGAGGAAAGGTTTTCAGCACAGGGCACGAAGGGAACCTTACGTTTTGTTTCACTCTGTCCCGTTAACGGATAAAAAGTGCAACAAAACTCTTGGTTTGATCATTTAATCAGCCATCCCCCGCGATAGCATCGCGAACCGTCCGTCAGAGTTGCACATGCACCAGCCAGGGATTGTCCGTACAAACTCTTATCATGTTCGTTAAAAACTTCCTCTCTTCCTCAACTTCTCCCCCCCCCACCCCCCCAAAAAAAAGAAAAGAAAAAGTAAAATTTTGTGATGTTCGTAATGTTTGATGCTTCAGTTTGTTTGAAGGAGGTGTCAAAGCGCGCAGACAGAGCCACATACATGCTACACCACACCTGCTGTTAAGAAATAATAATAATGATGATAAAAGACAGAGCATGCAGATGCCTGTCCTCAGCATAAATCAGAGAGGATCTGTGTAAACAAGACATAGTAATGCAGGTCAGTGGCACAAAACAGGGTGATCAAGCATTGAAAGCCTACCCAGTAGATTTGTGTGAAACATATACAAAGTTACTTACGCTTGAACTTATATGGCTATATAAAGTGGAGTAAGAGGTAACGCATCCGCCCAGGAAGCAAGAGAATCTGAGCGCATTGGTTCGAGTCCTGGCAGAGTCACCAGTATTTTCTCCCTCTCCACTAGACCTTGAGTGGTGGTCTGGACACTTGTCATTCGGATGAGACAATAAACTGAGGTCCCGTGTGCAGCAAGTACTTTGTGCACATAACAAACAGAACCCACGGCAACAAAAAGGTTGTCCCTGGCAAAATTCTGTAGAAAATCCGCTTCGATTGGAAAACATTAAAAAAAAAAAACAACTGCAGACAGGAAAAAAAAAAAAGGGTGGCGCTCTCAGTGAATATCTCTAATATTTCAGTGAATATTTATAATATTTATAACTAAAACTCATTCAGTCACAGGACAGAGAACATATCCTTTATGTGGTAGTGTTCTGGATGAAAAGAAAACAAAAGAATTTGAATGTTTGACATAGATTTGCTTTTTGTTTGTTTGTCATTTTCGCACCTAAAGTATCTTAGTTAAGGATAGTTAAACATTTTGCATGGATGTAATAAAAGTGAAAAACACAATCGATATTGTATCACTGGCCTGTGAATGTTTTGGTGATAACAAATGGTCAGACCTACATTAAAAATAGTTGAAACCTTATGTGTGTGTGCAGTGTGTGAACGTATAATAAGGAATGCTGTTTTTGAAAGCAGAATTTGGAAATATCTGTAGAACTTTAGCCAAACAGGGGTCGTGATATCAATGAAACTGGATGGAATGCAGACCAAGAAAATGAAATTAAAAAGGACATGCTTGCCAATCTATGTTTGATATGAAAATTGATGACAAATGAGTAGATATTGTAGTAACTGATGGTGAATTTAGACCTATAGACATCTGTCAAAAGATCTGTGTTATGAAACAAGACCCACTCATCCAGTCACAAGGTCTGCAACTAAAAATTTGTATTTGTATTTCTTTTTATCATAACAGATTACTCTGTGTGAAATTCGGGCTGCTCTCCCCAGAGAGAGTGTGTCGCTACACTACAGCGCCACCCATTTTTTTGTATTTTGTCCTGCCTGCAGTTTTATTTGTTTTTCCTGTCGAAGTGGATTTTTCTACAGAATTTTTCCAGGAACAACCCATTTGTTGCCGTGGGTTCTTTTGCATGTGCTAAGTGCATGCTGCACACAGGACCTCGGTTTATCGTTTCATTCGAATGACTAGTGTCCAGACCACCACTGAAGGTTTAGTGGATGGGGAGAAAATATCAGTGGCTGAGCCGTGATTCGAACCAGCGCACTCAGATTATCTCGCTGCCTAGGCGGATGCTTTACCTTTAGGCCATCACTCAATATCATGTTCCACACATGTATAGGACTAGGAGACAGGTCCATTGTGACTATGACAGTACAGGGTATTTAATCCATGGATGCGTTCCATTCTCCACCTGTTTATAAAGTATTGATAAATCTGTATTTTGTGTGAAATGAACTAACTCAGTGAATTTGGATACACTTATTACATGTACTTACTGCTTGGTGTGTAAGTACTGTAGTGTAACCATGTAGTTGTACTGTTTCTGTTCTGATTTTTCTGACAAGGTGGGATAACTTTATCAGTCAAACTTAAAAGAAAACTCTAAGTCCATGTACATGGGAGTAATCATTTTAGACTAACAAGATGTAGCCATGTGTCTATTCATGTGTGTGCACGTGTGTGTGTGACTCTGTCTCTCTCTCTGTCTCTCTCTCTGTGCACACTGGTTGTATGTTCTCAATAGTGCTTGCATGGTAAATGTGTGATTATGTGTGTGTGTGTGTGTGTGTGTGTATGTGTGTGTGTGTGTGTGTGTACATTATTGTGTGTGTGTGTGTGTGTGTGTGTGTGTGTGTGTGTGTGTGTGTGTGTTATTTTCAAAACAATTCTGAGCCTTCAGGCTTCAATAACTTGCACAAGGTTCTTTTTCTTTCAGAATAGAGTCATCATGATAGTCTGACAAAGCCAATCTCTCTTGATCTGTGTGTGCACATGCATGCATACACTCTTGCATACTGATCATGTACACATACGCCATTAGATTATAAGAGAACCCAACACATTTGATGAGAAAAATTGAAGAAAAAATGTATTTGCCCCTCTGCATCAAATTATGTGTGTACACATATTCACTGTCTCTGTCTCACTTTCTGTCTCTCCACATGCATTTATATATGTGTGTTATATATTAAAAAAAAAGAAGAAAAAAGATAAGTGTATATATATATATATATATATATATATATATATATATATATATATATATATATATATATATGTGGCATGTGTACAATTGTAAATTTAGTCCTTTTCGCGATTATTGTTAAATGTGTGTTTGTGTGTGTGTGTGTGTGTGTGTGTGTGTGTATGCTTTGATATAATATTGTGTTGTTTTTTCTTGTCTTTTTGTGATTTTGCTTCGTTAATCCATTAGATTTGTAGTCTTTCTACATGTATATATATTTCCACAGTTTTTCAACTTTAGAGGGCTGTATTAAAAAAGTATCGTTTGTTATTCTATTATACAGTATTAGTATTACCCACAGAAATAAAATTCATTTGAATGCATTCATTTATTTTCTCTCTGTCTCTGTCTGTCTGTCTGTCTCTGTCTCTTTCTGTCTCTCTCTCTCTCTCTTCAACACACGGATCAAAACACACACTTGAGTAAGCATACATGTACACAGTAACCATAGAGTGACTCTTAAATTAGATGAAACAGAGAATTAAGCTTAATGTCTAAACATGAAATCAAAATTCATCGTAATTAATGTAAGTATAAATGATAAAATGTATGTAATTTGATATTCACATGCATTTATGACACATACATCTATATATATATATATATATATATATAAGATGTGCATGTTTCATGTAAGAGGTCTTTATTAAAATGCATTTTGTCAATTGATTAATAGTGATGTCAGTTGACTTTTTCCATATTATATATGAACATTGATGAAAGGTGTGTCTATATTAACAGTCCATTCACATACAATGTATACATGTATATATGTATGCTGCAGCATGTATGCTGCTTTATGCACGCATATTGACATAGCTTATAAAATTGTACATCAATGAAGAAAACTGGTTTTCAGTACTGACGTGTATTCAGCCGTGAACAACATGATTTGATTTGATCAATAAAGAATCCAGACAGTATATATTTATCAACACAGTCATGAGAAAATTAAACAAAGACCAAAAATGTCACTGATATGTTATGTATAGAGAGACATGATGTGAAAATACTGAAACAGAACACGAAGTACAGAGTGTCATCTAATTGTTTGTGCAGTCATAAATCATTCACAGAAAAAAACAGAGAAAACCTGCTATTGACGAAGCAAACATGGCTTTGTCGTCATATGACTGGTGACCTTTAATGGACCCTTTTCCATGTATTGTCGTATTCCCCCCCTTAACATTTTATAGATTAAATAGGAACAAAACATCATGACTCATTGTGACCTTTAACAGATTTATTATTGCGCAGTTTAAAAATGTTGAAGTTGGGAAATTGTTGTTGCAGGCGTGGAGGGAAGTTAAAAGTAGTAATGCTATTTATGTTCCTTTTTATGGATTGCTGCGTGTACATATTGATGACAATGCTTGGCATGTAAGTCTGATCACATATATCTCATCTGGGAACCATAACTTTATTTATTCATTGAGTATCCCATTCAAGGTTGACGTAACTTGAATACTTCTTTCATTGTCTGCATCATTTTTGCTTCACATTATTTCTTTTGTGAAGTTGAAGTGCATAAAACTTTAAAAGGCTATAGATACATGTATATATGCAATGTATCTATAGATCTAACCACACATACAAGTGCTTTAGTGCACACACAGCTCAGATGAATTTACTAGGTCAGTTCGTAGGATTATGAGCTAATTGTTTATTAGATAATGAGTAGAACATTCTTTCAGACACCATATTAGAATGTTTTTCACATGATATAATTCAGTCAAGCCAGAGAACTTTATATATTATACGAGGACCTGTCTTTGAAACATTAATGAGGAATTTTATCAGACTTTTTTGGTTAAACTAAAAGTGGAGCTTTATATAAAGTCATGTTTTATGTAAAGGTGGATTTATATATTGTAGGTAAAGTCAGCCTACAGCTTGATCTTAAGTCAAGCTAGAGATTTATGTGACAGGAAAGTCAAGGTGGAGTTTTGTCTTAACATAAAAAGAATAAATTATCTTAGTTGTGTTTGAACCAATGAATGTCAGTTATGTGTAAAGTCAAGTTTGGCTAAGAGTGGAACCAGGCAAGAAGGGGCGCCTTTTCACTGTTAGCCGCACGAAATTTGGCCAAGCAGAGCAAACCGATAGGCCTAGTTTGCATCAGTTTGACATGGTAAGTATATGTATCACCAAACATGGAGTATAATACAAACTCCTCCTTTTGAGGAAATTGTAGTATTTAAACTGTAGACCTGTGGAGTTATATGCAATGTCAAGTGATAGATATAATGTAGATTATGATTTATGTAAAGTTAGACAAATTAGTTGTAAAGTGAAGGTGGAGTTGTTTTTGTCATTTTGTTGTTGTTTTTAACATAATTTGGCATGTTGTCATGTCACTGCTAACCATTTCCATCATTGAAAAAGTGATAGTGCAGCATATGTATACATGTATCATGGAGAATTCTCTGTTATTTTGTTGTTGCATTTTCCAGATCCACAGTATAATTCTTTGCAAGTGAACATTCTGATTCAAGAGATGGTCATGTATGGCATTAAGATGATTCAAGTGATTGTCATGTACGGCATATGGCATTAAGAGGATTCAGGTGGTTGTCATGTATGGTATTAAGACTCAAATACTCAGACTCATCAGACATTTTGCTGATGCTTAAAGTGTTTACGCACACACACACACACACACACACACACACACACACACAAGCACACACAAGCACACTCATGCTCACACATACACATACGCAGACACAGACAACACACAGATACGCAGACACAGACACACAGACACAGACACACACATCACACACACACACACACACACACACACACACACACACACAAACATATCACACACACCAAAAAAAACATAACAAAAACAAAATCCCATGCATGCAGACACATACACACTCATGCATACATGATACACGCACACATTGCAGCAGTATGTATTGGATACACATGCATGCATGCATGCACACAGACACCCATCCACAGATCATGGTTACTACTTTTTACAGAAAAAAAACATTAGTTCACTGCCTGGTATATGGTGGTAATAAAGAAGAAGAATGAAAGAGCCTAAATACAGCAATCAGCAACTTACCAAACAAAACGCAGATGAAAGATAGCCATAATGATGTGTTGCAAAGTGCTTATGATTATTCTGTGGAAAATGCTGTAATGAAAAATTACACACAGACATGATGTGTTGCTAAGTGCTTATGATTATTCTGTGGAATACACTGAAATGAAAAATTACACACACACACACACACACACACACACACACACACACACACACACACACACACACACACACACACACACACGCAGAGGACTCATTTATAACACCTGTAGACAAAATGATCAGTGTTATTTATTTATCATCACAATAGGTGCACAGATGACTTTTTAGCATCAACATTACAGCAAAACATAGACTTTGCTGCCAGGTGAAGAGAAATAACCATGCAACAGGTGTGTAACACAGCTCTGGTGATACAGAGGGTTGTGTCCAAGTTCTTTTCAATTCTCTGTTGATACTGTGAGAAATTATCTAGAACACAATCATATGTGTGCTCTGTCACACACATACACACACATAATACATGTATATATGCATGATTGCATATGCGCAAGTGTGTGTGCATGCGCACGCACACACACACACACACACACACACACACACACATGTATAATTTTGTAAACACACATACACACACACACACAACACACACGCAACGTGTGTGTTCTTGTTCACAGTGCATGCACACATGCATGAAAAATAATTGCACTCTCATTCTCTGTGGTTAATTGTGGGATATAAATCTGTGTCTGTAGATAGATATCATTCATACAAATTCCTGGTTTTTATATCATATTTAAGCATGTATGCATGCATCTGTGTGTGTGTGTGTGTGTGCGCGTGTGCGTGCGTGTGCATGCGTGTGCACGCTTGCTTGCGTGTGTGTGTGTGTGTGTGTGTGTGTGTGTGTGTGTGTGCGTGCGTGCTTGTGTGTGTGTGTGTGTGTGTGTGTTGTGGTACTGGTTCTTCAGTCACCTTCTATGCCTTTGTCCAGCTCCCTTGCTGATAATTTGCTGTTTTTGTTTTAATATGTTATTGATGTTTTTCTGCTGTGTGCGTTCGGCATTCAGCATCATTTTTATGCTGCATCTGTGCTTTGCTGGCTGCATGGCCACACCCTGTGTCAGGGTAACTGCTCTGCGAGTTTCAAATTCAACTGTGTGCGGTTACAATACTCAAGTTATATTGTTTATACAGTGATAGGGGTGCGGGGCTGGGAGGTAGGGGGGTGGGGGAATCAGTTGAAAATGTACAGGCTCCATCATGATACCAAATGGTTATCATTAGATACAGTATATCATAGAGAAAATATAGTGGAACCATGCAGTGTTGGCAAGTCAGAATGGATACCATGCAAAACATACATCATATTATTATATATATACATGTTGTCATGTGGATTTTGCATATGTGCCTTGGAAACTGATATGCATGTATATATATAGCATGTATACCTGATAGCGCGTGTTTAGAATGCTGTCATTGAGGCCGACAGACAGATTTATAGAGACAGGTGGAGGTTGAAGGGAAAACCTGAATGATTAATAACTTAATTTCTTGTCAAATAGTGTATTCTTCTGTGCTTGTGTGTGTGTGTGTGTGTGTGTGTGCGCGCATATATACATGTATGTGATTTTGAGAGAGAGAGAGAGAGAGAGAGAGAGAGAAGCTCCATTAAGTTAGTCAAAATACTGATGTCATTAATAACAATATACTGATCATGTCATTGATGATAATGATAATGATGATAATAATAATACTGATATTGTCATTATTTTATTTCTTTTTGATTTTATCTTTCATTCTTTATGGTTGTTGTTATTATAAAACTTTCTCTTTCTCACTCCTTTTGAAAGGTTGTGTCTATGGTGTTGAGAGTCTTCAAAAGTTATTTGTTTCTTTTTTTTTCTCTCTCTCTCTCTTACAGGTCTTCTTTTTGTCTTTTCTTTTTTCTTTGTTCCTTTGGTCGCCAGCCTTCCTCAATCCACACCATCTTTTTGTTATTTATTTTCAGTGAACACAATCCTAAAGCTGTAAACAAAGAAAAAAGGTCAGCTCCACAGAAATTGAAAACGAGCAGTTGACTCCCAAAGTCTTCATGTGAATAAGAATCAAAGGGAAGGGACATAACCATTGGCTAATTCTTTTCGAAGCAGACGGCAGCCAGTTGTAGCTTTTTTTCTTTAAAAAAAAAAAGAAAGAACAAAAGGAAGAACAAATGAAGAACCTCAGATGACCTGACTTGCTTTGTAAGTTCCGAAGCCAACTTTTTGGAAACCAACCATTTTAGCTGGTCTCAGATTATAAGTTTTGTTTCGGAATTGAATGTTTTAAAAAGTTCTGAAAACAAAAGGGAATCAGGAATGGAAAAGGCATGGACTATGGTTTTTCTTCCCTGTACAAGTTTCTATTCTTCTTGGTCAGCAGAGTCGTAGTGCAGTCTGCTGTGAATGAATTCTTTTACAATGGTGAAATGAAAGCATTAAACAAAGGTTTTGGGAAGTAACTGTCAACAACAGAACAGACCGTGTGCTTTTCTTTTCTTTCTTTCTTTTTTTCTTTTCGTTTTTTTTTCTCTTTTTTTTTCAAACAATGGATGATCATCTCTTCAAAAACACTTCCTGATGGCTGTTTCATTGCTGACACAATTACATTAAGGTTCATGAACTGATGAAAAGAAATTCGTGCAAATGAAAATTATATTCCTTACGAAATTATGCAGAGCATTGCATGACATGCATAAGCGCACATTGAAGGTTATGTAAACAGACAAAAAGCGGCAAAAAAAATGTGTGTGTGTGTGTGTGTGTGTGTGTGTGTGTGTGTGTGTGTGCTATAGTTATAAATACACATAGGCCAACATGCAAAGTTCTACCAGAGTGGAATTGAAGAGAGCATGACATCAATTTATGTAAAAGAATCGATATGGCTGGAATGGATGCGACTTAGGACGAATGAACATTACACAATGATAATAAAATTATATATATATATATATATATATATATATATATATATATATATATATATAAAAGAAAAGGAAAAAAGGACAAGCAGTGTGCTAACAGTCATAATGTTTCAGGAAAGAAATCAAAATATCATAGAGATCGGTGTGGCGAGCAAAAAAAGGAAACCAAAAGAAAAGGTGGAGGATTATTCGAAGTTAACTTGTACAAGTCAGAGCACTCATATTGATAATATGGGGGGTGGGGAGTTGAAAGTACATGAAAACTTATTTTTTTAAAAACCCGTTCACACACACACACACACACAGAAAGAGAGAGAGAGAGAGAGAGAGAGAGAGAGAGAGAACAGATATTTAACGTAAACGTATTTACACACACATTATATTTAGAGGTTGGCAGAGAAGCAGAAATGCGTCATCCAGATCAGTTTTTGATTCTGTTCTTATCATTAACTGACTGACTCATGACGTAGGAAAATCAACGCATCAAGGGTTGAAGCTTTACCAAGACCAAAGCCACATGTTCTCCTTTCATCCAAACCCACTCTTTTGATAATATTTTATGGAGCAAAAGCGAATTCTATTGATCTTTGCATTTTCATTTTGGCAGATTGCCTGTTGCATGAGATGTTTTAACTAAAGGTTATAATCGCCAAAAAAAAAAAAAAAAAAAAAAAAAAACAACTGTTTCCTTCACATTCTCAAACATGGTCATGGGTGTTATTGCGCAAGGTATTGATGATTGACGTGCAGTCATACAACTGATAAATTTGTGTATGTGTGTGAAGTATTGCGCAGCTCTCTGTCTGTCTGTCTGTCTCTAGCTCTGTGTGTGTGTGTGTGTGTATGTGTGTGTGTGTGTGTGTGTGTGTGTGTGTGTGTGTGTGTGTGCCTCTCTCTCTCTTTCTCTCTCTCTGGCTCTCTCTCTCTACCTCTGTCTAGCTCTCTCTCTGTCTTTGTCTGCCCCCCCCTCTCTCTCTCTCTCTCTCTCTCTGTCACACAGACACACCGCCAAAGTAGCGAATATAGATGTATATATAATGTGCTTTTTCTTTTAGCTTTTTTTTTTCCTTGCATTTTCTTCTTGCTTTTATTTGTACCTACTTCCTTCTACTCACCAATCTCTGTTTTTTTTTCTATCTTTAGGAGCCCGTCTCTTTATAGTTCTTGCCCACCTTTATGCACATCGCGCGCGCGCGCGCGCGCGCGCACGCACACACACACACACACACACACACACACACACACACACACACACAATGATCACGTGCGCGTGTATTCACGTACGCAGGCGTGCGCACGCACACGCAAACATACACGCACAGGGATACAGTATAATGTGTTCATGCTCGTATCTTTCAAGCGATAGCGGAGAGAAGCGGCGGAATGAGTTATTTAGGTTGGAAGGATGCATTGCAGTGAAATCTCTCTGTCTCAGCCTCTCTCTTCGCTCTCTCTCTCGCACTCTCTCTCTCTCTCTCTCATTTCTCTATCCATATTGACATGTTTAGGAACGCCCAGTCTTGCCTCTGAATTCCGATCTGGACGAGTCTAGTCTAGACAAGAACGTTCACCTTTTAATGTTTCTCCTCACAAAGATGGAACGCATTGGGAAGGGGGGGGAGGGGGTTGGGGGGGGGGTTGATTTAGGAGTACAGGGGGGAAAAGACAGACACACGGACAATGACAAAAGACTTCCAGAGAGACAGAGAGATAAAGGGGTGTATGTATGTATGTGTGTGTGTGTGTGTGTATATATATATATATATATATATATACCATTAATATAGGCAGGTATTTTTAGGTGGTGTTTTATTTGAATTTCTGTTTGTCGTCTGTGAGCCCACTACTCTCACTCCCGTTTGCTGAAAGTTGTATCCTTCCTTTAAATTATGAGTCTCTTTGTCTCAGCCTGCCTTTTTTTTCCTTTTCTTTTCTTTTTTTTTTTCTCGCCTGTCTCCTGTTCTCTCCCCCCACCACCCCACCCCCTCCTCACTCCCCATTTCTTCCCCCACCCTCTCAATCGTTTTGTTTCTTCCTTCTTCTTCTGTCTGCCTGTCTGCTCGACCCTCTCTCTTGCACTCTTTCCGAGTTTCATGCATGTGGTGCTACGCGTGCGCGTGTTTCTGTTCTGAATACGTGTGTGTGTGTGTGTGTGTGTGTGTGTGTGTGTGCAGGTGCTCGCGTGCTGGTGTGCGTACCTCTCTTCCATGAAAATACATGTCAGTCTCGCTCACCTGCCCCTTCCCTTTAGCCTTGCATTTTTCAGGAGTGTGTGTTGAAAGAAGAAAAAAATCGTACCTTTTTTTTCTGTCTGTCTCTGTCAGAAACCTCGCTGAGAGTGGGGCTGCCGAGGCAGCACGGCAAGGAAAGATGAAGCCCAGGCTCCAAGGGGAGAGGAGAGACCAAGTGTAATCACCATTGCAGCCACTTATCTCACTCACCACCACCAGCCAGCCAGCAACCACCACCACCACCACCACCACCTGGAACTGCCCAACCATCGCAGCAGCGCCACAGAGACGTTGCCAGGCTGCCTGGGAGAGGTTGAGGCATCGGTCTTAAACACTTCGTCGTCTTGAGATTGAAGGAAGGGGGGGAAGCAGAGAAAAGAGGAGGAAGTCTCGGGGTTTTTTTGTTTGTTTGTTTGTTTTCTTTTTAATATCCCCCTCCCCCTTCGCTCCCCCAACCCCCACCCCCCCCTTTAAAAAAAAAAAAAAAAAACTGGCCTGAAGTTCGATTCAAGTCTCCACCATGACGTCCAATAATTATCAGTGTGAGTATAGATTTTTCTCTGTGTGTGTCTTCATTCGTTCGCTTGTTCGTGTGGTGTGGCTTATGCCTTTGTATACACTTAGAACATTATGTTGTGTTGTGTTGTGTTGTGTGTGTGTGGTGTGGGGGGGGGGGGGGGAGCGGGGGATTTGTCAGCAACTGTTTATTTGTCATCTTTCTGAAACGAAGATCGCACCACTCTCAGTGCATCACGTTTTCTGGTCAGACTGCTAAGACGAAGATGGAAGAAAA
>NC_134877.1:19094270-19096770 GCF_041734735.1 Babylonia areolata | reverse complement strand
CGGCCATTGAAGTACTGGCACATGTCCGTTTTTCTTTCTTTCTTCTCCTTTGTTTCTTTTGTTATAATGATAATGATATAAAAAATAAGATAATAATAATAATAGAAATATATATATTTTTAAATTCAATTATTTATTCATTTATTTATTTGAAAGGTAGGGAAACAAAACATCACAAATTTTCTGCAGTCCATGTCAGGGATTATTTTGTTGTTACAGTAGAGTAGGTTTCGACGGATACTATGTATCATAAACTGAAACTCCATTGAAGACAGAGCCCATCACACTGAAACTCCGTTGAAGACAGAGCCCATCACACTGAAACTCCATTGAAGACAGAGCCTATCACCCTGAAACTCCATTGAAGACAGAGCCCATCACACTGAAACTCCGTTGAAGACAGAGCCCATCACACTGAAACTCCATTGAAGACAGAGCCTATCACACTGAAACTCTGTTGAAGACAGAGCCCATCACACTGAAACTCCATTGAAGACAGAGCCCATCACACTGAAACTCCATTGAAGACAGAGTCTGTCACCACTGTGCAGTGCCACTCTTTCTGAAATGTAGTTTTAAAAAAGTAGAAAAACAGACGTGAAGATGTTCCTTTTTTTACAGTCTTTGTTGGAGTGAATTTGTTATCACGCTAATTTTCTCGTTGGTACTTCGTACCATTCGTATATAGATAGATAGATAGATAGATAGATTTTATATCAATCATTCAGATGTCGATGAACTGAGGTCCCATGTGCAGCATGGACATAGCTTAAAAGAACCCACGGCGACAGCTGGGTTGTCCTTGGTAAAAATTCTTTAGAGAAGTACACTTTTGTATTAAAAACAAATACACTTGCAGAGACAGAAGAAAGAAAGAAAGATGGCACAGTGCTGGGTCAAAGCGCTCTTCCCCAGAAGAGCAACTCGAATTTCACACAGAGAAATCTGTCGTGACAAAAAGTGGCATGCAACACAATACAACAGTTCAGACCATCGGGATGTAGTCAGAACAAAGACCTTGAAAGGTTCTAGGGACATAACCAGTACGTTCAGACCATCGGGATGTAATCAGAACAAAGACCTTGAAAGGTTCTAGGGACATAACCAGTACGTTCAGACCATCGGGATGTAATCAGAACAAAGACCTTGAAAGGTTCTAGGACATAACGAGTACGTTCAGACCACCGGGATGTAGTCAGAACAAAGACCTCGAAAGGTTCTAGGACATAACGAGTACGTTCAGACCATCGGGATGTAATCAGAACAAAAACCTTGAAAGGTTCTAGGACATAACCAGTACGTTCAGACCATCGGGAGGTAGTCAGAACAAAGACCTTGAAAGGTTTTAGGACATAACGAGTACGTTCAGACCACCGGGATGTCATCAGAACAAAGATCTTGAAAGGTTCTAGGACATAACGAGTACGTTCAGACCATCGGGAGGTCGTCAGAACAAAAGCCTTGAAAGGTTCTAGGACATAACGAGTACGTTCAGACCATCGGGATGTAGTCAGAACAAAGACCTCGAAAGGTTCTAGGACATAACGAGTACGTTCAGACCATCGGGATGTAATCAGAACAAAGACCTTGAAAGGTTCTAGGGACATAACCAGTACGTTCAGACCATCGGGATGTAGTCAGAACAAAGACCTCGAAAGGTTCTAGGGACATAACGAGTACGTTCAGACCACCGGGATGTCATCAGAACAAAGATCTTGAAAGGTTCTAGGACATAACGAGTACGTTCAGACCATCGGGATGTAATCAGAACAAAGACCTTGAAAGGTTCTAGGACATAACGCGTACATTCAGACCATCGGGATGTAATCAGAACAAAGACCTTGAAAGGTTCTAGGACATAACGAATACTTTCAGACCATGGTCCCCCCCCCCTCCCCCACCCCTACTCATATACCTTTTTCTTAGCTCGTTTCGAGATCACGCGGAATGTCGTGTCTCAAATTCATGAACACGTGGAACAACGAGAGTGAAAGATGAACCTCCACAGTGTCATAGTCATTTGCATTTTTAAGTATTTGATGTGTGATGCACAGTGCATGCTCAAACCCACCAGTGTCGTAGCAATTTGCATTATAAAGTTATGTCAGGTGTGATACCGCACGAATGCGTTCGCATACATTGCACACAAACAGTAGCGTTGCTCCTAATAAATAAATTATAAAGGGCTGAGGGTATTTGGGGAGCGATTGCTTCACCTCTTGCTGAGATGTGGGTGTTGGAGTGGAGGGGGTAAAGAGAGATCGGAAGGTCAGCAGAGATGAGGAAACTGGCTAGGTGTGTTGAGTAGATATTTTGGGTGGTAGATGGTCGGACACCATTTTGACTGAAGCAGAGCAGAGCAACTGGTTTCCTTGACATGCATAATTCCCCCCAAAACAAAGCAACAACAACAACAACAATCTGATTTCATGCCTGTTACCTTATCTGCTACTTGTATTAGGTATTATAATTATTATTATGTTAATTTTCGCTGCTGAAA
>NC_134877.1:19074270-19086770 GCF_041734735.1 Babylonia areolata | reverse complement strand
GATGGAAGAGAATTTTTGTTTAGTTCCTATGATCATTGCTTCAGTTTTGTCCGCGTTCAATTGTAACTTATTTAGAGTCATCCAATTTTGAATGTCCAGGAAGCAGTTGGATGTTTCTTGCAAGAGCGACGACAGTTTTTCAGGGGTATCACTCTTCTGGAGTTGAGTGTCATCAGAATAAGAATAATGACTGACATTATGGCGGTTGATAAATGTTCCGTTTCCTGCTATTTCCAGACCGTCAGCTCATTCATTCTCACGGGGACACATACAGTTTTTCAGTTTGGTTGGTCTGTTGCTTGATTGAACCTCCTTCCACCCCCGCTCCCCCACACCCCCTCACCCCCACCCCTCCTCCCTAACAGAGACAGAAGCCACTCACGATGACATACAGAATCAGCAGTGTTCACCGATTTTGCTTCACCCCTCCCCGCCTTCCACCCCTCAAAAAAGTTTATTTATCGTCGTTTATTTATTTATTTATTTATTTTCCTCATTTGTGTAACAAGATGAATTCCAGGTGCTGGGAAGCAGCACATATGATGGATGGCAAAGGGACTATTTTGGGACAGTCTTTGCGGGCAAGAAGACGAGGGCTATACCACTGCGTTGCAGGGCTTTGGGCATAGGGATTGGGACCAGAGAAACCCGCCTTGTGTTTACAGAAACGAGCGTGCCGTTGTTCAAATCCCGTGCATGAGGAGTGAGACAAGCTGGGAAGAGTGGCGACTGCGTTTCTGGTTGAAATTGTAGAAATCGGTGAAGGAGCAGGCTGGTCATCAAGAGTTCTTACCTGGGCTGTGTCGTGATTCGAGACCTATTTTCAAAACGGATGTGTGGCATTGAAAGCCCAAAATAGGATTCGGTCAAGAGAAAAAACTATTTATAAAAAAGAAAAAAAAAAAAAAAAAGATAGAGAAAGAAGAAAAAAAAGCGGTCAAAACGCTGAACATCTTGAGGAAAATGTATTCTGATCTGAAACCGCAAAGAAGTGAATATAATGATAATGATGATAATGATAAATTATACTTATATGGCTGCAAATTCCCCAAAGATGGGCTCTAAGCGCCTCAGAATAAATGAACAAATCACAATGGTTGAAACCTGTCAGTGTTTCAGCAGTCTCTCTCCCTCTGTCGGTGAATGCAGGTCAGTCAGTCAGTCAGTGGGCCATCGCTTTATCACACGACACAACACAGTCGACAAAGATAGCACTCGGTTCTGACAAGAATAGCACGGGGTCAAATCTGAAAAACAGTTTTCAGGGTTGTTTGTCAAACGCAAATTTCACCACCACCACTGCCACCCACCTCCTCCCCGCCCCCCGCCCCCACCCCTCCCCCCGCCCCAAAGAAAATGCTGACGGGATGAGAGATTGAAAGACAAGACAGGAGGGAGAAGTAGAGGGGGGGCTGGGGAGGGGGGGTGGAGAGGAGGGGAGATCGAGAGGGAGTCGGTAACCACAGTTGGGTGGTGGGTTAGCCGTAATGACATGCGACACTAGCTTCTGGAAGACGATACAGCCATTGATGTAATCTGTGTCGCCTGTTCACAAGCATGATCCCGCTCTCACGGTGGTTCGGTTCACAAAACACGATTTCATGGCTGGCGTAAGCTCTGTCAGTTTTTGCGTCACCCCTCCCCCCCACCCCCTCTCTCACTCTTTCTCTCTCTATGTCTGTGTGACTCTTTCTCTCCGTGACTCTCTATGTCTGTGTGACTCTCTGTGTGACTCTCTTTCTCAGTCTCTCTCTCTGTGTCTGTGTGACTCTTTCTCTCTGTGACTCTCTCTCTCTCTCTCTCTCTCTCTATGTCTGTGTGCCTGTCTGTGTGACTCTCTTTCTCTGTCTCTCACTCTATGCCTGTGTGACTCTGACTCTCTCCCCTCTCTCTATAGCTGTGTGACTCTCTCTCTTACTCTCTCTTCTTCTTCTTCTTCTCCTTTTCTTCTCTTCTGTCTCCCTTTCGCCAGAAAAAACAAAACAAAAACAACAACAAAAACTAAACAACAACAACAGTAAAATCATGCCCCAGTTCTGAGATCTTTCCAACTTGGACTTTTCCAGTTTTTTTTTGTTTTTTTTTTACTCCCATCCTCGCCAAATTTTCCAGCAAAGCCAGTGACCGCTTACTGAGCGTGTCTATAGTCCGGTGGGCTGTATGTGAAGAACTCCAAATTGCATCCGAACGTAGAGAAACGACACAGCTGGTCAGTGTGCCAAAGATGAAAGTGACCGTTTGAAAAGGGAATGATTTCAGTATATAAACTATAATGATTATTCTCTATCAGGAAACTAGTCAGTTATTCGTCACTTTAAATGTGACAGTTATATATATATATATATATATATATATATATATATATATATATATATATATATACACATAGAGAGAGAGAGAGATGACGTTTCTTTATGCAAGAATGTATCAAGACCTTAGTTGAATGACCATGAATAAGGACACACAGTGTTTGCTCACTTTGTCCCCTTGTACTAGGTCGCTGAGTTTACCCGTTTTTCTTGCTGTTTTTTGTTTTGGCCCAGTCCAGCCACTGATTTGCCACACTTGAGGTTCTCATGCCCGTCTTGTTGGTTTGAAGACTGAATTGGAATGGTTCCGTTGCTAGCATGAATAGTGAGTGACAGCGGCGCAGTCAGTTCAGTGGCGGCCATCGGTTGAACGGACTTCGTGACCAGTTCCAAAGTGTTGATCACGACGTCTGCGGTGGGGGGAGGGGGGTGGGGTGGGGATGGTGGTGGGAGGCAGCCAGCCTGGTTTTCCCCGGCGCTGGCCTGTGGGTGTCTTGACCCCATGCTGCTCTCTTGTCCCCCCCCCCCCTTTTTTGTTGTTGTTGTTGTTGTTGTTGTTGTCAACCCAACGGAATTCCTCTTTCATCCGCCGCCCTCGTCCATTCTTCCTGCTCTCTCTCTCTCTGCCTCTGTTTCTCTCTCTCTCTGCCTCTCTCTCTCTCTGCCTCTGTTTCTCTCTCTCTCTCTCTGCCTCTGTTTCTCTCTTTTTCTGTCACTCGCTCTCTTTCTGTGCCTCTTTCTGATCACGACGTCTGCTTTGCCTGTACTGTTTACTGGTTTCATACATTTCCTGTCGAATGTGGGTGGATGAGTCGCGCGCGTGTATGTGTGTGTGTGTGTCTATCTCAGTCTTAGGTGGGCTTTATCATGTGAAAGTCAAGGTAAGCTTGTGCAGATCGTGAATGTTAGTCAGTGTCGGTCAATATGAAATTGGATCTGTTAGCTCAGCGCCCGGAATCATCTAAATTCTGGAAGTGGTCAGACTTTGGCATTATACATGGCGAGTAACGTGGACTGCCTTATATGACCTCCATCAGTTTTACAGCAGTTTTTTTTTATCATCGAGCAGAGCGCAGACACATTTTGTCACATGTATATTGGACACATGTATATATATATATATATCTGGCCTCAACGACCGTTTTCTCAACCACAATCACCAGTTTGTTCCACCGTGGAGACACGCCTTCGAGCATGCGTGAACATACGCATTCACACACGCACGCGCGTGCTTAAAGTAGAAAGACGTAAAATTGAAAACGAAGCTGCACACACACACACACACACACACACACACACACACACACACACACACACACGCACGCACGTACGCACGCGCGCGCGCGCGCGCACACACACACACACACACACACACACACACACACACACACACACACACAGAGTGAACCCCGTACTAGTTTTGTACTCTGTAAGTAACACTCCCAGATGACCATGTTAATGTTAACATAGGGGAGAGAGGGTGAGGGGGAAAGGCGAAGCATAGATGTGAGTCTTCGTCATGGCAAACAGACTGTGCACTTGAGAAAGAGCTTAATCACCAGCAGGAGAACGAATACCTCAAGACTATTCAGATATCATCCGGCCCATCTTGGCAGGGACAGGTCGCACTTTCCGTCAACGGAAAGGATTTCGCAAGAGGCCGCCTACTCTTTGAAGTGGAGTCAAATGGGGGAACAGAAGAAGAAACAGAAGTAGAAAGGAAGGGGTGGGGGTGGGGTGGTGTGGGGAGGGGAGAGGAGGGGGACAGGGGGAGCGCTGCAGTAGCGCAGCATCAGTTTGGACTGCAGCCAAAAGTTGTGTGTGTGTGTGTGTGTGTGTGTGCGTGTGTGTGAGTGTGTGTGTGTGTGTGTGTGTTCATACGCACACTGGGAATCCAAATGTAATTGCTACTGACTTGCAGACTGCTTAGCGAAGGGTCTCTGTGGGGACTGGAACGAAGTATATGTACAAGGGCTTCTCTCACTACAGCCCTGTGGGGTCTGTGCAGGAGTGGGGAGGGGCGGTGGGGGGAGGGGGGTGGGGGTGGTGGGGATGGTGGTGGGAGGCAGCCAGCCTGGTTTTCCCCGCCGCTGGCCTGTGGGTGTCTTGACCCCATGCTGCTCTCTTGTCCCCCCCCCCCCACCCCCTCCTTTTTTTTTTTTTTTTTTTTTTTTGTTGTCAACCCAGCGGAATTCCTCTTTCATCCGCCGCCCTCGTCCATTCTTCCTGCTCTCTCTCTCTCTGCCTCTCTCTCTCTCTGCCTCTGTTTCTCTCTCTCTCTGCCTCTGTTTCTCTCTCACTCTGCCTCTGTTTCTCTCTTTTTCTGTCACTCGCTCTCTTTCTGTGCCTCTTTCTGTCTCTGTCTCTCTGTGTGCCTCTCCCTCTCTCTCTCTCTCAGCCTGGCGCCCCCCGCCCCCCCCCCGCCCTTCTCTCTCTCTCTCTCTCTCTGTGCCTCTGTTTCTCTCTTTCTCTCACTCTCTCTCTGTCTGTGCCTGTTTCTGTCTCTCGCTCTCTCTCTCTCTCTCTCTCTCTCTCTCTGTGCCTGTTTCTCTCTTTCTGTCTCTCGCTCTCTCTCTCTCTCTCTCTCTCTCTGTGCCACTGTTTCTCTCTTTCTGTCTCTCGGTCTCTTTCTGTGCCTCTTTCTGCCCCCCCCCCCCTCCCCCCCCCCCCGCCCCCACTCTCTCTCTCAGCCCCCTCACCCCTCTCTCTCTTTCTCTGTCCTCTCTCTCTGCACACAGGACAGACTGACAGGCCATCCATGGAAGCTGGACTCGTGTCTTTCTCCCACTCTCTCGATCTCAGTTTCCTGTAACCTGCACTGAGGTCGTACAAACCTCAAGAACCGAATCACAGAGAGAGAGAGAGAGAGAGAGAGAGTCCTCAGTAAAGTATTTCATCTTAATTGATTGACCGCATGCAGCAAAATAAGGCTAAATGAATACGCTTAATAGCCAAAAAAAAAAAAAAAAAAGCGTAAGACGAGACAGTGCATAAACCTGACAAGATGGCGTGGAGAGCCTTGGCCAAAGGAATGATTCAGCGCTTATAGCTTTTAGAGGCGTTTGATTGGCTAAGAGCGGACCGGGCAAGACGGGTCGTCTTTTCACTGTTAGCCGCGCGAAATTTGGCCAAGCAGAGCAAACCGATAGGCCTAGTTTGCATCAGTTTGACATGGTAAGTATATGTATCACCAAACATGGAGTCTAATACAAACTCCTCCTTTTAGGACATGTGGATCTGCAAAGTAGTGGAGCACTAGCACAGCCAGACTGGAAAACAGGCACAGAGTCTTGGTAAAAACCAGTGTCATAATTATGCACCCATGAAAACTTTCGGGAATGCGTTTTTATAGACTGTGGAGTACAGAAGATAATGTGAAGAGTCTGATGTTCTAAATCTCACCAGCTGCCAAATTTCTCAGTCTGACAAGAAGGGAAAAAAACAAAAACAACAACAACAAAAACAACCACCAAGAACAACAATAACAAAAACAAACAAGAGAGGCAAGGCCTTCAAGACTCATTTGTGATACACTTTAAAAAAAAACCCAAGCTTTTTATGTATTGAGTATAATTTCAAAATGTAATGCTTAAGATGAGAAAGATCAGTTTAAAGCAAATTAAGTCCCCTAGCATTAATTACAGAGTAATTTCCCTTCTTTACTAACTGCACCAAAACGTTTGCAAAATAATAAAACTTCCATGCTTAGCAAAAGAAGTTCTTGTTTGAACAAAAAATGATAATAATGACTGGTCTTGTTGTTGGGTCAGAATATCAGATCAAAGTTCCAAGTTTAGAGAATACAAAAAATATAAATATAACAGTAAATGCAGTTTGCATATAATTAGGCTTCATTTTTTTTTTTTTTTGTGCCCATCGCAGAGGTGCAATATTGTTTTAAACAAGATGACTGGAAAGAACTGAACTTTTCCTATTTTTATGCCTAATTTGGTGTCAACTGACAAAGTATTTGCAGAGAAAATGTCAATGTTAAAGTTTACCACGGACACACAGACACACACACACACACACACACACACACACACACACACACAACCGAACACCGGGTTAAAACATAGACTCACTTTGTTTACACAAGCGAGTCAAAAACAAAAACGGAGAGTCAGAAAGTGTGTTTCGCATTTTAACTGATGGAAGTACACAAATAGATACGGAAAATAATCAAACAGATCATAGATAAAAGTCAGAAAGTGGGAACATAAGCATCACTCTCTGAAGTGTAGATAATGAAATAGAAAAAAATGAAGAAGTGGAAAGAAGTCAGAAAGTAGGAGCATAAGCGACACTCTCTGAAGTGTCCGCTTTTTTTTCTTTCTTTTGTTTTTTGTTTTTTTTGTTGTTGTCTCAGCTCTGTTATACCTATTTGTACCCAATCAATAAATAGGCACATTAGAAATCCTATAATCCACTGTTCGGTATGTTATGCGAACACAAAATTAGCCCGCACGGACACCCTCGGAAAACGGAGTATGGGTGACTGAATAACAGTATCTCAACAGTCACCCACGTAAAATCACTCTCGCGGATACAGGTGAATTTGGTGAAGCAGCCAACGAACGCAACATATAGTAGGTTTCGATCGCAAAACCTTTCACTTGTCCGAGATTTTAACTCGGATTGCTGAGTACAATTCATTCAGTCCAGTGGAAGAATGATAAAGCCCACTTGACCGAATAAAACGATGTTGTTTTTTTAACTTTTATTTTCTTATTGCACAGGTCGAGGGCCGTCTGTTTTGTATTTCTTGTAGCGTTCTACTGCACGTGTGTATGACTGTACGAGTTCCACGAGTCGCACTTGTTCTTGATCGAATGTAGGTACTCGGAAAATCCTAGCGTGACCCCTTGCATTCACGTCATGGAATCGGTCAGTCCGGTTAATAGGATTTCGGAAATTACAGTGTTACATTTTTCTCGTCTGCCTAGTAGTCTAATTCACTCATTTGGTCTCTCTCTCTCTCTCTCTCTCTCTCTCTCTCTCTCTCTCCCTCCCTCTCTCCCTCTCTCTCATGCACACACAGCGCGCGTTAGCAGAGAAAGAGAGAGAGCGTGTGGGCACACACACACACAGAGAGAGAGAGAGAGAGAGAGAGAGAGAGAGAGATCAAACCAGTTCCACAGAGAGAAAAGAGAATAAGACAGAAGTACTACAGTACTTAAGCAATCAAGATGGGTATATATATATATATATATATATATATATATATATATATATATATATGTATATATATATATATGTGTGTGTGTGTGTGTGTGTTTATATATATATATATATAATATTATTATTATATATGCATGTATTTTCAAGCTTGGTGGGGGCGATTTAGAGCACGTGTACTACAGGAAATGTCTGCTTGTTATTAAAAAGAAACAAAGCAGACACACAAAACAAACTGACACAAGACACACGAAGCGACTAATCCCGTCAGGGGGTTGGTGCGCGCCATCCCTGCCATGCAAGATGCAGCTGGCGTTGCAGGCACAATTACAGCGCATGTTGCTTGACCACCACCACCACCCCCCCCCCCCCACCCCACACCCCCAGAATGCGCGGGCGAGGCCACCAGTAGGTCAGTCACCTCAGGCTGTTGACCGGTCAGACCTCTTCTCGGCTTGTTTTGTTCTTCTCTCCCTCCGCCTTGTCCAGTCCCCAAGTCACTGGGTAGAGGAGAAGGAGATCGATTCACACTAACACACACACACACACACACACACACACACACACACACACACACACACACACACACACACACGCTAACAGATGATGAATATATACAAACAAGATTGGGAAAATTTGTTTATGAATGCTGCTGCAGTTTACTGCATTAACTGATTGATTAATTGTGTGTTTTTCATTCGTTCATTCATTTACCATTGCACTTGTGTCTTTTAAACCTTACGGTTTCATGACAATAAAATCTATTCTATTCTATTCTGTTCACACACACACACACACACACACACACACACACACACACACACACACACACACAGAGAAAGAGAGAGAGAGAGAGAGAATTCCGCGACCAGGCGTCTGCATGGCCATGTATATCTGTTGCTGTGTTTGGGGCTCGTAACTGGCGACCTGTGTGAATTAATATACAACACAGCTGATCTGGCGATAAGCCCAGGGTCAAAAGGAACCAGCGAGGGAGGTGGGGGGTCTGGTTCTGGCGAGGAAGAGCGCATTATTGATGTCACCGTACACCGTACTACACCCTTAGTAATGCCATCGGAAATAAGATCGTATGAGACGATAAACCGAGGTCCCGTGTGCAGCATACACGTAGAGCACGCAAAAAAAGAACCCACGGCACCAAAAGGGTTGTCCCTGGCAAAATTATGTAGAAAAGATGCACTTCGATAGGAAAACAACAACAACAACAAAAAATGCATGCAAGAAAACACACACACACACACACACACACACACACACACACACACACACACAGATGGGTGGCTCTCTCAGTGTAGCGACTCACTCTCCCTGGGGAGAGCAGCCCGAATTTCACAGAGAAATCTGTTGTGACAAAAGAAAATAATATAATAATACAAAAATACAATTCATTATTCATTGATTATCATTTTCATCGTCGTCGTCGTTTTTGTTTTGAGCAGTGGTGGTAGTAGTGTCGGTCTTAGTAAAAGTAGTAGTTACTAGTAGCAGCATTGGTGTGATTATAGTTATTGTGTTCTGCAAAGTGAACATTGAGGGGTGGGTGAACAATCGATACCTTGCTTTTTCAAGCTGCAAGAGCAGAGGATGAATGCGTTTCACCCTTACATTTACACGATAGGTACTCTTGTTCGTAACCGGTGGTGGGTTTGATAGGTACTCTTGTTCCTAACATGGTGGGTTTGACAGGTACTCTTGTTCCTAACATGGTGGGTTTGATAGGTTCTCGTGTGCCTAATATGGTGGGTTTGATAGGTACTCATGTTCCTAACATGGTGGGTTTGATAGGTACTCTTGTTCCTAACATGGTGGGTTTGATAGGTACTCTTGTTCCTAACATGGTGGGTTTGATAGGTACTCGTGTGCCTAACATGGTGGGTTTGATAGGTACTCGTGTGCCTAACATGGTGGGTTTGATAGGTACTCGTGTTCCTAACATGGTGGGTTTGATAGGTACTCTTGTTCTTAACATGGTGGGTTTGATAGGTACTCTTGTTCCTAACCGGTGGTGGGTTTGATAGGTACTCATGTTCCTAACATGGTGGGTTTGACAGGTACTCTTGTTCCTAACATGGTGGGTTTGATAGGTACTCGTGTGCCTAATATGGTGGGTTTGATAGGTACTCTTGTTCCTAACCGGTGGTGGGTTTGATAGGTACTCTTGTTCCTAACAAAGTGGGTTTGATAGGTACTCTTGTTCCTAACATGGTGGGTTTTGATAGGTACTCGTGTTCCTAACATGGTGGGTTTGATAGGTACTCTTGTTCCTAACATGGTGGGTTTGATAGGCACTCTTGTTCCTAACATGGTGGGTTTGATAGGTACTCTTGTTCCTAACATGGTGGGTTTGATAGGTACTCTTGTTCCTAACATGGTGGGTTTGATAGGTACTCTTGTTCCTAACATGGTGGGTTTGATAGGTACTCGTGTGCCTAACATGGTGGGTTTGATAGGTACTCGTGTGCCTAATATGGTGGGTTTGATAGGTACTCATGTTCCTAACATGGTGGGTTTGATAGGTACTCTTGTTCCTAACATGGTGGGTTTGATAGGTACTCTTGTTCCTAACATGGTGGGTTTTGATAGGTACTCGTGTTCCTAACATGGTGGGTTTGATAGGTACTCTTGTTCCTAACATGGTGGGTTTGATAGGCACTCTTGTTCCTAACATGGTGGGTTTGATAGGCACTCTTGTTCCTAACCGATGGTAACAGAACAGTGAACTATCCGGGTGTGGCGGCCGTGTGTGGGTGAATCTAAATGAGCGGCATGGGAGTAATGCCACTGAAATGGCGCAGATGATGGGGCAGCAAAAGAAAAAAAAAAAAAAAGAAAAAAAGTGAACGATCTGGCTGCACAGCCCTCTGCAGCTGTCCTCCGGGGCCATCAGGACTGAGAGAATACATACAGAAATATCACTGGGCAACGAGTCGCAGATCACAAATCAGCTTCAATCACCGCTGCATTCAGTAATCTCCCCCCGGTTGACGTCATCTCTAATATCTTCGTTAATTAACTGGCATGCAGCGCAAAGAGTGGACGAAGGGGAAGGATGAAAAGGCGACAACACGGAGAAGAAAAAGTCTTTCTATCTCTTGTCTGTATATATATATATATATATATATATATATATATATATATATATATCTGTCTGTGTTTCTCTGTGTGTGTCTCTGTCTCTGTCTGTCTCACTGTCTCCCTTTCTCTGTCACTGTCTCACTATCTGTCTGTCTCTCTGTCTCTGTCTCTCTCTGTCTCTCTCTCTCTCTCTCTCTCTCCCCCCCCCCCTCACTGTCTCCCTATCTGTCTGTCTCTCTGTCTCGGTTTCTCTCTCTCCCTTCACTGTCTCCCCTTTTCTGTCTCTGTCTCTCTCTCTCCCCTCACTGTTTCCATTTCTCTGTCTCTGCCTTTCTCTCCCCCGTCACTGCCTCCCTTTTTCTGTCTCTGTCTCTCTCTCTCTCTCTCTCCTCACTGTCTCCCATTTTCTGTCTCTGTCTCTCTCTCTCTCCCGTCACTGTCTCCCTTTTTCTGTCTCTGTCTCTCCCCTCACTGTCTCCCTTTTTCTGTCTCTCTCTCTCCCCTCACTGTCTCCCTTTTTCTGTCTCTGTATGTCTCTCCCCTCACTGTCTCCCTTTTTCTGTCTCTCTCTCTCCCGTCACTGTCTCCCTTTTTCTGTCTCTGTCTCTCCCCTCACTGTCTCCCTTTTTATGTCTCTGTCTGTCTCTCTCCCCTCACTGTCTCCCTTTTTCTGTCTCTGTCTCTGTCTCTCCCCTCACTGTTTCCATTTTTCTGTCTCTGTCTCTCTCTCTCCCCTCACTGTCTCCCTTTTTATGTCACTGTCTGTCTTTCCTATCCCCTCTCTGTTTTTTTTCTCTTTTTTGTGTGTGTATGTGTGTGCTTATTCTTCTTCTTCCTTCTTCCTCATTCATGGACTGCAACTCCCACGTTCACTCTGTATGTATGTACACGAATGGGCTTTCATGTGTATGACCGTTTTTACCCCGCCATTTAGGTAGGCATACTCTGTTTTCGGGGGTGTGCATGCTGGGTATAATCTTGTTTCCATGACCCACCGAACGCTGACATGGATTTCAAGATCTTCAACATGCGTATTTGATCTTCTGCTTGCGTATGTATACACACGAAGGTGGCTCAGGCACAAGCAGGTCTGCACATATGTTGACCTGGGAGACCGGAAAAATCTTCACCCTTTACCCACCAGGCGCCGTTACCGAGATTCAAACCCGGGACCCTCATATTGAAAGTCCAACGCTTTGACCACTCGGCTACTGCGCCCGTCTGCTAATTCAACTTCCCTCATTGAAGAAATATTTCCTGTTTTGAATCCAACCCGTCCAGCTCTCCTTGCCATGGGGGTTGGTTTTATCATTCTTGATCTATTTCGTTGTGTTTTTTTTCCTGTTGTATTTTTCCTGTTACCATTGTATCTGTCTATGCGTTAATTTTGTTCTCAGCTTCCTTCTTTTGTTTCGGATTTTCTTTATCTACCGCCCCCCCCCCTCCCCTTTTAATTAAAAAAAAAATTATTTATCAGTGTTTTTGTTTTCCTTCGTCCTTTCCACTTTCTGTCCACCCTGTCTTTTCTTGCCTTTTGATTTGAATAAATTCAGTTGATTTTGATGTAGTTTTCGTTCTTATCTTTTCGTGTAATTTCGTTTCTTCATTGTCGTCTTTTTCTCTCTCTCTCTCTTTCCGTTCTTTTTTCTTTTCTTTTTTTTAATGTTTTAATGTTATGTGTTCTGTCTTATGTTTATTTCTTTGCATCTTTAGTTTTTTTCCCCCTACAATGCGAAAAGTTACTTTTCCTTCTCTCTCTGTCTCTGTCTCTGTCTGTCTCTCTTTGTGTCTCTCTGTGTCTCTCTGTGTCTCTCTCGCTCTGTCTTGCTATCTGATGCCCGCCCTCGCAAGACAGTTCACACGGATGTGGCGACACACAATAGCCTGCTTCTTTCTTCTTTTACTGCCGGCCTTATG
>NC_134877.1:19059270-19069270 GCF_041734735.1 Babylonia areolata | reverse complement strand
CAATCAGTTCCTCCATCCTGAGAAATGCTGGACCATGCAGTCACCGTCACGATAAAGCTCGTGTGACCAATCAAGGAAGCAGGCATTCCCATCCCAACGACAGTCAAGGACATAAACCAGCATTTTCCCACGAAAGATGATCACGGATTGGTCGATAAAAAATATGTCAGGATGTCATCATTACAACAAAAAGAAAAAGAAAAAAAAAAGAAAAAAAAGTTACATTTCAGAAGCTTTCAATACCATCAAAGTTAAACGAATGAATGAACAAACTGAGAATATAGTCATTACTTCCAAAAACGCCAACAGTAACTGTGGAAAAAAAAAGAAGAGAAGATACGAAATCTTCAACTAAACTTATAATTTGAAATTCGAACTTGATTGATTTCCTTCTTCGGTTTTAGTTTCGTTTTGTTTTGTTTCTAAATAATTTTTGTTCTCTTCAAATCTACTCAGGCAGATCTGCATTCCAAAGACTTTACACAAACTTGACCCTGACTGCTCTCTCTCTCTCTCTCTCTCTCTCTTGAGTGTATTTGAATTTCATGTATGTTTTTCTATAACCTTTTGTTATCTTGTGAACATTTTGATTTCATTTCTTTTGCCCTGAGGGCTGGATGTAAAAAAGCATATGCATAGCTTATTCCACTTCCCTCATTAAAAAGATTCGTTCGTTCGTTCGTTCGTTCTCTGTCTGTCTCTCGTGCACATTCACACACAGATATGCACACCCATCTCGCACAACGGAGACGAAATGATGAAACACCGAACTGCACCAAAACCAACTTTTTTTTATTATTATTATTATTTTTTTTAATTTATTTTTTAATCTTCTTCAGATTTCCTGATAGAAACTACACTGCAGTCCACAGCTAAGTCTGTCTGGTCGCCCGCGCGCGTGCGTATCTAGCAAAATGACTGGAGTTAACGCTTCCAGTAATTCCCTTCCCCCCCCCCCTCCCCACCCCCATCGTTTTCTAATATTCCCCTCCCCATGCATTACTGTCATTCTTGTAGCACCAGTTTGGAATTGCTGGTTATATCTCCCCCTCGCCCCTCCCCCTAACCCCTCATAACCCCTAGCCTACCCCTACCTGTTGCCCCCCCCCCCCCCCCCGGTCCCTCCCGCCCTCCCACTCCCATCCCCCTTCCCACAGTCTCCCCCCCTTTCCCCGCACTCCGCAAATTCCAGGCAAGGCACAACAAACCCGAAGCGGAACAACCTCGAAAACCGCCTGAAACGCCGACGAGGCAGGCAGCAGTACATGCTAGGCAGCTCCCCAAACTCCAGGGCGCGCGCTATTCTTGGCACGAGCAGCTATTTTCGGCTCCTTGACCTCTCCCAGGAGAGGTGACCACAGAGAGAGGGGATGGGGTGGTGGCAGAGCGAGCTGCCAGCCAAGAGCGAAGGAGGGGAGGGAGGGAGGAAGGGAGGGAGCAGCGAGGCGAGGAGGGAGGGCACTACACGGGAGGAGGAGGGAGGAAGTTGGGATGGGGGGTGAGCTGGCTGGGAGGGATGAGCCGGAGGAAAACAGGAAATCGATCCAACAAGACTTAAAAATAGAGTCGGCTTTCTTCGCGCGTAGTGTAGTAGTGGCGGGGGTGAGGGTGGGGGTTGCGGATGGGAGATTGTGGTCTGCTTCTCTGCAAAAATTTCGATGGATTAAAGGTGTGTGTGTGTGTGTGTGTGTGTGTGTGTGCACTGCTCAATGGCTGGAACGGTTCCAGTCTGGTTTGTTGGTTTTCATGCGCGGATGCGTAATTATGTGAACAAAATGAATGAGTGAGGAGGATCAGACGCTTCAGATTGATTTCGAATAAATCATGCACAGTTGTATGCCGTGTGGGCATCGGTCAACGGCCGGTTCGTCTGCACCCTCGCTGGACACACACACACACACACACACACACACACACACACACACACACACACACTCTCTCTCTCTCTCTCTCTCTCTCTCTCTCTCTCTCTCACACACACACACACACACACACACACACCACACACACAGTCACACGCTCGTGCACACAAACACCACCAACACACCCACACCCACACACACACACACACACACACAGAGAGAAAGACAGACAGACAGAGACACAGACAGAGAGATCTGATCTAAATGTAAAAATATATACAGCTATATCGTAACACGCAATGTGGACCTTAGCCTTATTTGGTATCTCAGCGTTGTGTCTGGCAGATGAATCAGAAATATTTGACATTTCATGCGGCAGTGTGTTGTTTTTTCTGTCAGAATCGCCGTGTTCAATAATTACAGGAAGAAAGCAGGGCTTTAGCTGCGACAGTTCTATGTCATGGCAAGTTATCCGAAGGCGTCCTTTATATAAATCACACATGCGTGTGCGGACACACTTACGAGCACTCATACGCGCGCGAGCACAGTCGCATGCACATGCACATGTATTGCACATGCCCTCCACTCACGGACGCCCGCATACACACACGCAGCGTACACACATAATAATGTAAAAAAATATCCTCTCTCTCTCTCTGTCGGTCTCTGTCTCTGTTGTTTTTTTCTCTCTCTCTCTTCCTCTCTCTCTCTCTCTCTCTCTCTCTCGTCTATCTCTTTCACACACACACACACACACACACACTCTCTCTCTCTCTCTCTCTCGCTCTCGCTGTGTCTCGTCTACCTCTTTCACACACACAAACACACACACACACACACACACACACACACACACACACACACACACACACTCTGTACGCACGCACAGACATGGACTCGCACTCGCGACATACATCCGTGTCAGTGTGAGTGTACACACACGTATCATCGGTATGTAAGGAACACAGGCACAGTCTTTGTGCCTTTTTTTCCTCTCTCTCCATTCAGTAGTTTTCGCTGAAATGTGCCGATTCATTCACTGATTTTGTTCTCGTGGTGTGTGTTGCAGACACTGTGGGCTCACCAGATGCAGCCATGGATATTAACACATACCCCCAGATCAACAGAAAAGGTAGGATCCGCTATTACTCGAGTAGTACTGTTGATCAAATGTTTGTGGGTTTATGTGTACATACAATGTGCATGTGTGTGTCTGTGATTCTCTTTCTCTCTCTCTCTCTGTGTCTCTTCTTGAGTTCTTCTGTGTCTACCTTTGTCTTTGTCCCCTTGTCTGTTCGTCTCTTTGTCTGTGTGTCTGTGTCTTTCTGTCTCTGTGTGTGTGTGTGTGTGTGTCTCATCAGTGTGTGTGTGTGTACTTGAAGGGGGGTGGGGGGGTAGGAGGGGGGAAGGGGGAGGGGGGTAATGGTTCTTGACATGCATTTGTTTTATGGTCGTCAGTGTACGTGATTTTATGTCCAGTTGCTGTTCACCGAACAGGGATATATATATAATAATTATAGCCTGGTGATGCTGGCTGAGCGAGGATAGGTGGATGGGGAGAGGGTTGAACTGAAACTGGAGGGGGGAAAAAACATGTGACGTTAAACTGTGGTTCGTTCACCACCACTACGGTGATTCCTCTCTCTTCCCACTAATACCCCCCTCCCAACCCCCCCCCCCCTCCCAAACCCGCTCCCTCTCTCCTTCCTCCAGCCTTGTCTCCCTCCACCCTCTTCGTCTCGCCCCCCCCCCCCCCCCCACCATCCTTCGAGGATACTTCTGGCTGGATGTACGTCAGCGGATGTTTCAAAGTGCAGGGCCAAGACACTTAAAACAAAGTGCCGAGCTGAATGAAAACAATGTCACACACTTCTCACGAAAAGGATGTTTGTACTTTAGAGTTTTCCCCCTTTCTCTATCTGTTCATGTTGGGTTTGATTTTTCTTTCTTTCTTTCTTTCTTTCTTCCCTCTCACGCCATCACCCCCACCCCACTCCACCCCCTTTTTTATGTGTGAGGGGGGAGTGGGGTGGGGGCTGGGGTGGGGTGGGGGGATTAAAAAATAAAAACAAAAATGTCGCACTTCGTACGAGGGGATGTAATTGTTATGGTCACCCTTTCTTTTTTGTTAGGTACACACACACACACACACACACACACACACACACACACATATATATATATATATATATATATATATATATATGTGTGTGTGTGTGTGTGTGTGTGTGTGTGTGTGTGTGTGTGTGATTTTTGTCAGTGATCATGAAGTGTCCCAGTGGTCTGGGACGAACCCAGTATACGGATAGTTCAAATGTGCGGTATGTCTGGACGACTTGAATTGTCACCAAAAAAAAAGAAGAAAAAAAAAAAAGTATTATTGACACTGAATGGAAACCAACCTTTCAAACAAGGATTTTTATACCAAACTGATAAATGAGGTATAAGATAAAATTGATTATAATAAAAGTTCAATTAATGAGATGAGAGAGAGGGTGGGGGGTGTTGTTGAAGGCAGAAACTTCAAAATGTATTTTTGTTTTTATTTCTTTTGCTAAATTGGTGGAGGGGGGGGGGATAGGGGAGAGGATGAACTATATTTGAACAACAACAATAATAATTATCATTATCATATCAATGATAATAATGATGGTGATAGTAGTAATAATAATGATGATAATGACAACAACAACAGCAGTGTTGTTAATAATGATGGTGATGATGATGAATCAAATAAGAAGAAGAAGAAGGGGCTATTACAGTTTAAGAATGGGTTGTGCTGTTTTCGGATAACGAAGCTTTTCTCTAGAATTTTGAGAAATCGTTTATTGATTTATTTCTACATATTTTTTTCTGATTCTTTACTTCTTTTTTTTTTTTTCCCCTTTAACATCGTGTTACCCGCCCTCGTTCTAATCTCTCTCTCTCTCTTTCCCGCAGTTTCCTGTATCTATGTTAACAGCAGTCTGTCTTTTTTGTCTTAAAAACAAACAAACAAACAAACAAACTTTTAGCACTTTGTTATTACAAACAAAGTGCATCAGCACAAACCTAACACAAACTATTGAGCAATAACAATAACCCAGTGCTTAGGGCGAGTAAAAATTAGACTGGTTATTTTCAACGTGCTTTTTTTAAAACCCAAAAAAGAGGACAAGAAAAGTGCTTTAGAAAGCCCTTTATTTATTATTCTTAATTTTGTTTGTGTGTGTGTGTGTGTGTGTTTTGTTTTTCTCCAGTAGGATCCTCCATCCTGCTAATAATTTCCTAATCGAGCCTGCCGTCTTATTTGTGTTCCCTTCTGAATCTCTGAGCCCGCCTCTATTTTTAAAAACAGCCGAAATGCCACAGTGCATGCAGCCTGTCTCCGCTGGCTGACCTTTCGAGAGACCGGTGTAAGAAAAGAAATAAGAGAGAGACAGAGAGAGAGAGAGAGAGAGGAAGAGTGTGACAGATATGAATCTTCTTCTTCGTTTTCTTCGTCGTCTTCTTCTTCTTCTTCTTCTTCTTCTTCTGAAAGTCGCCAAGGTGCTTTGACGGGTTTCGAAGTTATATTTGGCTTGTTTTGGTTGCCGAATGGGGGAGTTTGACATTGCACAGACACTGCCCCTCCTTCCTCTACGCATCTCCTCCCCCTCCCTCCCGTACCCCTGAAATAGTGTGTAGGGGGAGGGGGGGCGGGGGAGAGGGGGGAGGGGTATGGGAGGTTTGGGGTGTGTGTGGAAGAAAACACGAGTGGGCGAATGTCTGGATAAGATCTGCAGATAGATTAAATGTGTTGTTGTTGTTTTGTTCTACATTTTTGTTTTGCTTTTGTTTTTGCGGAAGGGGGTGGGGTTTTTTTCTGACTGTCTCTGTGTGTCCGCCCACCCCACTCTTCTCCCGTCTCTCTCTCTCTCTCTCTCTCTCTCTCTCTCTCTCGCCGTCACACTCTTTGTGTCACTCTGTCTCTCTCTCTTTTTTTTCTGCCTCTGTCTCTATGTGTCCGCCCACCCCTCCACCGTCTCTCTCCCTCTCTCACTCTCCCTCTCTCACTCTCACTCTCCCTCTCTCACTCTTTCTCACGTGCTCGCTCGCACTCTCTCTATCCCAGTTTTTATATCTCCCCCGCCCCTCTCTCTCTCTCTCTCTCTCTCTCTCTCTCTCTCTCTCTCCCCCTCCCTCCCTCCCTCCCTCCCTCTCTCTCAAGATCATTTACAGTCGAGGAGCAAAAATTAATGTCCAAGAAACGGAATCGTGGATAAAAGGAGAAAGCGTAGATTTCTTATTTGTTTGTTTGTATTTAGGCGCTCCTCTCCTTTCTCCCCAACCCCTCTCTCCACCACCAGCCCGTATATATATATATATATCTTGCTCTCTCTCTCTCTTATATTTTACGAACACTTCCAGTGTGTGTGTGTGTGAGAGAGAGAGAGAGAGAGAGAGAGGGAGAGAGAGAGAGAGAGAGAGAGAGTTTTATTCAAAAGGCTATGACCATACGAAAAATAGATTTGTCACTCTTTTGAATATATGTAGACATGTATCCCAAAATTAAAGAGCTCAGCATTCCAAGTAGCGGGGTCACTAAGAGAGAGAGAGAGAGAGAGAGAGAGACGGGATGTGTGCGTTCTTCAGGTTTAACGCCTATCCACATTGTGATTTTAGACAATACGGGATGTGTGTGTGCGTGCGTGCGTATGTGTGTGTGTGTGTGCGTGCGTGTATGTGTGTGTGTGTGTGTGTGCGCGCGCGCTCGTGTATGTGTGCGTGAGAGAGAGAGAGAGAGAGGGAGGGAGAGAGATGTTTTGCTCATGTCCCCATTATCAGATTATGGTTGGAATGAACGTTTTGAAGTTGTATTTCTTGGCAAGCGAAGAGAAAACAGGTGGGACGATAAGGGGAGAGAGAGTGTGTGTGTGTGTGGGGGGGGGGGGGGGGGGCAGCTGGAGATTGTGAAAAAGAAAGTGGAAAGGGTTTTATTTGGGGGACGGGGGCGGGAGGAAAAGGATGGGGGGGGGGAGAACAGAGACACAGAGAGGGTGGACGGGGGGGGGGAGAAAGAGGAAAGGAGGAGAGGACTGGAGATAGAGACAGACAGGCACATAGAGAGAGGGGAAAGAAAGAGAGAGAGAGAGAGGGGGGAGGGGAGACACGGAGAAAGTGTCTTCATAGAGTTAGATGATGGGAGTCACAGAGGGAGGTGAAGAAGAGAGACAGGGAGAGAGGTGGAGAGGGGGGGGGGAAGCGGATCGAGAGGTCGGTCAGTCAGCAGCATGTTGCATTCTGTTATAATTGAACAATTTTAAAGTGTTACGACATAAAAAAAAAAAATAATTTCTGCACTGTTGTGCAATGGTTAACACATATGAGTATTTGCAATACTCTCTCTTCTACCGAGCTTTGTGTAACAAGGGAAAACTTCGCGATGGGCTGCCCGCGAGCGAGGATCTCCGCTGCTTGCGCGGTGCTGGTGGGCCGAGTGACCAATGTCCAGCCTGTGTCATGGGTTGTCCGACCTCCCAGCATGCATCGCAGCCCCGTATATATTGAGCCTACATTGTAGATACCATCACCACCACCACCACCAACAACAACAACAACACCAACAAAAACAATAATTATTAACACCATAACAATAAACCAAACACAAGACCCAGCAACCAAACCAAACAACCCATACAAGACAAAACTCACAAAGCCCAACTCCACTCTACCACAACACACAGTCACAGTTAGCACATAACACATCAACAACACAACACGCCACCCACATGCAGTCAACACAACACAACAAACAACCAACCCCCCCCCCCCCCCCAAATCATACCAGTACAACCCCCCTCTAAAATATCAACAAACACAACCCCATACATACCGATCACAGTATACGACCCCAGCCACACAGACAAACAACCCACCACCACCAAACACATACGACCCCAACCACACAAACAAACAACCCCTCATACCACCAAACACATACGACCCCAGCCACACAAACAAACAACCCCTCATACCACCAAACACATACGACCCCAGCCACACAAACAAAGAACCCCCTACCACAAAACACATACGACCCCAGCCACACAAACAAACAACCCCCTACCACCAAACACATACGACCCCAACCACACAAACAAACAACCCCCTACCACCAAACACATACGACCCCAACCACACAAACAAACAACCCCCTACCACCAAACACATACGACCCCAACCACACAAACAAACAACCCCTCATACCACCAAACACATACGACCCCAGCCACACAAACAAACAACCCCCTACCACCAAACACATACGACCCCAGACACACAAACAAACAACCCCCCTACCATCAAACACATACGACCCCAACCACACAAACAACCTCCATACCATCAAACACATACGACCCCAACCACACAAACAACCCCCTACCACCAAACACATACGACCCCAGCCACACAAACAAACAACCCCTCATACCACCAAACACATACGACCTCAGCCACACAAACAAACAACCCCTCATACCACCAAACACATACGACCCCAACCACACAAATAAACAACCCCTCCTACCACCAAACACATACGACCCCAACCACACAAACAAAGAACCCCCTACCACCAAACACATACGACCCCAACCACACAAACAAACAACCCCTCATACCACCAAACACATACGACCCCAGCCACACAAACAAACAACCCCCTACCACCAAACACATACGACCCCAGCCACACAAACAAACAACCCCTCATACCACCAAACACATACGACCCCAACCACACAAACAAACAACCCCTCATACCACCAAACACATACGACCCCAACCACACAAACAAACAACCCCTCATACCACCAAACACGTACGACCCCAGCCACACAAATAAACAACCCCCCTACCACCAAACACATACGACCCCAGCCACACAAACAAACAACCCCCTACCACCAAACACATACGACCCCAGCCACACAAAAAACAACCCCTCATACCACCAAACACATACGACCCCAGCCACACAAACAAACAACCCCCTACCACCAAACACATACGACCCCAGCCACACAAAAAACAACCCCTCATACCACCAAACACATACGACCCCAGCCACACAAACAAACAACCCCTCATACCACCAAACACATACGACCCCAGCCACACAAACAAACGACCCCCTACCACCAAACACATACGACCCCAACCACACAAACAAACAACCCCTCATACCACCAAACACATACGACCCCAGCCACACAAACAAACAACCCCCTACCACCAAACACATACGACCCCAACCACACAAACAAACAACCCCTCATACCACCAAACACATACGACCCCAACCACACAAACAAACAACCCCTCATACCACCAAACACATACGACCCCAACCACACAAACAAACAACCCCTCATACCACCAAACACGTACGACCCCAGCCACACAAATAAACAACCCCCCTACCACCAAACACATACGACCCCAGCCACACAAACAAACAACCCCCTACCACCAAACACATACGACCCCAGCCACACAAAAAACAACCCCTCATACCACCAAACACATACGACCCCAGCCACACAAACAAACAACCCCCTACCACCAAACACATACGACCCCAGCCACACAAAAAACAACCCCTCATACCACCAAACACATACGACCCCAGCCACACAAACAAACAACCCCTCATACCACCAAACACATACGACCCCAGCCACACAAACAAACAACCCCCTACCACCAGACACATACGACCCCAGCCACACAAACAACCCCTCATACCACCAAACACATACGACCCCAGCTACACAAACAAACAACCCCTCCTACCACCAAACACACATACGACCCCAACCACACAAACACCCCCACCCCCCACCCCCACCAAACACATACGACCCCAGCCACACAAACAAACAACCCCTCATACCACCAAACACATACGACAAACAAACAACCCCTCATACCACCAAACACATACGACCCCAGCCACACAAACAAATACCTCTACGAAAACAACTCTGGGCGAACAAACTTGACCTTAAGGGTGAACGCGCCAATAGGTCGTTAAATTCCAATCCGGATAGGTTTTGGCAGGACCAACACCTTGACCACATCATCCCCTATGGGTAAGACCACAGCCACGGACA
>NC_134877.1:19016770-19046770 GCF_041734735.1 Babylonia areolata | reverse complement strand
CGGAAGACAAGGCAGGGGAAGGGAGGGGGGGAGGGGGGGGCAGACAAGTCAATTATACAAAACGCAATTAACACCTGCCAGCTGCAAACAGAACGATAATGAAAAATAGCTGCAAAATCAAGCTATTTATACTGTCTGTAGCCGACTAGACAAACCTGTAACTCGCAAATGACAGTTAATTTTAGTGTGAGAGATGACGGGAGAGAGAGAACGAGCGGATAAAAAGAAAATACTGCGGGAAATCCCCGTACTGTTTAACGTGACAGCCAATTAGTATAAAACAAGTCGACAACAAACAGGACATTGTATAGATCTAGATATACACACAGCCGTGGTCACCGCCGCTTACCGGTGAGCACTGGGTAACCCAACAACTACAATTGCATCAACAGCAAAAGAAATAATTATAACATATTTAACGGTAATAATAATATTAATCTTTACCGGTAATTTTTGTGCTTGTATGAAACAATGATTATTACCACAAGAAGATGTAACACATTTTCAGTGGATCTCCACTCTTATTTTGTACGTTATTTCCACCCAGTTTTGATGCGGATCCTAACACTACATTAACGTGCCACAATCTTGCTTTTTACGTTTTTGGTCCCACAAACCATGAAATGTAGCCAATAGGTGCAATGATTTAGGACGCTAAAATAAGGTATTACGAAATAATAATAATAATCATCATTACAATCATCATCATCAAGTAAAGATGATGTTGACGACAACGACGACAGAGCAGCGGCAATTACACCGACCTTGGGGACAGCAAGAGAAGACAATCGATGAATCAGGAAGCGAACAGCCAAACGACAAGACAACAGACCTCCAGGACAAGCCGCCCTTACGTGGTCTCTTGTGCCCATGTCGGCAAAGGGGGGATCAGTGTCGAGGTCATCTGTGATGGCCCATTTCGTGCGGTTTCCTGTCTGGGATGCACGCTTGTCGGTGATGTCCTCGTGAGAGGTTTTCACCCCGTGGTTTTCGTGTTCATACGCGGAACAGCTGGTGAGCAGTTTGTCTACAGGTGTATGTTCACTGTTGGGTCTCACTGACCGCAGCTCATCTCTGCCATTGCTGGGTCAACTTCTTCTTCTTCTTCCTCTGCGTTCGTGTGCTGCAACTCCCACGTTCACTCGTATATGCGCGAGTGGGCTTTTACGTGCATGACCGTTTTTAACCCGCCATGTAGGCAGCCATACTCCGCTTTCGGGGTTGTGCATGCACGGTATGTTCTTGTTTCCATAACCCACCGAACGCTGACATGGATTACAGGATCTTTAATGTGCGTATTTGATCTTCTGCTTGCGTAAACACACGAAGGGGGTTCAGGCACTAGCAGGTCTGCACATATGTTGACCTGGGAGATCGTAAAAATCTCCACCCTTTACCCACCAGGCGCCGTCACCGTGATTCGAACCCGGGACCCTCAGATTGAAAGTCCAACGCTTTGACCACTCGGCTATTGCGCCCGTCTGCTGGGTCAACGAAGGAGTGGACTCTTGTCCAGAGCCAGTTGCATTGCTTGGTTCTAACTTTTTGACAGTTACACGTGACTAAATGACTTCGTTGACCGAACCACGCCATTGGTCAGTTCCATATTACACACAGTTAGTAGCGGGTTACGACCATTTTAGGCTCTTTCGTCCAAGCAGTGCAGCTGGCTCCAGGATCGGACAACAAAAACAACACACACAAAAAGAATTGAGTGTACATACACTTCCTCTAGGAGTGACCCGTGGAAATGAACAGGCGTTTGGATCTGAAGGAAATAATTATTGGATGTTCACAAGATGCTGTCCACGAAGATTTTATGTCCCTATATCTTACCTTCACAGTTTTCTCGCCCCCCAAAATCTAGTCCTTATGTCACAGTCAAGAATAATTATTAGGATTCATATATTTGAAGTGTGTTAATAAGTTTCGACAAAGACGACTGGGTCACGTCTATCGTGGGATAACATGTTCACACACAGTAGATCCGGACCCATCAACAGACGTAACATGCAGACATACCACCCAGGTTAGGTTCCTGTTAGGGGATACTCACAGGTGTTTCACCATCAGCTCTTGACACATGGAAGAAAGGAGAAGTGTGGGGTTAGGGGGTTGCAATGGGAGAAAACATCGACTGTCGTCATTGTCATTTTATACTAAAGGTCGTAATTTGATATTTATGTGACTGTCTCAAGTGTTTTACGTATCAAGTTTCGTCTACTTAGCGTGGCGAGACGATTAATCAAGGATAAAATGTTAGCGTTTACACCGCTGAGCGCACTGAGCTAAAAGTTACATATGTACATCGTTCTGTTCTGTTCTCAGCTGCACCCACGTAACTGCCTCCTTGGACCCCATCCTCACCCCAGGCCCCCACCCGATTCACGCCCCCGTCACCGCATAGCCCCCCCCCCCCCTCCTCCCTCATTCTATCCCTATCCCACCGGCAAAACCAGTGTTGTGTTTTCTCCAGCTGACCTCTGTGTGTGTGTGTGTGTGTGTGTGTGTGTGTGTGCTGCGTCTGTCTGTCTGTCTTTCTGTATCTCTGTCTCTGTCTTTCTCTCTGTCTCTCTTAAGAGTCTCTTTCTCAACCTCTCCCACCCCCACCTCACTTTGTCTGTATCACCTGTTTGGCTCTGCATATGTCTGTCTCTCGGTCTGTCTTTCTCTCTCTCTCTGTCACTGTCTCTCTCTCTCTCTCTCTCTCTCTCTCTCACTCTCTCTCTCTCTCTCTCTCTCTCTCACTCTCTCTCTCTCTCTCTCTCTCTCTCTCTCTCTCTGTGTGTGTGTGTGTGTGTGTGGAGTTAAACACGCCCACGAAACACCTGTATAATTGAACTTTACAAAGCGCGACACGTGTGTACGTACGTCACGTGTACTGAGAGAAGGCCCTGTGCACGTGTGTGGCAGGAGGAGGCGGAGGAGGAGGAGGAGGGGACCTGGTGGACCAGCACCTGCAGCAGCAGTTGGTCAGCCTGAAGCAGCAGCAGCAGCTGCAGCACCAGATGCTGCTGCACCAGTACCAACAGCAGCGACAGCAGCTGGAACAGGAGCACGAGAAACAGCTGCAGGAACACATCAAGGTGAGGAGGGGGGGGGGGGGGGGGGGGGGGGGGGGTGGGAGTTGGGGGGGTGGGGGGGTCGTTGGAAAAGTGGTGGTGGTCGTCGCAGTTGTGGTCATATAAACGTGGCCATCACGGTAGGGGTGGGGTGGGGGGGAGCGGTGGCCGTGGGGGGAGTGGTGGGGGGGGTCTGTGGATAAGTGGTGGTGGTGGTCGCAGTTGTAGTAGGAGGAGTTTGTATTATACTCCATGTTTGGTGATACATATACTTACCATGTCAAACTGATGCAAAATACTGGTGGTGGTCGCAGTTGTAGTCTTGGTTTTATTATAATCTTGGCCATCAGATTGAGGGGGTCGGGAGCAGGAGGGGGGAGGAGGGAGGCGGGAGGGAAGAGGCGGGGAGGACAGTGGCCGTGGGGTGAGTGGGTGGGGTCGTTGGATAAGGGGTGGTGGTGGTGGTCCCAGTTGTGGTCTTGGTATATATCTAGACGTGGCCATTAAGGTGCGAGATTTGGTTTTTGCGTTCTTGAAACTTTAACGACCTGTTAGGCTGAGATGCCCTGGTGGTCAGGTCGTTAAGGGTTTGGTTCTTGGGAATGTTTTTGGGTGGTGATGAATAGACGTGACCATCCACGTGTAGCGTTTTTTTTTTGGGGGGGGGGAGCTGGGGGGGGGGGGGGGTGGTGGTTGTCTGGTTTATAGACGTGAGCGTCAGGTGTGAGGTGTGGTAGTGGTTGTGGCCAATGGACATGACGATTAAGGTGTTAGGTTTTGGTGAATCGTGTATTGGTGGGAATGGAGGTGTTTAGGTTTTAGAGACTTTGTGTGGTTGATCGTTTTTTTGTTTTTTTGTGATGGGGTTGGTGGTGGTGGTAGTTTAGTGCTATGGCGGATACTAGCGGCCATCAGTGGAAGGCTTGATGATGATCGCGACAGGTGGTTGGTTGATGGTGGTGTTTTGTTTTGTTTGGTTGGTTGGTTGGTTGGTGGTTGTGATGGCGTTGTTGTGCTTGTCCACCCCGGCCTTTGTTGTGATCTGTGCTTGTGTCCTTGGTGAGGTAGATGATGTCTTGCTGCTCCCATCTCTGTTGCCCTTGTGGTCCATGTTGTAGCTTTTTTATATATATATATATTCTGGTGGAACCTACGAGCACGTGTGTATTGCACTACGCTTAAAACGCATTTATTTTTCATATATGTGTGCGTGTTTGTTGCATTGAGGATATAAGCGTGTGCGTGTGTGTTTGTATACGTGTGTGTGTGTGTGTGTGTGTGTGTGTGTGTGTTGTACCGAGCGTATAGTTTATGGTTGTCATTTGCCCTCAGGAATGTAAGTTGACAAGTTTAAACCATGTCAAACCAAAACATGAGTTTTATAAGTAACTAAATGAAGGAATAATAGATGAATAGAAATACATTTATCTAGATAAACTAGTAAATCCATCGGTGGGTGAAAATGTAATTCTGTATTGTAGATGTATTAAGAATGATATGAATAATATTCTCTCGTTCTGTGTTTGTGTGTGTGTGTGTGTGTGTGCGTGCGTGTGTGTGTGTGTGTGTGTGTGTGTGTGCGTGCGTGCGTGCGTGTATTCGTTGCAGAAGACTCTCCTTTGATGTATTTTGTGTGTTTTCTTTTGTTGTTTTTTTTTCGTCTTTTTTTTTTTGGGGGGGTGGGGGGGGGGCTGGGGCACTGTTTTGTTGCATAAGATAATTTGTTGGTGTGAAATTCGAGCTGCGGTTCGAAAAAGTTACAGCTAAAAACAGATATATTACGAACAACTCTTGTTAAGTTTGCAACTTCTTTCGTCGAATCCGTAATAGTACTCATATAAAGGACAGCTAGAAACGATCTTCTTCTTCTTCTTCTTCTGCGTTCGTGGGCTTCAACTCCCACGTTCACTCGTATATACGCGAGTCGGCTTTTTACGTGTATGACCGTTTTTACCCCACCATGTAGGCAGCCATACTCCGCTTTCGGGGGTGTACATGCAGGGTATGTTCTTGTTTCCATAATCCACCGAACGCTGACATGGATTACAGGATCTTTAACGTGCGTATTTGATCTTCTGCTTGCGTATACACACGAAGGGGGTTCAGGCACTGGCAGGTCTGCATATATGTTGACCTGGGAGATCGTAAAAATCTCCACCCTTTACCCACCAGGCGCCGTCACCGTGATTCGAACCCGGGACCCTCAGATCGAAAGTCCAACGCTTTAACCATTCGGCTATGGCGCCCGTCAAAACGATCAACCAGCTGAATAGAATGAACAGAATACGAACGTCTCTCGTCATTTTCTAAAAGTGCACTTTTAAAGTAGAGCAGCTAGTAATAATGATCCATCTGGAAAACAACAACAACAACAACATACAACTCGAACATATTTCGTCAAATACGTAAAAGTGCTCGTTTAAAGTAGGGCACCCAGAAACAAACAAAATGTAATTCAGATTTGGGCGTCATCCGAAAATGTATATTTCTGTTCGAGTGGCAAGGGTATTCCAGTCATCGTTGGGGGGTGGGGGTGGGGGGAAGAGGCATCAGTCGTGATATATGCGGTGCATCGATTTATAAGGGCATTTCGCTAAGGCTTTACGTTTACGTAGGAAGCGCGTGCAGGTTCTTGACATTTCTTCTTCCCCATGTGGTGGACGACGCTGTTATTAATAAGCTGGAAGGCAAAAGGTTATCTCTCGTTTTCATGTGATGTTCGTTTATGAGGGTTCCGTTTATAAACTTGCTGGGAAAGGTTATCGTTGTCCTCACCCCCGCCCCTCACACTACCCTCCCCCCCCTCACACACACACACACACACACACACACACACACACACACGTACACGTACACACTCAATCACAACCCCTACAACTTCCACCTTCTTATTTCCCTTCTCTCTGTCTCTGTGTCTCTGTCTCTCTCTCTGTCTCTGTCTTTCTGTTCCCTCCGTCGTCCCAGTTCCCCCATTCTCATTTCCGCCTGTAGGTTCCACATACACGCTTGTCGCTCTTTCTTCATGCTTATCCTTTCTGTTCGTTTTAACATGCACTCTCTCTCTCTCTCTCTCTCTGTCTGTCTGTCTCTCTCTCTCTCTCTCTCTCTCTCTCTCTCTCTCTCTCTCTTTCTTCTGGAACCCGTTGAACATCGTTGAAGTTGTGGTAAGCCTATTTTCAGGAAAGGACAACTAGGGCGGAGTATTTTTGTCCTGGGTCACGTCCCTTTACTGATGGAAGCTCCCGGCCTCGCCCATTGTTCAGCGGTTGATTCGATTTACTCTAAAGGGGGAACCGCCACGCTGGGAAAATGCCACGTAGGTCCCTGGCGCATGAAAGAGGGGGTCATTGGAGAGATAGGGAAAGGGGAGAGAGAAAGAGAGAGATAATACTGAACACTGAGAGAGAGAATACTGAACACAGAGAGAGAGAGAGAATACTGAACACTGAAAGAGAAAGAGAGAGAATACTGAACACACACAGAGAGAGAATACTGAACACTGAAAGAGAAAGAGAGAGAATACTGAACACACACAGAGAGAGAATACTGAACACACACACACAGAGAATACTGAACACACACAGAGAGAGAATACTGAACACTGAAAGAGAAAGAGAGAGAATACTGAACACACACAGAGAGAGAATACTGAACACAGAGGAGAGAGAAACTGAAACACGAGAGAGAGAGAATACTGAACACGCACAGAACCTTTACCGGGGCGCGTAGGAGAATCTGAACCGGGACCCAGATTTAAAGCAACACTTTACCATCGGCGTTGCGCCCGTGGTCTAGTGTTCAAAAAGACGAAAGAAAGAAATTAGAATTAAGGGAGTGTCAGAAACACGTAAAACAGAGAGTAAATCGTTGAACCACTGAAGAGTAATGGCAGGGAAAAGCTGAAAAACAATGCACATGCGCGTGCTTAGTGCACATCTGACACTCGTAAAATAAAATTGTTTAGCCTCATCAGCTGTCTTGTACACGTTGCCAGTCGCAATACTGTCTGTCTGTTGTGTCGCAATGCACTTCTTGCTCTTGTTTCTGTCTCTGTCTTCTCTTCTCTCCCTTCATCTCTCTTCTCTCTCTTACACGAACTTAAGAGGAAAGTAAGTGAGTGAGAGAGAAGAGAGAGGGGGGGGGGCGAGGGGGTGTAGATATTATATCTTCATAACTGACCGTCTAACAAGTGTATAATTCATATTGTACATTATCTTCCATGTCACAGTGCAGTAGATCATTCACACAGGTAAGGTTTATTGCTGAGTACACACACTTACACCCCGTGTCAATTTCCCGCAGTCATATTAGGTTGTATTCAGTCATTAATGCAACAAGAGAGAAAAACGAAAAACAACAAAAAAAACCCCCAAACAAGAAACGAAACAACACACACAGAAATACGAACACACCAAGAGAGAGAATACTGAACACACACAGAGAGCGAATACTGAACACACACACACACAGAGAATACTGAACACAGAGAGAGAGAGAATACTGAACACTGAAAGAGAAAGAGAGAGAATACTGAACACACACACAGAGAGAATACTGAACACACACAGAGAGAGAATACTAAACACTGAAAGAGAAAAGAGAGAGAATACTGAACACACACACACAGAGAATACTGAACATTGAGAGAGAGAGAGAGAATACTGAACACTGAAAGAGAAAGAGAGAGAATACTGAACACACACACACACAGAGAATACTGAACACACAGAGAGAGAGAATACTGAACACACGCAGAGAGAGAATACTGAACACTGAAAGAGAAAGAGAGAGAATACTGAACACTGAAAGAGAAAGAGAGACAATACTGAACACACACACACAGAGAGAATACTGAACACACAGAGAGAGAGAATACTGAACACTGAAAGAGAAAGAGAGAGAATATTGAACACACACACACAGAGAATACTGAACACAGAGAGAGAGAATACTGAACACACACAGAGAGAGAATACTGAACACACACACACAGAGAATACTGAACACACACACACAGAGAATACTGAACACACACACACAGAGAATACTGAACACTGAGAGCGGAGAGAGAAAGAGACAGAGAGGGGGGGGGGGAGTAGAGAGAGAGGGGGCCGGCAGGGGAGGGCAAAAACAGTGGATGGAATGCGTGAGAGGGAAGGGGGGTGGGGGGGTCTTTAACGTGTGTATTTGATCTTCTGCTTGCGTCTACACACGGAGAGGGTTCAGGCACTAGCAGGTCTGTTGACCTGGGAGATCGTAAAAATAACCACCCTTTACCCACGGGGCGCCGTCACGGTGATTCGAACCCGGGACCCTCAGATTTAAAGTCCAACACTTTAACCACTCGGCTGTTGCGCCCGTCTGGTCGTAGTGTTCAAAAAGAGCGGAAAGAAAGAAAGTTTAGAATTAAAAGGGAGTGTCAGAAAACACGTAAAACAGAGCAAGTAAACATTCGTTGACCACTGAAGAAAGTAATGGCCATGGGAAAAGCTGAAAACAACAATGCACATGCGCGTGCTTACGTGCACTCTATCTCTACCCTCGTAAAATAAAATTTCGTTTTGCCTCCTCTCCAGGCTGTCTTTGTCTCTCTGTCTGCCAGTCTGTCTCTCTGTCTGTCTGTCTGTGTCTGCATATGCCTCTCTCTGTCTCTTTGTCTCTCTGTCTCTGTCTCTCTCTCTCTCTCTCTCTCTCTCTCTCTCTCTCTCTCTCTTACACTGAACCTTAAGAGGAAAGTTAAGTGAGTGAGAGAGAGAGAGAGAGGGGGGGGGGGGGGGCGGGGGGGTGTTAGAATAATTATCATCTTCATAACTGCTCGTCTAAAACAAGTGTATAATTCCATATTGTACATTATTCTTCCACTGTCTACAGTGCAGTAGATCATTCCCACAGGTAAGGTTTCTTGCTGAGTACACACACTTTTACACCCCGTGTCAATTTCCCCCGCCAGTCATATTAAGGTTCGTATCCAGTTTCATTTAAATTGCAACAAAGAAGAAAAAACAAAAAACAAAAAAAACCCAAAAACAAACAAAACAAACAAACAAACAAAAAAATCGCGAAAAGCCGAAAGGGTTTCGTGGTGATACTGATACGATATATTTAGAGAGAGAAACGTGGATAGCTTTCGTCATGTCATGGGCACTGTTGTTGGGGAACGGTTGGTGTGGGACGTGTGTTTGATTTCATTCAGTCAGCGGGATGATGAAGTATTTGCCCCCAAAACGTAACCTTGGACACCTTTGTGAAACTGCCAGTTGTCCAAATCTCTGACGTTGAAATTGTCATCGTCGTCATCGTTGATGTCTTGCAATAGTTGTCGTTATCATCATTATCACTGTGGAGACTTGATAGTTTTAATGAGGTGCACGCGAACTGAGAGCACTGACCTGTTATTCTTTGTGATGTTCTACAGTGTAATTTAAATGCTTGCTGACGGTGTATGTGTGTGTGTGTGGTGTGTGTCTGTGTGTTTGTGTGTGTGTGTGTGTGTGTACAGGCGGGTGCTTGGTTCGTATGTACCTGTGTATGTGCGCTTTCGCACGATTGTTTATAAACTCGCTTGGTTTAGAATAATTATTAAGGGGTAACCTGACGCTCATAAAAGATACGTCATAGCTGACGCGACTCAAGAACTTGATGTGTCCAGTTCAAATGATGCAGCGAAATCTGTTTCGGTGAGCTGCGGTGCCAGGTGTTACCGTGGTGATTACTTCGTCCAAGGTCTGTGGAAGCGACAGAGCTGGTGGAAAACCCGGGGCACTTCTTGACGTTGTATTTCGCTTGAAATTCCAGAAGGCTTATTCGTGTGTATTTAACAGACCTCTCTCTCTCTGTCTCTGTCTCTCACTGTCTCTCTCCTCTCTCTCTCTCTCTCTCTCTCTCTCTCTCTCTCTCTCTCTCTCTCATGATTCCTTCACTGGATTAAGCGCGAAGCACAAGTGAGTCTTGAAGGCTTTGCCTCTTGTTTATGTATGCGATGTCTTTGCAATAAACGGTATGATTCAAACTTCAGATTCGTTAGACATGACCGTTCATGCGTATGTAAAACATTGTGCTGTGGCTGTAATATGGTTTACATGCCCGTGCACTCCACCTCATGAGGGTGGTATAGCTTGATAACGATTAAATAATTCGCATTCGTTCACATTCAGACTCTCTCTCTCTCTCTCTTACCCTCCTCTCTCTTACCCTCCTCTCTCTTTCACACTGATAAACGCAGACACGCAACCATGCAAACGCGCGTATACAGACACGTACACGCTTGCATGCACGCGAGCACGCGCGCGCGATTCTACTTTCGGCAAACATAAGCGACGGTGATACCACAACAACGTGATATCCTTCGCATCTATAATCTCTCCTCTCCTCCAACCTCTCTATACCCTAGCTCCTCCTTACCCCCCTTGCCCCCCCACCCCCGCCCCCCAGACTCCCTCCCCTCCCCCCACACCCCTCCCAACCAGGTTCTGTGACCTAACGCAGCAGTTGTGTGCTCTTTTCTGTCAGAATCACGACTCCTTTTTCTTCTTCTTCTTCCTCTTTTTTTTTTTAAACTGCTTCTTGTTACAAATCTCGTCAACGAGCCTTGTGTTTTTTTTAAAGTTGGCTTTCAGGGCGGATATATCGTGCAGTAGACTAGAAAAGCATAGCGCTTCGTCAGCGTTCTGCAGCAACGCACATATATACACATACATATATACACACGTACTCGCGCGCGCGCGCGCGCGCACACACACACACACACACACACACACACACACACACACACACAGAGTACCTCACACACACACACAGAGTACCTCACACACACACACACACACACACACACACACGTCCCCCCTCCCTGTCTCTCTCTCCCTCACACACACACACACACACACACACACAACGTTCCCCCTCCCTCTCTCTCTCCCTCACACACACACACACACACACACACACACACACACACACACACACACACACACACACACACGTCCCCCCTTCCCCTCTTTCTCCCTCACACACACACACACACGCACGCACGCACGCACGCACACACTCTCTCGCTTACACGCCCATTCACCTCTTCCCTTTCTCTTTTTCGCTCTGTTACTCACTGTCTTCCTTTTTCGCTCCTTATCTCTTTCCATACTTTTCTCTCTCCCGACCCCCCTCCCTCCCTCAACCCTTGTCTCTCAGTATGTCTGTCTGTCTGTCTTTCTCTCTCTGTCTTTCTCTCTCTTTCTGTCTCAACCACCACCCTCTCTCCTTCTCTCTCTCTCATTGTATCAACCACCCCCTCCCCCGCACTCAGTATATTTTCATACATGTGGGGTGGGGGTGGGGGTGGAGATGACTCTCACTAGTCTCAGTATATTTGCATAGATGGGGGGTGGGGAGGTGACCGCGCGTGTACGTGATTCTCCTGGTGTAATTCGATGAGATTCAAGCCGACATGCACATAACTTCGTAAACCTAAAAGGAAGCTGCTGGCCCATCCTTTCATTAACTCATAACGTGCGGAACACGCGCCACGCTGCCTCCGGTCTAGAACACGGCCTTCCTCCCTGAACCCAGACGGCTCCCCGATAGTCCTTGTACAGCCGATAAAACGGCGGAAGCAGATGAATTAATAACAGATAACTGGGGCGCAATCTTTACGGGGACAGACAGAGACAGAGCGCGTACTGCTCTGTTTCAAGATAAGGGGAACGAACCGTGAAGGTATCCCTCAGCGCTTGATGCGGAACAGCCTATAGCCAGACCCATCAATGTCACGGGGGGAGAGGACTTAATGGCTAGGATGAAGGGGGGAAGAAAAAGAAAACAAATAGGAAAGAAAAGAAAAGAAAAAAAAACACAGAAAGAAACAAGCAAACAAAAGAAAGAAAAAAAGCGCATGAACAAAGTTTTGAAAACCCAGAATTATTTGTACTCCTGAAGGGCACCAGAATACGTTTCGGTTAATTTGCTTCCGGCGTTCGGGCCATGAGCTACTAGTACGAACAGCTTTGAGGGAGGCCTTACAGTGAATTTTACCACACGAGTTAGTCGCGGCGTCTTTTTTTAGCAGAATTTAAACCTATAGAGAGAAATTATTTGGAGGAAAGAAGGTGCTGAGGAAATGTAGGCGTGTATGTATATAATAATTTATGGTGGATGGTTGTGAAGATTCCTGTAATGCGTGTCCCTTCTCACAGAATCAAGGACTCGACGGCAAAACCGTGAAGAAGGAATGGAACTGACTTTTTATGCTGAACGGGAAGGGGAGCACATTGCAACTTGTATATATATATATATATATATATATATTATATATCTGAAACAAAACTGTGGAAGCAAACCGGCTGTGTGATGAAGTTCTGCAAGTAAAGAACTAGGGAAGATAATAGCTATGGAAGGGTGGGGGGTGGCAGGGTAAAAACAAAGGGTGAAGGGAGTCCAAGCTACAGGAGGAGTGGAATTAGATGTTGGAACACAGCCTTGTCAGCAGAGCAGCTCTCTTTCAGACAGAAATAAATACAGCCTTTGTATGAGGACGACGCGTAATTGGTCCGCTCTGTGTCCGTATTACTGTATCGGTCCGTACGTTCCAGCGGTGACGGTGCTTAGCGTGTGATGAGACAAAAGGTCACCCCCTCTCTGGTACGTTCTTTCCTGCCCCCGGAAATGTCCCTACGTCGTCGTCCACCTGACTGCCGTAGCACATCCGTTCATTACCATTCTGCTGCACTCTGACGTTTATGGGAAGCAGAATATGTTCTGGGTTTTGAAGAAAAAGAAGGGTTGCTGCTCCGGAGGAAAAGCGCAGACGGAGGAAAGCATGAGCTGCCCATGGATTTCTTTGTCTTCTGTGCCAGTGGGTGTGTCGATCTAGAATCCACCTGCACAGCCACCAGAGGGCTTGTCACGGACTGTATCTTCAATGATCCTCGGATCCGAGAAACCTGACATCATATATATATATATATATATATATATATATATATATATATATGTGTGTGTGTGTGTGTGTGTGTGTGTGTGTGTGTGTGTGTGACAGAGATAAGACAAGAATAACTTTATTATCTCCAACTGGAGAAATTTGGTCAGGTGCATTATCACAACATAGACAAGTAAACAACATGGGGACCATAACTGTAAAAGTCAACAACAGCTTTTACGAATATTACGAAGATACAAATGTAAAAAAATATCACATACACCGTTTCATACATACATCCACACACTGCAGGTAATAACTAGTATTCTTAATGTAAAAAAAAAGAAGAAGAAAGAATTAAGAAACATTATTTGAATATAATTATAAACATAGCCTACTATACTGCACATTGATTATAATAGACAGATAAGATAAGAATAAAGATAAATTGCGGAAAACCGCAACCAGATAATCAGCACACACCAGCATTCCCCCCACCCCCCACCCCCACCCCCACCCACCCCACACACGCGGATTACAGAGATAAGGTTTTGCTTGTACAGCCACATGCATTTTTCATTGTGTGACCTAAACATTTGCGGGGAACTGTGGTCATGAGAAAAGTGGGACAGTCCGCATTGTCCTCTCATCAAGTCAGTAAGTGAACCATGCTGGAAGGATGGGGTCGATATTCAGGAAGAAAAGCATCAGAAGGTCGCGTTTCTTTTTATCGAATGGCGTAAATGGAATTCAGAGTCCCGTCGTCTTTAAAAGTTTGCATGAAAACGGTTGTGGAGTTCGATACCCATTGTGCATTTCTTTGAGCGGAACTAGGCGAAGAAGATGAAATAAGTATTCGAAGACATGCTTGAATTTAGTGAAGGGAAAGAAAAGAAGAAAAGAAGAAGAAGAAAAAACAAACAAAAAAAACAGGGAGGGATTGGGGGAGGGGGGGGAGGGGCGGGACTTACGCGTGCGCACTATCCCCCATCTCCCCCCCCCCCACCACCACCCACCCCCATCCCCCACATACACACAAATACACTCACACGCAAGATACGCATGTGCACACACACACACACACACACACACACACACCATTCGACTGCGGTTTGTTCTCTTTCTCTCTCTTCGCATGCGTGCGTGCCTTTCGGCTCCAGTGTGTGTGCGTGTGTGTGTTCGTGTGTGTATGTGTGCTTGAGTGTGTGTGCGCGCGCGTGCGTCAGAGAGAGAGAGAGTGTGTGTGTGTTTGTTTACTGCCACCAACCTCACATGTCTGAATTGACTGTTCGAATTTAACCCACGCCATGTCGTTAAGTACCCATGCTTTTAATTCAAGTCTTTGTCCACTCCCTTCCTTTTGAGGGCAGGCTCGTGATGTGCTGACGTCACCCTCGAACCCATGGCAACCGTTACCATTGTTGACTCAGTCCATGTGTTGCCTTCTCTCTCTCTCTCTCTCTCTCTCTCTCTCTCTCCATGTGGATGTTATGTATTATTTCAGTTTGTCCTTGCATCCGAAAGTAATGTTATAAGGCGCTTTTCTCGGGTAAAATATGTTTTTTAATCAATACGGTTGTATCGTCAAGGACACATTTGCCTATCACCAACGAAGTATGACTGCTGCAGCTACTGATGTTACTGCTATTTCTACTAGTGTTGATACTGCTACTGCCGTTGCTGCCACTATAAATGCAGTTGCTGCTGCTGCTACTACTACTACAACTGATACTACTAATACTGCTGCTAATGTAATTGATTGATGCTGTTGCTGCTGCTGCTACTACTGTTCTCCTGGTTGATCATCGTATCCGAAGATGGTTTGCACTCCACAATGAACTACAAGTACAATGCCACCCTTGTTTGCAGCCCATACTGACACTGCTTCCTTCTGTACAATATAACCAGCCGGCCAGTTTTTGTTGGGATTAATTCTGCTTTCTAATGATTCCGAGTGGTTGGTTGGTCCTGACTTCTGGTTTTGGCAGAAAGATCACCCCCGCCCCTTTACCCAGCCCCCATTCCCTTAACCCTTTCACCGCCATGGTCGCATTTCGGCACCAGCTAGGTAAAGCACCCATGTCACTGAAATGCAACCAGATGATGGGCCTTTTGTGCATTAACCTAATGCTCTTAATAACTCTCTCCATACGAACGTCGAAAGAGACGACGTTAACAGCGTTTCACCCCAGTTACCATCATCAAAATATTGCAAGCGGAAGGCTCTTATACTGAAGAGGTGAATGTTGACAAAGAATACCACAATTCTGACGACGGAAGCTAAAAGTTGGGTCATTCAGACACCCACTGGACATCCGAGGGGTCTGTGTAGAGTAGAAGAGAGGACTGGCCGTACTGAGTGAGTTAATTTTCAGTGGTATGATTGGCCACTTTTTTCTACACAATCACAGGGGAATCCCGAGGTGTTCTTGGACACCATCTTTTCTGTGGTTCCTGCACAAGGTTAATTTGCACTCTAAACTGACTGGCGGTGAAAGGGTTGAAGGATACACTCTAAAAGTACAAGAGAACTGTAACGTCTTTGAGGTCTGCGGGAAGAGGGCTTGGGGGGGATGCACTCTAAAAGTGCAAGAGAACTGTAACGTCTGTGAGGTCTGCGGGAAGAGGGCTTGGGGGGATGCACTCTAAAAGTACAAGAGAACTGTAACGTCTTTGAGGTCTGCGGGAAGAGGGCTTGGGGGATGCACTCTAAAAGTGCAAGAGAACTGTAACGTCTTTGAGGTCTGCGGGAAGAGGGCTTGGGGGATGCACTCTAAAAGTACAAGAGAACTGTAACGTCTTTGAGGTCTGCGGGAAGAGGGCTTGGGGAATGCACTCTAAAAGTGTACGAGAACTGTAACGACATTGAGGTCTGTTAGAAGAGGGACGGGGGGAGTGGGGCAGAGGGTTATCTTGAAGAAATAGGAAAAGTTGAGACATAAGAGTGAAAAATGCATGTCGTCAGTGCAACAGCAAAATGGGAGGGTTGTCGATCGGCTTCGGTAGCGGTAGAGAGGAGGGGGAAGGGGAGTAATTTTAGTGAAGAAAATCAGGAAACAATTTACTGCGTGTGCATGACTACGTTTGACCCGTCTTGTTAAAAAAAAAATGTTCCGATTTTAGTTGATATTTTGTTCTGGGAATCGTTTTCAGTATTTATTGTGAGCGAACCCTAGCCGTTTATCAGTGACATTATTCGGTAGGAGTAGACATTTGTCAGCGATGTTTTAGTCTTTTTCATAGTCTGATCGACATTTACTGTTTATCGCCCCACCTTGATTTCTCTTGTGTGTGTGTGTGTGGGGGGGGGGGGTCAGGAAAAAAAACACCTCTGTCTCTGTCTCTCTCTCTCTCTCTCTCTCTCTCTCTCATTGTTTACTTATCCTGTTTGGTTTTAATTTCGTAGTCTTGAATTAATATTTGCCCTGTTTGGTTTCGATTTCTTATTTTGAACTAATTAATCTTCTTTTTTTTTTAATTAAGAAATATACTCCTATTTGACTTCATATTGTTGTTGGTTATGATTAACTGCATCTTTAAAAAAAAATCATTTTCCAATGCTCTATTTATAAAAATGCAAATCATCAGTGATGTGATCATATTATGAATGATTTGATGAATGAACCTAGTTCTTTTCGTTCACCCCGCTTGGCGAGTGTTGTCAATTCCCCAGTAACCAGGACTGTCCTGTTGTTGATTCAGTGCTCCTAATGTCGTGCTGTGCTTTTCTCTGGATTGCCATTCACTGTATCCATGTCCACTAACCAACACTGTTCTGGTTTTCTTTGTTTGTTTTATTGATAAAAAAACAACAACTTTCTGTGCGAGAAAATGATGAAAGATTGTTTCAGAAGTTAGCGTGGGGAGTTAGGTAGGGTGGGGGGTCCGGGGGGTGGGTGGGGGGGTTCACTATGTCAGCACGTTATTTTCTGTTTCTGTGTTTTGATACTAACAACACAAAATTATCAAATTATTCTAGTTTGGCTGGTGATGAAACTGTGGATGAGCGTGGCCACGATGTAATACCGTGGTGTCTGTGATTTAGCACACGCTTCAAATGTTGTTGCTCTGCCATTTGTGTTATTTGTTGTCTCCCTTGCACTGCTGATCCCACCGACACCTGGGTTAGTTTGTAACATCCGGATTCTTCTTATCTGCTCGTCAGCAATTTATGAATCATCGCAGGTTTTCATAAATGGCAAATTCTCAGTGTATACTTTGTTAAATATTTACCACAGTGCATTATATCGTTGGGTAGTTGACTCGGTGCTTTAAAAAAAAAAAAGTTGAATGGTCGGCAATGATCAACATTTCATGAGCTGTTCCTAAGTCCTAAATTGTGAACTATGCATCGCCTTTATGAAATTGTTAATCCTTTGATGCCCTTGTTGATACTCGGTTCATGTTTATCGGTTGCTGTTGTTGATGGTCATCATTTGACAAGGTGCCGTTATTGGTCGTTGTCCAGTTGTTTTCCCTGTCTGTCCATACGCTGACCGCTTGTGTCACTGATCCCCAGTTGAGAAATCGTGATTGGTCCACATGCTACGTTTTTGTCACTTGATCCGCACTTTCTGTTGCAAAATGTGTTGTTGTCTATCCTTGTAAATGTTCCTGTTGTCACTTGAATTATTGGAACATTTTTTTGTTTGCCGCCTGTACGGGTCTAGGCGGCATCGCATTTCTTTAACGTCAGTTTTAATCACTCTTTTAGCTGGGTGTTGGACCATGTTATCTCCTTGCTCATGTTACAGAACCCTGTCAGATTGGACCGTCTCATTTCTTTTCTTTTTCTTTCACAGACACCTGTCAGAGTGGACCATCTCGGCTTGCTGTTTCCTGTTACCATTTGCAGTCAGTTTGGACCTCCTCTGTCGTGTTTTAGTTTGTGATCAGAGCATACGCTTTTGCAGCTTTTTCTTACTTTGTATCATGATTATGCACCATTATTGGCCGTTTGATTAAATCCCACTAGCAGCTGCGTTATGTTGGCGTTAAGATTTGTGATTGATTTCCTCGAAGTGAGTGATCTGAAACGAGTGTAGTGAGAAATTGTGGCGATAGAAGCTGAACTAGACACACCTAGATAGCCACCCATCACGGCACACCTGTGACACCTGGCTTTGTGCCCTTGCTTTTTGCAGTACCTGCAGCATCGGAGACGCCTGCAGCAGGAACATGAGAAACAGCTTCAGGAGCACATACAGGTACTGCCCATGGCTGTATGGTGGTGACTGTCTCCTCAGTGTCCTCTCTCCGTCTTACCTGCCCTCAGGCTGTTCCATGTGTCCGTCGTTTTGTTTCTTTTGTATGAAATATACTTTTACAGTGTCTCGTTTCCTAGGTTTCCCGAAGGCCTTTTCTGAATTAGTTTTATAAGTCATATTGTCTTTCAGAATCTTTTTTTTTTTTTCCTTACGTTTCCAATTGGTACTTTATGAGGTGGCATGGTTTCAAGAGCGTTGTCTCGCAGAGCCCATCTCTGTTTCGTTCCTGCGTGCCAGCTTTAGAACTAAAGCCCATTCTCAGCAGCATGGGTGGTTATGGACTCGTAGAAGGGGGTTATGTATGACAGGTAGAATAACCGAACTGATTTGCATCGTTTGCATCTAATTACCCATTGTTTGCTCATGCCTGCATTGCTGCTCTGTAGAGCTACCTCCCTTACCCCCATCATTTCACAGTTTTCCTTTTCCGCTTCTTTACATCATTCAGAATTCCACCTGACTTTTTTATCTTTTTTTCCTTCCTTTTTTAAAAAAAAAAAACGTTTATGCACGACTTCTCTTTTGTCTGCCACTAACGGTCTGTCAGTTAGTTTGTCTGTCTGTCTGTCTGTCTGTCTTTCTTGACTGTACTGCGTCTGTTGGTTTTGGTTTTGTTTTAGGTTTTTCGCATAGATTTACCTTTGAAATTCAGAATATGTACAAACAGACTGTCTCTGCCATTCTGGACACAAAATCGCATGCGGTCTGAATATGAACATTGCTTATCATCAGAGGACGCGCTTTCGCCGCGTGGACATCCCCGTGGCTTGAGGCCAGGAAACGGGGTGAAGAATTTGTGGCGTAGCGTGACAGATGAGGACTCCCAGCACTTTTCATGTCCACAGATTCTCCTCTTTCATTTCACCTGGCTTCTCCGAGTGCTGGTCTCATTCAGTTCTTGTCGACACCGGCTTCCGGGCATTTAGCTGTCATCTGTCGCGAATGATGGCAATAATAATATTAAAAAAATTGTCAGTAATAAAATCCGGTAGATATAGAAGTACATTATTATCCATATAGTTAGTGTGAGGTGGATTCCAGACTATTCGGAGTAATGGGTGTAGGGAAGGACTTCTGTCTTAGTTTGTTGACACGTGAGACCGCACTGGGATAAGTAAAGACAACGCCCCGTGTATTGTAGTGTGTGTACATGGGGTTCCATTTCATGGATGAACTTCGGAATTACACACCTTCTGCTTTTTTTTGTGCGCATCCAAGCCTGAATGGCCTAGTATCAGCGAGCTGCTCATTACTTGTAGTTGGCCGATTAATCTAGTTCAGAAGGCTACCATCATCATCATAATAATGATAACAACAATGATAATGATAACGATTTTTGCAGATACATTCAGGTTTTCTTGAAACAATATGTGGTTTATTGAACCATGTGATTATGCAACAGATGGTCTTGAATTAGTTTCGGTGTATGCCGAGAGGTGCTGTTCAATCCATCTCTCTCTCTCTCTCTCTCTCTCTCTCTCTCTCTCTCTTACACCGTGTGTGCGTGTGTGTGCGCGCGCGCGAGTGTGTGTGTGTGTGTGTGTACAAAAAGCACAACCAGGACATCCGCATATTGCGTTGAATATATATTATGATTATACCCTTGCACCATATCATTTTTTGTCCACTTCTTTGTGCCCTATCAATTTACCAAAACGTATATCGTCTGAGATTGCACACAATCAAAACGAAGCACTCGTGAAGCATACATAAAGTCGTTGTCACCAGTGATATATTTACCATTGAGAGGCGTCAAAAGAAAGCCTGTCTGAATACTGGGTTGCATTTCATAATGGCGTAAGGCTTTTTTTTTTTCTTTTTTCTTTTTTTTCGTTCCGTACCAGCTCGCGCGCACATTCACTTGCGCACCCTGTCACTCACTCTCTCACACACACACGCACACACGCGCGCACGCAAACACACACACACACACAACACGACACATACAATACACAACACACACATACGCACGAAAACACACACACACACACACACACACACACACAGATTGTACTTTCAAACGGCTCGGAAGGGTCGCAGCCATGCCCCTACACACAATGCACATAGCCCCGAGATTTCACATTGACGTCATTTGTCGCTGGCTCTTTTTTTCTTTTTTCTTTTTCTCCGGTCGACATGCCTTGCTGACAGTAAACACCACAGGTTGTGTAAAAGCTAATCAGTCGGGTGTTATTAAACGGGTGCCACACAATGTACTTTAGATGTTTATAGTTCTGTACTCTGGTGCAGAAAGCGAAGGCGTAACGAGCGTGTTTGACAGTCTGCAGGCGAAATGTGGTGCCCCGTTATTAACTCACTCAGTACGGCCAGTCCTCTCTTCTCCTCTACACAGACCCCTCGGATGTTCAGTGGGTGTCTGAATGACCCAACCTTTAGCTTCCGTCGTCAGAATTGTGGTATTCTTTGTCAACATTCACGTCTTCATTATAAGAGCCTTCCGCTTGCAATATATTGATGATGGTAATTGGGGTGAAACGCTGTTAACGTCGTCTCTTTCGCTGTTCGTATGGAAAGAGTTAAACTGCGCGCGCTCGCGTGTTTGTCTATCGTTTGTTTAATTTGATTCTGTCCACACCCACACACACACACACACACACACACACACACACACACACACACACTACAAACGCGAACCGCATGCAAGCGCACACTCTCATGCAAACCCCATACATATGATATTGATACTTGCGCGCGCGCGCGCACATATGCACCGTCTGTCTCCCCCCCACCCCCTCTCTGTCTCTCTCCCCCCCCCTCTCTGTCTCTCCCCCCTCTCTGTCTCTCCTCTCTCTCTCTCTCTCTCTGTCCCTCAAAAACGAAACAACGTGTCTCTTGTTGTCGGGGTGTGGGGCAGGAGAAACGGAAATGCTTTTATTGACATGCTGCGTCATCTGTACACACACATTCGTTGTCAAAAGATTGTCCAGATTTCATGTCTCCGTCTCCATCTCTGTCTCTGTCTTCCTCTCTCTCTCTCTCTCTCTCTCTCTCTCTCTCTTCCCCTCCCCCTCTCTCTCTTCCCCTCCTCTCTTCCCCTCCCTCTCTCTCTCTTCCCCTCCCTCTCTCTTCCCCTCCCTCCCTCTATCTCTCTCTTCCCCTCCCTCTCTCCCTCTTCCTCTCCCTCTCTCTCTTCCCCTCCCTCCCCCACTCCACGTCTCTCTCTCCCTCTCTATCTCTCTCTCTCTTCCCCTCCCCCTCTCTCTCTTCCCCTCCTCTCTTCCCCTCCCTCTCTCTCTCTTCCCCTCCCTCCCTCTATCTCTCTCTTCCCCTCCCTCTCTCCCTCTTCCTCTCCCTCTCTCTCTCCCCCTCCCTCCTCCACTCCACGTCTCTCTCTCTCTCTCTCTTCCCCTTCCCCCACTCCACGTCTCTCCTACTCTCTCTCTCTTCCCCTCCCTCCCCCACTCCACGTCTCTCTCTCCCTCTCTCTCCCCCTCCCTCCCCCCACTCCACGTCTCTCCCTCTCTCTCCCTCTCCCTCCCTCCCTCTCTCTCTCTCTCCACCCTTACCATTCCCACCCATTCTCTTTCCATGCCCCAACCCCCACCCCCACCCCCACCCCTCCATCCCTCTGTTTTCAAGATTCCATGCGATCTGTCCTCATTCCCTTCCACCCTTCTCTCTCTTCCCTCGCCCCTCTTTCCTCCTCCCCCCCCTCCCCAGTCTCCTCCTCCTCTCCCCCTCCCCCCTGCCCTCCAGCCCCCCCCCCCCCCCCCCCTCCCCAGTCTTCTCCTCTCTTGTCTCCTCCCATGGGCGTGGTGGTGTAGACGCGCGTGTTAATCAGTGGATCAGTGTTGATGAGGGCAGAGATGAAGTGAGCTGATCGAACGTGTCAGGAGGGAGGGGGAAGAAGAAAAAAAAAAGAAAGATGATTAAAGACACCTGCATGCTCTGTCCGCTTCCCTTCGTTGAAATGACTTGATTTCTAAGGGTCGGTGGTGCACGGTGCACCTGACAGGTAGGAATGTCCCCTTCCCCCTTCTCACCTGACTGTGGTTCATCTTCCTTTTCTTTTCTTTTTTTCTTTTTTTTTTGGGGGGGGGGGGTGAGGTATTGTTTATTTTGTTGTGTGGATTTTTTTGGTGTTGTTGTTTTGTTTTGTTTTTTACCTTGTATTTTTGTTTTTGTTTCAACACTACATTTTCCTCTTTTTTTTTCCTCTCTGAACCATATGTTAAGTGTCGTGTATCTTAGTTGATGGCTCTGTGTGTGTGTGTGTGTGTGTGTGTGTGTGTGTGTGTGTGTTCGCGCATATGTGTGTGTGTGTGTGTGTGTGCGCGTGTGTACGTGTGTATTTGTGCAAACATCAGTATCCTTAAATTCCAGAGGGGGAAAAAAATGTAATTCTTTATGCCTGCCATGAATAAATAACCAAGTATGTTGGTGGAAGGAAAAGGAAAGAGTTCGTGTTGCTTTTCCCCCCATCAGTTATCCACGTGCAGAAGGTGGATGCTTCCCCCAGTGCGGCCTTTTCTTTCCTTGTTTTTTTTTCCCCCCAGCTTTTATTAGAATTAACAGCATTGTGCAGTTCGTCCGCCTGCGTTCTCATTCTTCTTCACTCGTTGTTGATTATCTTGCACTTAAACGCAGCTGGAGATATTAAAAAAGAAAAAGAAGAAAAAAAGAACTTTGCAGGCGTTTTACACGTTTAACATTTGGACAGAATTCAACAATCGCCTGAGGAAAACAGTGCCAGCTTCTCTTCTGGAAAACAAAATTGTCGGGATTCTTTCTCAGACCCGGAATCCCATCCTGAGAAACATCTCGGCCTTACGGAATGCTAGAGGTAAAACTTCTTGGAATTAATCTTGATGAAAATGTAAACGTTTTCAGGTCACAGTCTGCATTTTGTTTTCTTTGTTTTAATTATTTATTTATTTACTTACTTCTTTTTATTTTATTTTATTTTATTTTTTTTGTTTTTTGTTTTGTTATTTTATTTTTATTGTATTTATTTATTTATCTTTTTTTTTCTCAAGGCCTGACTAAGCGCGTTGGGTTACGCTGCTGGTCAGGCATTTGCTTGGCAGATGTGGTGTAGCGAATATGGATTTGTCCGAGCACAGTGACGCCTCCTTGAGCTACTGATACTGATACTGTTGTTTGTTTTTGTTTTTAAATATATAAAAAGAAAGAAAGAAAGAAAGAAAAACTTGTTTAGAAAGTTTTCGACATACTTTTAAGTCGTGGCTCACACACAACTGGGATGGAGATGGGAGAGCCGTGGTAAATTTCTTCTCAGTCTTAGCTCCGGTTCGTTCCAGGCTGTGATCAGTTTGCATGTAGTTCTCTCCCTTTTCTGACCTGCAATCTCCAAACTATTCGCTTCCAGACAATTGGAATCTGTCTTGTTGCGTGTCGTGCCTCTCCTGTTCCAAGTGACTCTACACAGAGGCTGGAGAACATCCTTTAAAAAAAAAGTAGACCGAAACTGGCAGTTAATTATCGATATCTGAATCAGAATCTGAAAAATTACAAACATGCAGCAACAACAACGACTGTATCCTAAATTTGTAAGTTTGAATAAACTTTTGTCCGCCAACCCAAGCTGCCAACTTTTGGGGACTCTAAGCACTATGATTTGATTTGATTTGACCTTTTGGTGATCCTTAGGCCTATTCTCAACCACCAGCGGAATTTGTGGACATTAATGCACATTAATATACTTTTTTTTTTTCGCGCATGCCTCCACCCTCCTACCCGAAGTTCTTCATAGCGGGTTCAAAACCATTTTGATATACGCGCAGTATGAAAAAGAAAGACTCATTCATTCACGTACTGACACTTCTTTTCTGATCCCTCCCACAGATTTCACTCTCTTCTCCCGGATTTTTTTTTCTTTGTCACATAGATTAACTCTTTCCATACGAACGGCGAAAGAGACGACGTTAACAGCGTTTCATCCCAATTACCATCATCAAAATATTGCAAGCGGAAGGCTCTTATACTGAAGACGTGAATGTTGACAAAGAATACCACAATTCTGACGACGGAAGCTAAAGGTTGGGTCATTCAGACACCCACTGGACATCCGAGGGGTCTGTGTAGAGGAGAAGAGAGGACTGGCCGTACTGAGTGAGTTAAAATATTCAGAAGAGGGCGTTGCTGCCACCGGCCCCCACCCATCTGATTCAGATCGTGCGACCACCCAGTGACAGGCATTTCACCCAGAAAGCAGTTCTAACCATAAAAAAGGAGGGGGGAAAAAAAGAAAGAAAGAATAAAAAGAAGATCAATTACACCTCTGATTCAGGTTCCGTCGAAAAGGAGCTTATCTGTTCTAATCTTCTGCCCAGTGTTGCCAGCTCTTGGGGTTTGGGGGCTGGAACTTGAAATCACCCCGTGCTGCTTGATTAGTACCACAAGCTGCGTGGTACATGTACACAGACAGACCATTGTGAAAGCCCTCCAACCCAGTCCTTGGCCATTTACACGGCAGCATCGCAAGGCTTTGAGGTCGTTTGTTGACTTCAGGAAGGAAGAGGGAGAGTCTTGTTACTCCTGCACTGCGAGTAGTTTGTGTGGTCGATCATCGGTTTTGTAGTAGTAGTAGTTGTTGTTGTTGTATCATGATCATGATCATCATCATTATCATTATTGTTGTAGCTGTTGTTGTAGCTGTTGTTGTAGATTGTAGTAACATGGGTTTCCGTATTTCTCGCTCCTGACCACCAACTCTTCGATTTATTCACTGTCTGTCTGTCTGTCTGTCCCTCACACACACACACACACACACACACACACACACACACACACACACACACACACACACACACACACACACGCACGCACGCACGCATTTGGTAGTGATTTTTTCTTTTCTTTTCTATTTTCCCCTATTTTCTCTTACTTTTTATTGATCTTTCTGTACTTGTACCTTTTCCCCACAACTTCCTTGCCTCTGTAGTGCAATTTAGACTTGCTTTTGAAGTACAAAGACACGCGCAGGCGCAAGAATGTGGTCCGAATAACGATTTGGGGGGCGGGGGGGGGGGGTGCGTGGGGGGGGTGTGTTGCATTCAGGAAGATACTCGGCTATTAATAGTGTGCAGCGAGTGGAAGATCTGGACCAGTGGGTCGAACAGAAAATATGGCTTGGGCTGGAAACGGGTCAGAGGAATGGGGGGGTGGGGTGGAGGGGGGTGGGGGTTGCCGAGGGAGGTGTGGGGTGGATGTGTGTGTGGGGAAGGGGGGGGGGAATTGGAAGTCGGTCATGATTCTTGAGTCAGCACAAACACCTTGTAAGTATCGATCTGTTGGGATAGGCTCTGCAAAAAATCACGGCCAGTTCGTGCGTGGAGAGCGTGCACGTTCGTGCGCGCGCGCGAGCGCGCGTGCACACACACACACACACACACACACACACACACACACACACACACACACACACACACACACACACTTTGCTCGCTGCACGTACCAGAGAGAGAGAGAGAGAGATGTAAAACCCCCAGAATAGCCCATTTCGTCGTGCAAGTTGGCTATGCTCCAGTTCCCACCCTCCCCCCCCCCCCCCCCATTCCCGTCTCCAGCATTTTAACTTTCCACCCCCACCCCCACCCCACCGCCCTGAGACCGTACCGACTTTCTCCCTTTCCCCTCCCCTCCCTCCCTCTCTCTCTCTCTCTCCCTTTCCCTCCGTCTCCAAGCGGTTCATTCACCACAACGATTGACTCCCCTGCATGCCACGGATTTCACTCAACCGTGACAATGTGCTGTGGGTGCGGCGCGCCGGGAGATACTGGAAAAAAAATATATAAAAAAGAAAAGGGGAAAAAAAAAAGCTGAGACAGGGATAAAGGATAGGGGGAGGACAGAAAAACACCACACACACACACACACACACACACACACACACACACACACACACACACACACACACACACAGTTTTCATAAAACCAGTGGGGGATAGGGCAGTCTCCACAGGAGAAGTCAGACAGGAGTCGGATAAAAAAAAAAAAAAAAAAGAAGAAGAAGAAGAAGAAGAAGAAAAAAAAAGAAAGATAACTAAAGAGAAGAAATAGGTTTGGTTAGTTAGTTGTAGAAAAAGACACAACAAAATAAACGAAAAGACAAGAGTTTCAGTTTCAGTAGCTCAAGGAGGCGTCACTGCGTTCGGACAAATCCATATACGCTACACCACATCTGTCAAGCAGATGCCTGACCAGCAGCGTAACCCAACGCGCTTAGTCAGGCCTTGAGGGGGAAAAAAAAGAAAAAAAAGGTGAATAAATAATAGATAAGCTTACACAAATAAATAAATAAATAAATAATGTAAAAAAAAAAAAATAATAATAATAAGGATAAATAAGCAAATAGATGTAAAACATGAAGACACACATTCACATATACACCCACACATGCATAACAGATATGCACCGAACATGCAGTTTCACAGATATGAAAGCACAGTCAAATACGAAAAGACGAGAAAGAAATAATAATAATAATAATGATAATAGTAAGTCTACAGTCACAGGCGACGCTGCTTGGTCCAAGCAGACAGCCCAGTTAGACATTAGGTCGGATATGTTCTATCCATGGTCAGCCATGACCGAAGGAGGCCGACTAGCAATAATAATAATAATAATAATGGTATTTATATAGCGCTGAATCTTTTGCAGAGACAAATCAAAGCGCTTTCGCACCAGTCATTCACACGCATGCATAACTCTCTCAAAAACTGGAGAAACTGAAGACAAGGAAGAGGCAGGGAACGGAGGCTATTTTGGGAAGAGGTGGGTTTTAAGGCCAGACTTGAAATGCGGAGAAAGAAGTTTAAGAAAGAAGGAATGAGAAAGGAATGATCATCTCATCTTTTCCCTTATGTCAAACATAATTATTATACAGTCCTACCTTTTCCTTGCAAACATGAGCAACTGACACTTGTATGATTTTTTCTTCACGACGATGCATTGATTTATTGTACTTGTATAATTCATCTGTGACTCCCCCCCCCCCCCCCCCCCTCTCTCTCTCTCTGTGCATGACCAATTCGGGCGCGTGTTTGTGCATGCTTACCAGCGCGAGTGTATGTATTTGTCTTCGTGCTCGCGCGCGCATGTGCGTGATTGTGTAATTGATGTGCGTGATTGTGTTCAAAAGAAACGCGTATCATTTCCACACTGTTGAATTATTGACGACTGTCCAGTGAATCCAGCGTGTCGACTGCCAGTTCACCAGACACTTTACAACATACACACACCGGTCTGTTCGTGCGTGTTCTCTCCACTCCCATTCATAGCTCTGTGTACACACTCCTTCCCCCCCCCCCCCCCCCCCCCCCCCCAAATCCACCCCCACCCCATCCCCTATCCCCACTTCATTCCCCACATCCGCTTCTCCGCCCTCCACACACACAAACACACACACACGTACTTGGTGGGAGACAGCGCAGCAGTCCTGCTGAATGGTTTGAAACCTGTTCTCCCCCCCCCCTCCCTCCCTCCCCCCAGGCCCCCATCCTCTTCAGGCTTCCTCCCTTCCCCTCCCTCCGCTCCCATGATGGTGATCTCCATCATACCCCGCCCCCCCCCCCCCCCCCCCGCCAAACTCCGCCCACCCCTAAGCTTCTCGCTTCCTCCTATCGAGCAAATCCCCAAACAGGAGGGATGTTTGCGTGAAACCCGAATATAGTGCTCATTTTTCCCTCCCTTTTCCGTTCACTTCCGCTGAGACTCCATCTTTTTATTGGCTCTCTCTTTCTCCTTCTCTCTCTCTCTCTCGCTCTTTCTCTTTCTCCGTGTCTCTGTTTCTGTCTTTCTAACACTGTCCTTCCCTGACCCTCATCTCTTCAACCATTCAGAAAAGGAAAAAAAAGAAAAAAAAGAAAAGAAAATCTTTCTTGCTGTCACACAGACAAGAACTTCGGCATCCGCTGACTTGCGTACATTCCTTAGTAACATTCCATAGCATACCCCGGTGCTACATCAAGCGACAGGGATAAATGTACTGCTCACATTACATTAACCCGTTTCGCTAAGATATAGAACAACAACAACAAAAACAATCCATGAAATGAGGTTAAAATGGTTCCAGATGAAAATTATTTATCATATTCTTGTGGCAAATTCGGTTTTTATGAAGATGGGAATACTCCCAGATAATATGTGTAATTTTTGTAAGGAAGAAAGGGATACAATTCTGCATTATTTATGGGAATGTAACCATGTACAACATTTTTGGAAGCAGTTTGTGAGATATTTAAAAGAAAAGTGTTTACATTGTGATAGACTTAACCTGAATGACACATTGGTGCTTTTTGGACATAACAAAATGAAAACTGATGAATGTTTCTCATATATTTTATTGATAGCTAAATTCTGTGTATACAAATGTAGAATCAACAAAGTAAAACCAACACTGCAAATGTTCAAAAAAGACCTCAAACAGGCATATGAAGTAGACAAGTATGCCTTTAACATAACTATGGAATATAACAAGTTTGTGGAAAAAATGGGCACTTTATAACTGTTTGATACAAGATTAAGCTATGCAATGCTACCTTGGGATTTTGCCATTGAACATATATTGTTTTGCTGTTATAGATTTGTCAGTATTTATAACTTAAGTATATGCTTACCCTATACGTTCTAATACACAAAACATATAAATTCTGTATCTGTAAACCTTTGTCTGAATAAAAAATGTTGAGAAAGAAAAAAAGAACAAGCCGACATACTTTGCTGTACAAACAGTAAATACTGTTTATGGGGAATATTCAGCAGACTTCTTAAAACACGTGAAAACCATCGGCCGGGAAAGCAAGCCGAAGTTGTAACCTACATATTTTCTTCCGGTGAACAGAAGCATTGCCCGCGTAGAGAACATGCATGGGGTATTGATCAGGACCCCACCCACCTGTAATTACATTTAAGATAGATTGTATAAACTTACGTTCTCCACGATCCACTTAACTGCCAGTAAAAAGCTTTCACCTCCTTTTGAACCCAGGTTGCGCGGCTTTCCGCAATTTATCTTTATTCTTATCTTATCTGTCTATTATAATCAATGTGCAGTATAGTAGGCTATGTTTATAATTATATTTAAATAATGTTTCTTAATTCTTTCTGTTTTTACATTAAGAATACTAGTTATTACCTGCAGTGTGTGGATAGATGTATGTATGAAACGGTGTATGTGATATTTTTTTTTACATTTGTATCTTCGTAATATTCGTAAAAGCTGTTGTTGACTTTTTCAGTTATGGTCCCCATGTTGTTTACTTGTCTATGTTGTGATAATGCACCTGACCAAATTTCTCCAGTTGGAGATAATAAAGTTATCTTATGGAGAGCATTCCAATTCTGTTAACTAACTATTGATTTGCGCTAGACACAGGACAGACACACGTTAGGTCCTTGTTTTTTTGTTTGTTTGTTTTTTTTAATTGTGTTTGGATGTGTGTATGTATTTGTGTGTGTGTGTGTGTACGTGTGTGTGTACGTGTGTGTGTGTGTGTGTTCAATGCAGAACGTTGCCAGTACGATTGTTGACTATAGTTTAGCTCCGTATCTGGTGGAAGATCATAAGTGTGTGTCTGGTTGTGGTGGGGGTGGTGGTGGGGGTACGTGTGTGTGTGTGTGTGTGTGTGTGTGTGTGTGTGTGGATATATGTGGGTTTGGATGTGAAAGCTTAGTATCGCATGAAGACCTGTCAGATGGAGAGAGTAAAAGAAAAAAAAGATGGTTTTGATTGAGGGCTCATAAAACAATGCAATGATGGTAGCAGTAGTAGAAGTAGTAG
>NC_134877.1:19009270-19011770 GCF_041734735.1 Babylonia areolata | reverse complement strand
GTGTCGATTTCTGGCAGAGAGAGGACATGGGTTCTCAGGGCAATGGCAGAAGCAGCAGAACAGAGTTCCAGCTGGATCTGGTCGAGGAGGAATGGGGAGGGTTAAATTTCCCTTCTCAAACTAGTCGTACGATGGCTCAGTCGTTAAAACGAAAGGTGACTCAGTCCTGAAGTGGCGACCACCCTAGAGGCACGGGTTCGAACCTGCTGAGGACCAGGGGGGAAAAAGGAAGAAGAAAAAAAAAGAAGAAAAGGCAGCAATACAAGGGCATCCACTGATCCAGGAGTCATGACCTGGGTGCGGCCCGGCCCCCTTAGAGTGTAAGGAGTTAAGGGCTGAAACACTTGACTGAGGGGGGCGCGAGGGGGGGCTTCGTCTCTGAAGACCTTGTACTGTCCAGCTCTCCCTAGAGTTTCTTATCACATAAACTTAGCAACCAGCACATTGTACTGTAATGATAAGATGGCTGTCTTGTTAGAATTAGTCCGGGGATGTATTACATTGTGTCATGAAAGGTGAGAAATATTCATCCTTTTGTGTTTGGGGAAATAATGATTTGAATATGCAATCTCTTTTCTGAAAAGACTGTTCAGCATACACCCAGCTCTGCTCATAAGAAGAAGAATATAAAAAAAAACCAAAAACCATGCAACTTTGCTTGCATGTTATGGCTTTGAGCTTGTGTGAAATGGTTTGCAAAATATCCCAGTACTATTCAAGGCGTTTGTTTGTAATTCCAGTATTGTAACTAACTTCACCCAGCACGCTCAAGCAGTCAGTTCATGACACTCTGCAATTGCCTGCAAATGATGGATATTGTTTGTAGAGCCCAGTAGCAGCATGTTAACCACGACAGAGGAGAATTAACAGTAGCCAGGGAATGCTGGGTTGTTGGTTTTTTTGTTTTTGTTTGTTTGTTGAATGTGTGTATTGAATGAAGCCTGTGTAGACTGAATGCCTTGCTGACGTGGTGTTGACGGTTTTTCTTGATTGCAGCCTCAGAGCCTAATATATATAAAGTGCGTTCGGCATTGAAACAAAAATTGGAAACCCGTCGCACTATGATAGCGCACAGTCCGCTGATGGCTCGACGCACGCACAGGGTACCGCTGCCAATGAAGCGCAAAACCCCTCTGTCAAGTATGTGGAATCGTGATGTACATCCTATAGCTCTTACCTCCTCTACTACTACTACTACTACCACTACTACTCCTGCTACTATTACAACTACATCTGCCACTGTTGTTTTGTTGCATTGTCGAGGGATGTTCTTTTTGTGATGTGTTAACCTTGTGTGTGGAATTAAGCCGTAGACGTTGTCTGTGCATGTGAAGATCGTGATTGTTGTTGTGGGTATCTGCAGTGCTATTCACAGAGTGCCGTGTTAGTCTCGGATCACACACAAACACGTAACTTGTTAGGAAAGGCGTGGAACTTACCTTGTTCTCCATGCATTTTTTTTTTTTTTAATAGCTGTCATTCAGTGGTGACATGCTGACATACGTTTGTACGTGGTTACACACACAGAAATGCTTACACGCCCACGCGCGTGCAAAAAACACTTACTCACTTACACATGCATACACATGTACACAAACACACCCGCACGCACTCACTTACTTAAACACCATGGACACATACATATACAAATATACACACATATTTTTTGTATTTCTTTTTATCACAACAGATTTCTCTGTGTGAAATTCGGGCTGCTCTCCCCAGGGAGAGCGCGTCGCTTTACTACAGCGCCACCCTTTTTTTTTTTTTTTTTTTTTTTTTTTTTTTTTTTGTATTTTTCCTGCGTGCAGTTTTATTTGTTTTTCCTATCGAAGTGGATTTTTCTACAGAATTTTGCCAGGAACAGCCCTTTTGTTGCCGTGGGTTCTTTTACGTGCGCTAAGTGCATGCTGCACACGGGACCTCGGTTTATCGTCTCATCCGAATGACTAGCGTCCAGACCACCACTCAAGGTCTAGTGGAGGGGGAGAAAACATCGGCGGCTGAGCCGTGATTCGAACCAGCACGCTCAGATTCTCTCGCTTCCTAGGCGGACGCGTTACCTCTAGGCCATCACTCCACTGATACACAATCACTCATGCGTGCATGTAAGTCCACACATTGGCCTACATGTTCATGTACATACAGTCGGGATTGCATGTGTGCGTGCTCTTTCAAACACGTGCTTACATGGTCAGTTAAAGAATTATGCAATGACACCAACTTTCGCTCAGCAGACTGTCACAACAGACCTCTTACACACAGACTGACCTGTACTTGCAAAGGACTTCGTATATGACTGCAAAAGACATTAGTTTATATGGCAGGGTAATTGCTTGAGCGTAATATAAGATTTAGTTGTAAATGCATAGCAGTCAGAAGTCGTATGTAACAAGATAGTCATGGGTATTTGTCATGTTTATACACAAATCGGAATTACCAGTTCATCTAGATTTTTTTGCCTACATTGACGTAGCATGTTCATATCAAGCATATTGAT
>NC_134877.1:18999270-19001770 GCF_041734735.1 Babylonia areolata | reverse complement strand
CACACTGTCCAAGACACAGTGTCTGACTCTCGGTGAAAACAGCCCACCTTGAGTGGTGAACGACGGGCGCAATAGCCGAATGCATGGTTAAAGCGTTTGAATTTCAATCTGAGGGTCCCGGGTTCGAATCTCGGTAACGGCGCCTGGTGGGTGAAGGGTGGAGATTTTTCCGATCCCCCCAGGTCAACATATGTGCAGACCTGCTAGTGCCTGAATCCCCTTCGTGTGTGTATACGCAATCAGAAGATCAAATACGCATGTTAAGGATCCTGTAATTCATGTCAGCGTTCGTTGGGTTATGGAAACAAGAACATACCCAGCATGCACATCCCCGAAAATGGAGTATGGCTGCCTAAGTGGCGGAGTAAAAACGGTCATACACGTGAAAGCCCGCTCGTGTACATTCAAGTGAACGTGGGAGTTGCAGCCCACGAACGAAGAAGAAGAAGAGTGAACTATCGGATATAGAGGCTGGCCTAATGATAGACATGCGCTGGAATTGTTTTATCAGCCCGTTGGACCAAGGGAGAAAATGGAAAATGAATGCATTCTTCAACAACAGTGCTGTCTTTATTTCTCAGAATTGTGAATGTATTTTGAACGAAACCGAATACCCTTGTATCAGTGATAAAAAGAAATGCACTTGACGATTCTGTCATTTACAGCAAAGTAATCTGATATGTCTTCTGTCGTTTTCATGTGACTAGTTTTGTGAAAAAGGGACAAATATGCAGCATCTGATATGGCAGTTTCACATGTTGCGTAATCAAAAGCTTTTGTTTTGAGAGGCCGTTATGGTCTTTTTAAAAATTATTATTCTATTTAATGCCTCAAAATATTGTTTGTTTGTTTGTTGTTGTTTTTATTTGTTTTTACTACAGTATGACGGATGACTGGTGGAAAGTTTTCACACTTGTCTGAGAGATGCATCATTCCTGTGTAAATCTGTCTGGAGATACATATCATCAACTAATTGAAATTATTGCGGAATATAGATGCCACGACCCAGTCTTTATCATACGATGAAATCAAGACAACCATCAAGGCACAGCAAAGAATAAAGTGGCGCCTCCAGCACCCCAAATATAACCCAGAAGACAGATACTATTTGCTGGAACGACGGGAACAGGTCAAGATCTTCCGCCTGAGGACTGGACACGACTGCCTGCTCCAGCACATGCACACAAAATTTGGCATTGGACAGAATGGAGAGTACCCTTGTGGTGAGGGACCAATGACAACCGACCACATCCTTCAAGACTGTAGGACGCATGCAGCATCCAGGAGGAAGTACTGGCCAACACCGACAGCAGTGGAGGCCAAGCTGTACGACACCCTGGAGGAGCTGCGACGGACGGCAGCCTTCATCGAGGACACCGGGCTGCTCATCTAACGGGAGGCGAACGAGGAAGAAGAAGAAGACCCAGTCTTGTGGAGGGGAAATACTTTGACCAAAAAAAAAAAAAAATCACCCGGGAACTGAATTTTCACGGCCATCTGGAATCTTGAAGCGTGTGTGCAAACATCTCTCTCTCTCCTGCCGACGTATATCCGGTAATGAAGACCTGTTTCACAGCCTAGATTGTTTATGCGTCGGCCCCTTTTATAAAAGCCAACAAGGTCTGTGGTAAGAATGCGTGGTGGGCTGCGTGCAGATGCCAGTCATTTTCCTTGTAAATGCTTCAATTTGAGGCGAGAATTAAAAGCAGGTTCCCCCGTCGTCATGTTATCATTTACCTGTTCTGATCCATTTTCTCGCTTCCTGCTTTCAGCACACCTGCACGCACATAGATATCGTGCAGCACATTCCGATCGCACACGCACACGCATGCACGTATATATACACACAGAGTCAGTCTCTCTCTCTCTCTCTCTCTCTCTCTCTCTCTCTCTCTCTCTCTCTCTGCTTTCAGCACACCTGCACGCACATAGATATCGTGCAGCACATTCCGATCGCGCACGCACACACATACACGCACACGCATGCACGTATATATACACACAGAGTCTCTCTCTCTCTCTCTCTCTCTCTCTCTCTCTCTCTCTCTCTCTCACTCGCGCGCGCGCGCGCGCGTACTCTTCCCTCTCTCGATCGTTGATACATATGTTTAACTATTTTTTATGGCTGTGATTATTGTATAGCCGTGTACCCCCTTCATGAGTGGCTATGGCCTGATAATGAATAAATGATTCGCATTCTCTATCTCTCTCTCTCTCTCTCTCTCTCTCTCTCCTCACAAATATGCGCGTGCGCATGCACACACACACACACACACACACACACACACGACGCACTCTCTCTCTCTCTTTCTGTCTCTCTCCCACACACACACACCACAGTACACACACGCACACACACACGGACTCTCTCTCTTTTTCTGTCTTTTTCACACACACACACACTCGCTTTCTCTCTCTCTCTGTCTGTCTGTCTGTCTCTCTCTCTCTCTCTCTCTCTCTCTCTCTCTCTCTCTCTCTCACACACACACACACACACACA